>NC_073624.1:89705151-90008181 GCF_029407905.1 Bubalus kerabau | reverse complement strand
GTCGGGGGAGGATGGTTAGGAGGAGCCGAGGGGTCCCATGTCCCTGGGTGCAGGGGAGTTCCTCCTCTCCTGCTCCCTCGGATGACTCTGGAAGCTTCCTCCCCACCACGGGGCAGTGAGGCAAAGCCCCCTCTGAGAGCAGGCACGGCAGGCCTCCCATCTGGGCCCTGCCCCTGCCAGAGGACTCCCTGCGTCGACCATCTCAGTGCCCTGGTGGAGCAGACAGGTGCTCTTGGAGTTCCGTGCTTCCTGATCCAATGGTGCCAAACCCTTCATCTCTCCTCAGAAGCACAGCATGACCCCCCCAGGGCTCCCTCAGTCACCATGCCCCGCCTCCATGAGCCTTCTCTCTTTCTGGGGTCTCCTGGACCCCAGCTGACTCTTGCCCTACATAGGACTAGCTTGGCTGAGGGGAGAGTGGGTGGGAGAGTGGATGGAAGACATGGGGGAGGGGGAGGCTACCCTGGCACAGTCTTCGAGGCTTCTGGGGTTGAGGCCTGGGGCCAAGAAGGAAAGTATTTGTGTGTATGTGTGTGTGTGCGCGTGCATGCACGCGTGTGCGAGTGAAAGAGAGGGAGTGTGTGTGCGTGCAAGCGCGTGTGTCTTCCCCAAGACTATACCCTGTGTATGTATGCATGTTTTTGTAAAAAAGAAAAAAAATGGAAAAAAATCTGAACAATAAATGTTTTATTTGCTTTAAAGGTGCATGTGAAAGGGCCTCCGGGGGATGAGGGGTGGGCAGTGGGCCTGCAGCTACACAGCCGTTTATACCTGATTTGATGTGGAAGAGAAGGGATGGGTTGGGCTGGGAGGCAGCTCCTCCAGCTCCTTGATCTGTGGCAGCTGCCTTGCAGGAAGAATCTATCCTGAACCCACCCTGGCTGCCCCCGCCTGCCCCACCTCTGGGTAATAGGGAGGCGGCAGCTCTGGGTCCACAGACAGAGCACCGGTTAAGGGGTGGGGGACATGGAGGCCTGCAGACGCACTCACTCGGGCTTCCCTAAAGAGTCTCAGTCCCAAGCGGGACTGGTAAGTCACATCAGGTAAGTCACCTCCTGGGGCCTCTGTTTATCAGCTGAAGTCTCCTGAAATAGACACTGTTGGGTTCCTGCCTGCTCTAATGTACCTTGACTCCTTAAGCATCTACTGAGCCTAGAAGAGAGAATGGTGAGGAGACAGGACTGGGCACGCTCACCCACTGTGAGGTGCTGGGGCTGCCGGCACCTATCTTTACAGTGCCGAGATGGCCAGGCTTCTTCAGGCAGCAGAAGCAGCAGCCTCATTAGCTAGGATCTGGCCCCAAGTCTTCGGAGCCTGGAGAACACAAGGAAAGCATGTCCATCCCTTCTGTCCTGGCCTCTTGGGCAACAGGGACTCAGTCCCACAGGCATCGCTGAAGCTGTGCCCGGGGGCATCCTCACCCTGGCTGGGAGTGTGCTGAGGGGGCTGGAGGAGGAGTGCTGGCCTGGGGGTTCCCCCATGGGGAGTCCGTCAAGTAAGACCAGAGGGAGAGAACCTCCTCTGTTACAGAAATGGCTTACTTATGAGACACCTGGAGAGCCCTCCCATCCCCACCCTTCCCTCCCACTGCTCCCACAGTCCATCCCGCAAGAAAGCACTGGAGGCTGCTGATACAAATGGCTGCTGTACTTCTGCTAAAGTGACGGTGACACAGAAAAGGCGAAGAGCCGAGGGCAGGACGCAGCGGGTGGGAAAGCGGCGGGCCGTGCAAAATGGCAGCCGAAGAAAAGAGTGATGCAGCCCCTTCCCTCCCGAGTGCGTGAGCCCTTGGGCCAGTGTATAGGCGGTAAAGCAGATTTTGTCCTTGGGAAGGGAGATTTTGAAAGAGAAAAAGCTCTCATGAAGGGCAGCTGGCAGGGGCGGTGGGGGTGGGCGCGTCTGGGGGCTGCAGTGACTCGGGTGCCAGGAGCAGGTGTGAGAAGGCTGAGTGGAAATGTTGGGCTATAGAAGCCTCATTTGAGAGTTTCTTCTAGCCCAATCTGTGCTGCCCTCTTCCCCAAAGCCCTTTGGGGGGCAGGAGCACCTCCCCCAAGACCTTGAGTCTGGCCTCATTTGGGGCATCCTGCTCTGATGTACGTGGTGAAGGGGCAGCGGCTCTAGCACAATCTTGGAGCCAGCGCTGTGGGAACAGGGTGGGGAGAGGGACACTGAACTCCCCCCCGGTCCCCAGGCCTTGGGAAAAGACAGCCAATGTCACCCACCCCTGGGACCAATGAGTTCAACTACCTGACACTTGGGGGACACAAGGATGGGGGTGCTGGGGTAGGGGGTTGAGAAGCCTTTACTAGAGACCCCTTATTTGACCTGACCTCCCCAGGGTCCCACCCTGCCTGAGGGAGAGGGCCCAGGGCAGCAGAGACCATACTGCCTGCCCCTGGGCCCCAGGCACGGCCCCCATTGCCTTGACTGTAGCTCTGGCCTGCTTACAAAGACTGCCCGCTGAGTGCTAAGAAAATAGAGCCACGTTTTAAAGGTCTAAAGCTGCCCTCCAGCCAGGCTGATGAGCAACACGGCGGGGCCCCTCCCCACAGCAGCCAGGGCTCCCCCAAAGGGGACAGGACAGCTTCACAGACACCATCCGTCCTCCTGCTGTAGATTTTCCGCCTCAGTTCTGGGGTTCCCAGGGGGTGTACAAGTCCACCTGATGTCTCAGAGGCTGAGTCCAGGTCCTGAGGACCGTCAGGGTGCAGAACCCTCATCCCGTGGGGTCAGAAATCGCTGAGGATGCTAATGTCAGCAAAGTCAGCCCGGTAGCGGTGGGCGTAGAGGCTAAGCAGGAAGGCCCACTTGAAGGAAATGAAGCTCCAAACACAAGAGAGGTAGTAGCTGTCGGGGTCTGTGAGGCCTGCAGGGCAGAAGAATCCAACTGTGACTCAAGAGGACCTTGCCCTTGACCCCTAGCCACCATGCCACAAGCCCCGGGCCATTCTTCCCCACAGTCTCCAACAGAGGCTGAACCGATCCAGTGGAGAGATTAGGTGCAATAGAGGTTCCAGAGCATTCAGAGTTTGCTAGCAGGAAGCAGTGGGGATGAGGCTAGGTCAGGGCCGGCTAATCACAAGTCTGTATCATCATCCACCCTGCTATTGTGACACTGACCTTAGACCTCTACCTTCCAATCTGCTTCAGCATCGGAGAGGGCAGGAAGGGCCTTTGGCTACTTGCTTACTGCCGCCACCAGGGGGCGCTCCCATCCCGGAGCTGGGCAGGAGGCTTAAAGGTACTGCTAACCGCACACTCCTGGATGCTGACTGCAGCTCACATTTACCCCTTCTAACCCAGAGGCTGGGCGGTGGGGGGGCAGGAGGGGGGGTCCATTCTCCCCACTTTAACAATGAGAAAACCTCGGTACAGGGAAGTTAAGTGATCTGCCCAGTCCTGTGGGCATAAACGTTGGACGTAGCAAGGTAATCTGGGGTCTACTGAGCGCCCCACCCCGCGGCCCGCCCACTCTCTGCCCCGGCGGAAGCCCTTACTCTGGTGTCCAGTGATGGCCAGCACCAAGAAGGTGCAGAACGTGGCGACGGAGACGGCCGAGAACAGCACGCCCACGAAGAAGAAGCCGCGCAGCCCCTTGAGCCACGTCCTCCAGTAATCCTGCATGTACATCACGTGCGTCACCAGCACCCACAGCGCCAGCACACCTGCCGGGGAGAGACCGAAAGAGGCTCAGGCGGGGGCCCTTCCGTCCTCACATGCCGACCCCCAGGGCCCTGCGGGTCCCCCCAGACCGGACTGTTCTCACAAAAAAAAAAAAAACAGTAAGGTAGTATGGGCCTTTTCTCTGTCCCTGTTGAGCGGAGTTTGCTGGAGTCCACAGTGGCCTGCGATGTAAAGAGGACATGAATGCAAAAGCAGCTGAGAGATTCTGGCTGCCTCCCAGTAAACCAGACATTAAAGAGATTTGCAAAAATATGAAACCATGTCGTTCTTCTCCCTAGTTTTTTGTTTTGGAAAACCTGAGTATTTCTTACCAAAAAAAATGTTACTTATCACAATGTTATTTTTAGTATTATAGTTTAAAATGGTTAAGAATTTTTAATTCCTCAGTATTAATTTCTAATACAGTACATATTGATAGATATAACCCACATCAACAAAATTTCCTTGGGGTTTCCCCACATTGTAAGAGCATAAAGGGGTCCTGAAGTCAGAAAGTTTGAGGACCACTGCAGTCCAACCTGCTTTCCAAGGACTCCCTACTACCCAACATGGGGGCCACAGATGTGGGGGCATTGCTCCCACCCTGGTGCTTCTCCTGGGCTTCCCAGGTGGCTCAGCGGTAAAGAATCTGCCTGTGATGCAGGAGACACAGGTTCAATCCCTGGTTCGAGAAGATCTGCTGGAAAAGGGAATGGCAACCTACTTCAGTATCCTTGCCTGGAGAATCCCATGGACAGAGGAGCTTGGGGGCTAAAGTCCATAGGGTCACAAAGAGTCAGACATGACTGAGTGACTAGCACTTCTTCTGATGCTCCTGCTCCCTCACCTTCAGAGGCCACCACCACCACATTGAAAGGCTAATGGCGTGGGCAGTGGGGCTCTTCCCAAACTCCGTGTATTGGTTTTATGGGATGGGGAGGCCCAGTGGTAAAACCCCCAGGACCACTCAGTGCCCAGGTGGCCTTCTTCTTGCTCTTGGCCAGACTCCATTTTATTTAGTTATTTGGCTGTGCCATGTGGCATTCAGGCTTGTAGTCCCCTGACCAGGGATCAGTCCATGCCCCCCAGCAGCGGAAGCGTGGAGTCTTGATCACTGGACTGCCAGGGAAGTCCCCTGCTAGACTCCATTTCCTAAGTTGTTTGCTGAAAGGGCAGGCCAGTTGCCCCCAGCCGGTTGTAGGTTTGCCCTCTGGGCCTGGCTGGGCTCTTCCCCTCCAATGCCAGCTGCCAGTCAGCCAATACAATGAGTGCCCTCTGTGCCAGGCGCTGCCTGCCACCGCAGCCCAAAGAGAGAAGCAAATATTAATTCCATTGGCAAGGGTCTGGGGCAGAGCTGCAGGGTCCCAACAAGGGAGGAATGAGGAATGAGGCAGAGTGAGCTGTGTGGAGGCTGCTGTATCCTGAGAGTCAGGAGGCCTTCCAGAAAGTGAGCCGCACACACTACATGCAGAGGGGCACTGGAAGGCTGGGGGAAGCGGTGGTCAGCTCTGGCAGGGGAGAGAGGGAAGGGAAGCAGATAGGGAGATCGGGGTGGGGGAGAATGTTTTGACTGAATCTACGATATTTAAGGGAGTTCACTAAATTGTCTATCCCTTTTTATGTGCCTGAAATATTTCGTAATATTTTTTTAAGTTGGGGGAAAATAAGAAGGTGGAGGGGGAGTCATCACAGATCTCTGCTCTGGTTACCACCTCAGAAGCTGTCACAATTCAGGCAGCCTGGCAAGGGACAGAGAACAATGAGGCTGCCAGCCAGGAAGCCTGGGCTTGGCACTGCAGGGCTGCTCATGACTCTCAGAGCCTCCACATCTGAAAGAAGGGACGCCGGAAGTTCCCACCAACCTGGAAACTGGGTGACACAAGGCTCCCCGCTAGAGAGGACTCACCTCTGCCAACACCTGCGGCTTCCTCTCCCATGGTGTTTGACCCACGCTCAACCCCTACTTCCCTCAGGGGTTAGGGACATGGAATGTGGCCCTAGAGTCAGGTCGAGCCAGGACAAGCATGTCTTCATCCCTGCCTAGGCAGGAAGCGGGTCCAGGTCAGAGAAGGACAGAATACCAACCCCCCGGCTTCTGCGTATGTCTTCCATGATCTGAATGGATGCTGTGCTAGTCACCCTTCCCAGAAGTCTTTCCCAATCATCTCACGTGCATCCTAAGTGTTCACTGGGGGAGCTGTTTGGTTTCTTAAAGGGCCCTAGGAAGGAAGGGTATTGTCACTATGCACATCCAAGCAGCCGTCAGATGGGCACCTCTGTGACAGCCCCACTTGCCCTCTGTCACCATGGAGGGGCTGAAATAGATGACTGTCTGATGTTTTACACTTAAAGATTCTGGAAGCCAGCTTAGGGGAAAACTAAGGAGGTCAGAGCGATTCCCCTGTGACTCAGCAATTTCTGGGTTAGGAAACGCTGAAATAAGGGCCTGTGAGATGCCCTCTCTTAGTCTACTAGCTGCGCTCCAGTGGTGCCTCCCAAACACCCATGTATCCACCCCCACATCCACCCATGTAGCAAAAAGGGCAGAGCAGGAAGAAGAGGACGACCATTCAGGGTGTTCCAGATCCCAGCTCTCCGTTAATAAGCAGGCACAACCTGCCCCCACCTCTCACTTCCCCTGCTCACAGGCCTGGCATCCAGATAAACACCAGCCACATCTGGAAGCAGGCCCATCCCCACTCATCCTGGTTCCTGCCTCTGCCCATAGAAGAGGGACCACCCCTAACTCCACCCAGGTGGTCAGTGAGGCAGCAAGAGTCCCCAGGGTCCCTCCCTCGCCTCAGCCCTGCTCCCTTCCCTGGGACACTCTAGACTGCAGAAAGCCTGGTCTGCATGACTTGGGGCAGAGCGGATAGTTTCCCCAGCCAGCTGCGTGTCCATGCCAAACCTCACTCCTTGCTCCAGCCCATCTGCCTCAAGGAGTAGGGCCCTGCTTGGCTTGGGGCATCAAAGGCACACAGCTGGTCAGTGAAAGAACCCCCAGTGGCTGGGTTAGAGGTGAGGAGCCAGGAGGAGACTGGGGGGCCCACGGGGAAACGCAGACGAGTGAGCCACCGAACATGGGGCCCTCTCTGTTCCCACACCCCTCTCCCCACCCCAGCTTCTCTCACTCAGCTCACGGGAAGAACCCAGAGCCCACTAGACACCCAGCCAAGCTTTCCAGTCTTACTCTATTTTGGTCTACTAGACCTAGAGTCAGTCTTCTTTCCAAGGGTTCCCAAGCAAAATCATTTCTCCAGCTTCTCAAGCCACTTCTTCCCAGACAACCACCAGGATCAGGGAGAGTGGATCTCCACCCAGGCACATTTTCCCAGGGGCTCCAGGAAACCAGCACCCCCCAGCAGCCCCACCCGGCACACAGGGGAAGGAGTGTGCTGGGGCTGCCCTCTGGTGACTCGGCAGTTTCTGAAAATGCCAAGTCAGAAGTGGGGTGCTCACAAATCTGCTGATGATTCACCCCCAAAAGAGGAAGAGGCTGACTGGCTGCAGACACTCTCAGCACCCATTCACGTGGAGCGGGCGTGTGGCCCTCACTGCCCCTCCCCCACGCTGTGGCCCCGCTGCTGCCACGAGGGCCACAACCACGGCCCCCGCTACCACCATCACCGGGCATCTTCGGTTCTGCAATAGCTGTCAGGGAGGTGCCAGGAACCTGCCCCAGCTGTTGCCACCCTCACACCTCTCCCCGCACGCAACTCCATAGCTGGCCTGTCTCGGAGGCTAAGGGATGTCTTCAGGGAGGGAGAGAAGGCAGGACTGGGTCAGAGGGAAACCCTGGGACTCCCCAGGGCTGCCCCCCAACAGGAAGCTGCAAGATGGGTGATTCAGGGAGAGGACAGACAGCTGTTACATTCTAGACCTGAATGGGGGCCTCACACAACACGCCTGTCGGCAGCATCTCCTCCCATTCCTAACAGAAGAGGAAACCGAGCCCAGGAGGCATCGATGTGCCTACGGTCACATGCCTCCATGGGGCTCACTCCATCAGGTCAGACTCCACACACCCAGCTCAGATTCCAGGGGTGGCCCTTCCTCCTCACCCCCAAGCAGCCCCCTCCTGTCAGGTCTCATCAGGGCAACCCCTGGGTCTCACCTGAGGAGTCACCCCGCCATCCAGAGGGGAAAGCAGCAGGGCCGAGGGAAATGGGAATACTCTACAGGGACAGGAGAACCAGGAGGAGCATGGCAGGCGGGGGGAGCGGGGTGCAGAGCGGAAAGGGGCCAGGGGACTGCAGATAACTGAGCAGAGGTGGGCAGGCTCCCCCCAGGAGGACAGGAACCCACAGGTGGGGAGTCCAGGCGGGCATGAGGAGCAGCCCAGCCGGGCACCCACTCACCTTCCTTGGAGACCCCCAGTGCTCCTTGGCATTGCTTAGGCTGCGGTAACCTATGCCCCTCTTACAAGGCAGAAACCCCACCTGCATTCTTTCTGTATCCAGATCGTAGTCAGTAAGCTTCAGGGCAATGAGCAAATCTAGTTATTTTTAGTTAGTCCATTTAGGGCTCTTTTGGCAGAGTTTAGTTACCAATAAGATCATCCTAATGTAGAAGCATTATCCTCACATGTACTTTTTTCCCAGAGTGCTTTCCCACACATATTATTTCATGGAGCTGTGTAACCCTGGGGAAGCTATTTATTTACACTAAGCCTCAGTTTAAGCCTGACCTGTAAAATGGACACAGGAATAATGACTAACTAATTAAGGATTAAATGAGATGACAGAAGCAGTTTGCTTAACAGGGTGCCCGACACATAGAAAGCGTTAAAAAAAAAAAAAAAAAAAAGTGAGCAAGTAGAAAAAATATGTTTCGTCTTCTCACCAACTCTATAACACAGAGAGGTGAACAACATGCCCAAAGATGCAGAGCGAGCACAGCATTGGTAAGCACGGGACCTCCACCAGCGCGCTGACGCTCTCAACACCAGTGCTAGCCTCCTCTGCCCTACTGGAGGCACAGAAAGGGAGGCTGGCGGGGATGAACAGACCTTGGTTCAGGAGCCACAGCAGAAGGGTGGCACGGAGACACCGACGTGGTGGAAAGAAAACGTCAGTTTCCCTCAGACCCCTAGCGCAGTCCTGAGCCCCCGCTGAGGACTCTGCCAGGGCTGGGCTCCACCCTGGACGGAGGCAGCCGGGCTTCCCCGGGAAACCCAGCCCTCCTTTCCACTGACTCCTTCTCCGCGCTCACCCAGCCTCCAGGGAAGGGGCGCGGATCCCCCAGAACAAGTGCGTGTGTGTTTGGGTGTCTTCACACCTGGCCGCCCATAGGAGGTGGCGAGGGCAGCGGGCGCACAGGGGCGCTGTCACCGAGGCACAGGGTGGAGAGCGGACGGGCTAACCTGGGGGCTGCGGGGCTGGTGAAAACGGCAGAGGCGGGACATCGGGGCCCTGGGCCTGGGGCAGGCATTGGGTCCCCGAGGACCCCTAGGGATGCCCAGAAGCCCGGGCCCACGCGGGGCCTGCTCTGCCCACGGCCGGTCTTGGGTAAACACGCCACCCACTCCCCGGGGAAGCGCCGCCTGGGAGGAGCTTCCCGGAGCAGCCGCCGGCGCCTCCCCGCAGCCTGGCGCCCGAGCCGCGGGAGCCGGACCCCAGCGCCCCCCGCGCGCCCCGGGGTACCTGCGAGCCCCCCCATGGCCGCGGTGCCCGGCTGTCTGTAGACCACCGTCCAGACGAGGAAGATGGAGAAGCCGGCCACGGAGCTGAGACCCGAGTAGGCGGCGCGAAGGCCGAGCTGCAGGCGGGACGGGGCCATAGGGCTGCGGGCTGCGGGCGCCGGGCGCGGAGGGCGAGCGCGGCCGCTGGTCACAGGTGCAGGGCCCGGAGCCGGAGCGGGGAGCCGGGAGCCGAACCGGAGCCGCCGGCCGCCCGCGCTCCGCCCCCGGCCCGCCCCCTGCGTCGCCGGCACAGCGCCCTCCCCGGCCGGAGGCCGCCCGCGCCCGGAACCACCGCGGCGAGCGCGTCCTGGGCTTGCCTGCAGTCCGCTGCCCGGATCTCTTGGGGATGCCGCCTAAAAGGGCAGGTTCTGGGGCCCGTCGTCTGAGCTACCGTTTCAGGTAGCTTCTTCTGACCTCAGACTCCTTCCCGTCAAGGACAGCTCCTTTCTTTCATCTCCACAAGCTTACCCCTCCCACCCAAAATCTACCCGAATGCCACTTCCATCAGAGTCAGACAAAGCCAAAGAAGAGACTGGAATCTGTAGCAGGTGTGTGCTGAGCTACGGCTGCGGGCCCAGCGCCATGCTGGGAGCCCGCAGAGAAGATCAAAATGTAGCACACGGAGCCCTCAAACACTTATAGTGGAGGAGGCTCATCGTATACTGGCACGAAGTAAGTATCCAATATACCTTGTATTTATTTCTTTTCCCTGCTGTAGCAAATTACCACAGATCTAGTGGCTTCAAACAACATAGATTTATTATCTCACAGTTCCCTAGGTCAGGTGTCCAAAAATGGAACTCAGAGGGCTAAAATCTAGGGGAAGGCAGGGCAGCCTTCCTTTTGGAGGCATGAGGGAAAAAGCTGTTTCCTTGCATTTTTCAGCTTCTAGAGCTGCCCACATCCCTTGATTCCTGAGTGTCTTCGAAGCCAGCTCCATCTTCAAAGCCAACAGTCACACCACCTCGACCTCCGCTTCTGTCATTACATCATCTTTACTTTCTCACTAACTCTGTGGCCTCCTTCTTTTCCCTTATAAGGACCCTTGTGATTAAGAACCTGGATAATCCAAAGTAATTTCCCCATTAAGATCCTTAACTTAATCACACCAGCAAAATCCCTTTGGCATGTGAAGCAATAAATTCACAAATTCTAGGGATCAGGACACTGACATCTTGGTGGCCCATTATTCAGCTATCACATCTCTCTGGAATGTCATCTCCATTAACAGCAACTGTGCCTCTTTCATTCACACCAACACATAAAAGAGTTTCCAGCACATCAAATCCCCTTGGTAAACATCTGTTGAGTGGATGAATGTGAGTGAATGAAGGTAAGAATTAAATAACAATAAAGGAGATCATATTCAAGAAATCTAGTCAGGACATGATTAGTTGCCAAGTGAATGATGTAAACCACATTTGCCTCACTCTTTTTTTTTTTTTTTGGCAGCACTGGATCTTCATTGCTTTTTCACAGGCTTTCTCTAGTTGCAGCAAGTGGGGACTACTCTTTTTTAGGGTGCAGGGGCTTCTCATTGCGGTGGCTTCTCTTGTGGAGCACAAGAGAAGAAGGCTCTAGCGTGCCAGCTCAGTAGTTGCGGCCGGGGCTTAGTTGCTCTGAGGCATGTGCGGTCTTCCTGAGACCAGGAATCTAACAACATTGACAGGCAGATTCTTATCCTCTGAGCTACAAAGGAAGTATTTGCTTCATTTCTGAATAGTCTGGGGAGCTTCTTAAAAAAAAAAAAGACCCCAGAATCCACCCCTGCCTTATTAAGTTTGAATCTTGGAAGTATATATTTTTTTTAATGAGAAGTGATTTTAATTTGGTGAGCTCGGTATCCAGCCGTCCTTTGGGAGCTGCTGATGGAGGGAGTTACTGCTGGCTGTTCCGAGGAGGGAGCAGGCCCTGTGATCCAGAGTGCACTGCCGTGGATGACTTCAGAGCTGGCCTGCAGGGCAGCACTCCACACAGTGGGAGCAGCCTAGGTGACAGCCCAGAAAGAAGAAAGAGCGTGGCAGGTTTGGGAAACTGTAAGTAGTTTGTGGTCTGTGGGTGATGTAAAGGGTTTTGAGGTTGGAATTATTCTGAATGAAAATGGCCTTGCTTGCTCTTCTTAGAAGGTTTCCCCCTCTCTGTGGAGCCAGGGGAGGGAAGTAACAGTTCTGTGTTTAAGAAATGTGGCCAGGGTAATAGTGTGAGGATGAACTTCCTTTGAAAAGACCAGAAAACAGGCCATTCAAATCCTTCATCTCCCTATGCTTTAGTTGTCCCATCTGTAAAATGCAGACAGCTGTGTTGTTCGCTTCAAAGTATTTTGTGAGGAGTCAGTGCTTAGAAGAGTGACTAGTATGCAGCAGGTGCTTCATAAACACCAGCGAGTATGGTTAGTAGCAGTGGAAAGGCTGTGAGGGCAAGAGATGGTAAAGAGAGAATGCAAGGTGGTTCAGGCTGAGTCAGCGAGAATGGGGAAGAGGGAACTGATTCAAGAAATATTTATGCTATTTGAACCTTAAGGTCAGGTAGCAATTAACTAGCTGGGCAGATAGAAAGGAGGAGAGCAAAAATATTTATGAATGCACATGTCAGGACTATTGGAAAGGAGTGAACAAACTCGTTACACTAGAGAGTGAGGTTGTGCAAGAAAATAATGAGAGATAATTATGTAACAGTAGCTTGGGCCCAGGATATAACACAAGAAGATTAAAAGCAGGCTGAAACTTTGGCTTAACTGTGAAAGCAATAAGAAGCTGTTGAAGAATTTCATGCTCAGATGCGGTTACCACTTACTATGTCACATGAGTAGGTTTCCCCTAACTCAGGAGAACTTTCTGCCCAGAGGAAAATAATTTTCTATATCTGCCCTCTCTACACTGGTAGCTACTGGTCACATGTGGCTGTTGAGTATTTGATATGTACCTAATATGACTTTTGAACTGTGGTGTTGGAGAAGACTCTTGCGAGTCCCTTGGACTGCAAGGAGATCCAACCAGTCCATCCTAAAGGAGATCAGTCCTGGGTGTTCATTGGAAGGACTGATGCTGAGGCTGAAACTCCAATACTTTGGCCACCTCATGCAAAGAGTTGACTCATTGGAAAAGACCCTGATGCTGGGAGGGATTGGGGGCAGGAGGAGAAGGGGACGACAGAGGATGAGATGGCTGGATGGCATCACCAACTCGATGCACATGAGTTTGGGTGAACTCTGGGAGTTGGTGATGGATAGGGAGGCCTGGCGTGCTGCGATTCATGGAGTCCTGAAGAGTCGGACATGACTGAGCAACTAAACTGAACTGAACTGAATATGACTGAAGAACTAAATTTTTAATTGATTTTAATCTAAATGGCTACACATGGCTTATTGTTGTTCAGTTGCTCAGTTGTGTCTAACTCTTTGTGACCCCATGGATTGCAGCATGCCAGGCTTCCCTGTCCTTCACTATCTCCTAGAGTTTGCTCAAACTCATGTCCCTTAAGTCAGTGATGCCATCCAACCATCTCATCCCCTCCTGTCACCCCCTTCAATCCTTCCCAGCATCAGGGTCTTTTCCAATGAGTCAGCTCTTCACATCAGGTGGCCAAAGTATTGGAGCTTCAGCATCAGTCCTTCCAATGAATATTTAGGTTTGATTTCCTTTAGGATTGACTGGTTTGGTCTCCTTGCAGTCCAAAGGACTCCCAAGAGTCTTCTCCGGCACCACAATTCAAAGGCATCAATTCTTTGGTGCTCAGTCTTCTTTATGGTCCAACTCTCACATCCGCAACGACTGCTGGAAAAACCATAGCTTTGATTATGCAGCTTTTTAATATGCTGTCTAGGTTTAATATACTGTCTAGGTTTGTCATAGCTTTTCTTTCAAGGAGCGTCTTTAAATTTCGTGGCTGCAGTTACCATCCGAAGTGATTTGGGAGCCCAAAAAATAAAATCTGCCACTGTTTCCACTTTTCCTTCATCTATTTGCCATGAAGGGCTGGGACCAGATGCCTAGTGGCTAGTGGCTACACGTGGCTAGTGGCTGCCATATTAGACAGCACATTAGACAGTACAGGAACCTCTCAGAATCTCTGCTGCTCTATCTGCAGGGTGGGAATGAGGTATAATCAGCTTGTTACAGCAACTGAGAAATATTGAGATGCCGAAGTTAAAGTACTCAACGTGGTAATCTGACAAATTATTATTGCCATTTTTGAAATCGTTGTTATTGTTATTACTGAACAGGGATAGCACAACAAAAACCATGTCTTAGGAAAGATTATTTAGACTTTATTATCCAAGTTAGATTTGATGGGAAAAGAAAATTGTAGAGGGTAAAGCATTCACAGTGCTATTTTAATGATATGATGTGGGATAAAGATCTTATCTGGGGACTTTCCTGGTGGTCATTTAGACTCTGAGCTCCCAATGTAGGGGTCTGGGTTTGATCCCTGGTCAGGGAACTAGATCCTGTATGCCACAATTAAAAGATCCTGCACGCCGCAACAAAGATTGAAGAGCCTATATACCACAACTAAGACCTGGAGCAGCCAAATTAAAAAAAAAAAAATCTTAGCTGGAGAAAGGCCAGGAGAAGGGGAAAGCATGGGAGGATTATGAAGCTGCAAAGCACACAGGTGTGCATCACACATGCTCTTCTCCCCACATCAGCTTCCTTTCCAAGGGGCTTTCAGAGAGCGAGCTCTCATTGCAATCCTAACTCAAGAAAACACCACCCCCCTCACCCAACATCCCTAAGAGAGGCAGCCACTCTCCCTGCCTGCGGCAGAGACCAGCAGTGCTCACCATGAGCATCTCTTTTTCTGGCCCATGACCTACTGAATTGGAACTTTGAACACGTCCCAGTTTCCTTGCAGTTAAGTTGATGCTATCAGAGCAAGTTCTGAGCATTGGAATCAAAGCAGAAGCAATGTGCCCCATTTCCAGGCTGGACCCATACAGTCTCCTGTGCACCATGCATTCCCTCTTCCCATTCTGTGATGATTTTAGAAGCCACATGTTGAAGACAGATGTGCCACATGACAGAAAGAGCCTGGGACCCTTAAATGAATGAATGAACAGAACTACCCACTCCATTCCCCAGACCCTCCCTGGTCCGTAATATGAATGAAAAACACTTTTTGTGTGTGTGCATTAAGTCACTGAGATTTCAGGCTTGTTACAATTAACCTCATTACCCTAATTTACCATCCCTCATTCCATTTCAGGTCATGTAAATATCTCTTACATGCATAACCTCTGATGTCACTTTTTTATTGGACCACATCAATATTAAGACAGACTCCTAACTCCCACCCATGGGCATCTTGTGTCCTAAGACATTTCTTTCTCACTCCTCCTAAGCAGGCACATTCCAGACATAGATCTCCTCCCACAATGCCGACTCATTGGAAAAGACCCTGATGCTGGGAAAGATTGAGGGCAGGAAAAGAGAGTGACAGAGGATGAGATGGTTGGATGGCATCATTAACTTGATGGACACGAATTTGAGCAAACTCTGGGAGACAGTAAAGGATAGGGGAGCCTGGCATGCTGCAGTCTATGGGGTGGCAGAGTTGGACATGACTGAATGATCGAACAACAACAGCACAATGCTACCGAGCTATACGCCAGTTGATTGAGTTTATTGGATGTGTCAGGGCTTCCTCCTTGCTGCTTCTTAATCCCCACATGGAGGGAACTCTGATGTCCTTTGGGATATATCCTTATTCACTATGGCTTCACCCCTATGTCCAATTCATTAGCAAGCACAGTTGGGTCTGCCCTCTCTTTTCTCTCTGTCCCCATGCTTAGTCTAAGCACCATTGTCCCTACCTACACTTCTGCAGCAGCTCCCTCACCCGTCTTCCTCTGCTCCTTCTTGCCCCTCCAGTCCACTCTGCAGCCAGCAGCTGGACTGGTCTTTTAAAGATAACAACCAGAATACAGCTCTCCCCTGCTTAAATCCCTCAATATTTTCTATAGCAATTCAGGTAAGCAAATCAGAGCCTTGCCAACTCCAACCAGTCTCACCTCTGCCCATTTCTGTTCAGGTACACTGGTCTTCTTTCTGTTTCTTGAGTGTGCCAAGGTTGTTCCTGCTCTGGGATGTTAGTAACTTTGTGTCTAGAAAGCTCTTCTCTCTCTCTTTTTTTTGGCCATGACTTGTCACCCTGCTTATTTAACTTATATGCAGAGTACATTATGAGAAATGCTGGGCTGGAAGAAGCACAAATTGGAATCAAGATTGCCGGAAGAAGTATCAATAACCTCAGATATGCAGATGACACCACCCTTATGGCAGAAAGTGAAGAGGAACTAAAAAGCCTCTTGATGAAAGTGAAAGAGGAGAGTGAAAAAGTTGGCTTAAAAGCTCAACATTCACACAACTAAGATCATGGCATCTGGTCCCATCACTTCATGGGAAATAGATGGGGAAACAGTGGAAACAGTGTCAGACTTTATTTTTCTGGGCTCCAAAATCACTGCAGATGGTGACTGCAGCCATGAAATTAAAAGACGTTTACTCCTTGGAAGAAAAGTTATGACCAATCTAGATAGCATATTGAACAGCAGAGACATTACTTTGCCAACAAAGGTCTGTCTAGTAAGGCTATGGTTTTTCCAGTGGTCATATATGGATGTGAGAGTTGGACAGTGAAGAAAGCTGGGTGCTGAAGAATTGATGCTTTTGAACTGTGGTGTTGGAGAGGACTCCCTTGGACTGCAAGGAGATCCAACCAGTCCATTCTAAAGGAGATCAGTCCTGGGTGTTCTTTGGAAGGAATGATGCTAAAGCTGAAATTCCAGTACTTTGGCCACCTCATACGAAGAGTTGACTCATTGGAAAAGACTCTGATGCTGGGAGGGATTGGGGGCAGGAGGAAAAGGGGATGACAGAGGATGAGATGGCTGGATGGCATCACCGACTCGATGGACGTGAGTTTGAGTGAACTCTGGGAGTTGGTGATGGACAGGGAGGCCTGGCATGCTGCAGTTCATGGGGTCGCAGAGTCGAACACGACTGAGTGACTGAACTGAACTGAACTGAACTGTGGCAAGCGGGATGAAGTAAAAAGTAGTGAAAGTGTTAGTCACTCACTTCTGTCTGACTCTTGTGACCTCATGGATTATAGCCCACCAGGTTCCACCATGGGATTCTCCAGGCAAGAATACCGGGGTGAGTTGCCATTCTCTTCTCTGGGGGATCTTCCTGACCCAGGGATCGAACCTGGGTCTCCTACATTGCAGGCAGATTCTGTACCATCTGAGCCACCAGGAAAGCCCAGCAAGCAGGATGTGGGATCCTAGTCCTTGACCAGGGATCTAACCCACACCCCCAGCAGTGGTAGTGTGGAGTCCTAACTACTGGACTTCCAGGGAAATCCTGGAAAACTCTTCTCTGAGTGCTCATAAGATTGATCGTTCATCATTCAAGCCTCAGGTCACATGTTACTTCATCAGAGAGGCAATCCTATCCTTATTCTCTAAAGTACTGCCCCTACTCGGAGAAGGCAATGGCAACCCACTCCCGTACTCTTGCCTGGAAAATCCCATGGACAGAGGAGCCCGGTAGGCTGCAGTCCATGGGGTCGCAAAGAGTCGGACCTGACTGAGCAGCTTCACTTTCACTTTTCACTTTCATGCACTGGAGAAGGAAATGGCAACCCACTCCAGTGTTCTTGCCTGGAGAATCCCAGGGACAGTGGAGCCTGGTGGGCTGCCATCTATGGGGTCGCACAGAGTCGGACACAATTGAAGGGGTTTAGCAGCAGCAGCACAGCCCCCTACTCTGTCTTACACCTTGTGATAAGTGACATCTTATCACTACATGAAATTGTCTTATATATTTGTTTAATCTTTTCACCCTCACCCTTGCCATCACATTTAATATAAACCTCCATGAAGGCAGGGGCTTTATCTGTTAGGGACCAGTTCCTGTAGGTTTGTCTGGGACTGTGCTGATTTTACCATCACAGGTCCAACATTTCAAGAAATCCCTGAGTCTATGGAAAACTCTCATGGTTAGTGGTCTTATTGCCTGCCTTGATCACTTCTGTATTCCCAGTTCCTAGTGTAATGCCAGGGGCTTAGGTAGGGACTCAATAAATATTTGTTCTATAAATAAAGGAAAGAATGGCCAACTGTCTGTGAAGAATTCTTTAATCCTGGCTCTAGGGGGCAGCATTCTCCAATCTTGTGCCTTGAGATTCAGCTGTGCCAAGATTGGGCTAAGACTCTCCCATGCATGTATTTGGGAGAAGGCAATGGCAACCCACTCCAGGACTCTTGCCTGGAAAATGCCATGGATGGAGGAGCCTGGTGGGCTGCAGTCCATGGCATCGCTAAGAGTCGGACACAACTGAGCGACTTCACTTTCACTTTTCACTTTCATGCATTGGAGAAGGAAATGGCAACCCACTCCAGTATTCTTGCCTGGTGAGTCCCAGGGACGGGGGAGCCTGGTGGGCTGCCGTCTATGGGGTCGCACAGACTGAAGCGACTTAGCAGCAGCAGCAACAGCATGCATGTATTTAGGTGGCAAATTCCACAAAGAAAGAAAGAAGAAAGTGAAGTCGCTCAGTCGTGCCCGACTCTTTGTGACCCCATGGACAGTAGCCTGCACCAAGTTCCTCCGTCCATGGGATTTTCAAGGTAAGAGTACTGGAGTGTGTTGCCATTTCCTTCTCCAGGGAATCTTCCCAACCCAGGGATCAAACCCAGGTCTCTCGCATTGTGACAGACACTTTACCGTCTGAGCCACCAAGAAAGACCGGCAAATTCCACAAGATGCTCCCCAGACCTTATGTGGTCCCCTTGCCCACCCCCAACCCTTGTGGGGTTCAAGGCTGAGGACCCTGGTGAAGGTAGCCTGAGGCTGTGCCTGACACCTCAACTTGCCCTTCTGCAGCTTCGTCTTCCTCTTGAGGTCAGCTTGTAGACCACAGAGCAGAAAGGACTATTCTAGAGACGAGTAGCAGGTGGCTCACAGCAGGAAGGAGCTAGGCCCATCGTGAGCATCCCAGCTGCCCAGGCTGAAGGAAGTAATCCTAAGTCGAGGACTCAGAGCCAGGGGGGTCACCTTGGCCTCCCCCTCTTCCAGTGCTGCTCCCTAGGACTGTGGCTGCTTTCTGCCCCTAGAAGGGGACATCTTCGTCTTGTACAACCAGAGTGAAACCGCTCACAGTCCGGCTTCTCACTGAAACCCCACTTCCTCTGCCTGTGCACTGACAGCCTGGAGGTCCACACAGAGGATAGGATGCTGAGTGAGAAGATGCTGAGCGGAAGCAACGGGTCTCTGAGCCCCAGAGCTAGATGAGCACCAGAGACAGACACGTGTGGAGTGGGAGGATGTGGGTGCATGTGAGCGATCACAGCCACCGAGGCGTTTGGAAGGGCAACAAGGAGGGGCCTGGGGCCCAGGCTTACTCGCCTCTCTAGCCCTCTGGTGGCCTACATCTCCTGACCTGAACCCCTCGGTCACAGGTATGTCCTCCAATGCTCTTTTCCTTCCTGTTTCACAGTGGGATTGTTGTTGGGTCAGGGGACAGAGAGAGATAAAGCTGGGAGTTAACCCCTGCAAGGCAAAAGTGAGAGACTACAAAGGCTGAAGGGGAAGGCCCCAACTCTCCCTAAAGGACAGAGGCCGGGACAGGGATTAGTACATATTTATCCTTTAGATTTGTGTTCAGGGATCGGATTTATGGAATGAGAAGGTCACCAGGAAGGCTCAGTCAGCACACAGGAATCACCTCTGGCCTAGCTGTAAAAGGCACTGGGTAAAGTTAAGGGACCAGAAAGAAGACTGTTCTGTGCTTAGTCTGGTGCATGGGACCCAGGATAGCACCTTACAGAGGTTTGAGGTACGAATCTGAGGGCACTTCCGGGAGGAGGCAGAGGATGGCTGAGAAATAGACTGAGGCAGGGTGAGGAATGGGGGTGTGTCAAGAAAACTGGGTAGAAAGGTAGTGGAAGGAAAGACAGCTGCGGGAGACAAGAGGAAGGCGAAGGGACCCGCGGTAGGAGCCGGGCGATGAATTGACCTATTCAACCCAGGAAACATCTTCTGAGGGCCTCTGTGTCTCCGCCGCCGTGGCTGTGCTAAGCCAGGCAGCCTGGGGCAACGCGCGGCCAGCTCCTGCCCGCCAAAGTCACTGCGAAGAAGCAACTTCTGTGAAATTTCTAATCGGCAGTTGTGCTGAGTGCCAGGCATGCAGCAGCGGCAAGGAGATGGGGCCCCACAGGAGGAACTGACACAGGCCAGTTCTGTGTGGGAGATGAGCCGTGCTGGGGTACAGCAGGTGAAAAACCCAAACCCCAGGAGCTGGGGCCTGGAGGGGCCTGCATGTGAAATTAGAATCCAGTCCTCTGTGGAATGAGAGGTGGAATGAGAGGGGGAGGGATGAGGTGGGCACCATGCCCCCCTGCCGCAGGTTTAAAAGGGGAGTCTGCTGCCTCTCCATTTCTCTGAAGGTGAAGCTCCTAGAGGAGGGGGTGCCGAGGCAAGAGCAGGAAGGACTTCCTGAGGCCTGGGGCAGGGCTCGGTGGAAGTCTGAGCAGCCGGTGGCCCCCCCTCCATCCTGGAGCCAGGACTGATCCCAGGAGGGGAGGGAGTGGCCTGCAGCCCCTTCTCTTAGTCAGACCTTCAGACGAAGGATGTCACCTCTGTTTTCTGTTTCCCTCTCTGGACCCCTTCTTTGCAGCCTCCCTGGCCTTCCACTGTGTCCTGTCTGGACAGGGGAAATGGGCAGTGGGTCTGGTGCCAAGTCTTTGGACTGTTCAGCTTCCTCTGGCCCCAGCTCTTCCGGACTGGGATCTGGGGGCTGGGTTGGGGTCTGCTCTGATGCTCGGAAGAGGCTTCTTTGCCTGGCCTGCTTGCCTGGTTACCCACAGCCTTGCTCTCTCCCTGGCCAGGGCTTTAGATCCAGACAGAACCCTCCGTCAGGCTCCTGCAGCACCCCTGCCACATCTCTAAAACATGAGGGCCAAGTGGGTGGAGAGTTTGCGTCCTGAGTGAGGGTCCAGGGCCCAGGGTGGGTGGAAGATGGGAGCCCCTGAGATGAGGGTTTGGGGAGGGTGGGGGATGTTGGGAGGAGGCCAGGGGAGGAGGTAGTGAGGGTGATGAGCCCCAGGGAGAGGCAGGGAGTGGGGTGGGTTCAGGTAAAGGCAAGTGCAGACTAGAAGCTCTAATAGGGGTGCAGGAGCAAGGACCAAGGAGAAGGCTCTGAGAGGAAGTGGTCATGACTAGGCTGGAGCCGCCGTTCCAAAGCACTGATCACTCAAGGGCAGATGCAGTGTCTTCTGGGTGTGTAACACACACACACACACACACACACACACACACACACACACACACCCTTGAGAAGCAGAAGCTGGAGGGGGAAGGCACCTCCTGCACATTCAAACACCACCAAACTTGCCCGCTAGGCAGGCCTGTTCCCTCCCGTAGCACAGCTCCAGACCTGCCCCTGCTTTCTCTTTCGCTCTCCCAGCCTCTCCTTGCCCTCTGGCCACCGCTGTCAGCACCACAGGCCTGTTCAGTGACCGTTTCCTTGCCCCCATCATGCACGGGTAGCTTGACCACCAGCCAGAAGAATGTACCTCCAGTTAAGTATGGGGTCCCAGCTCTGGCCTCGGTCAGCTCCCCACTGGTCCCCAGCTCTGTCCACCCTCATAGACCTCTCTCCAGCTTGCTCCCTCTCAGGGAGAAGTGAGAGCCAGTCTCTCCTCTGCCCCTCACTCTACCATGGTCCTTAGCAGTTCAAGAGTGTCTGGCTGTGACCTGCTGGTCCTAGGAAGGTTTGGCTTGGGGCCCATCAGTGTTCCAGCTCCCTGCCTCCGTCCCCCACCCCAGGAATGGGGAGGCGAGGAGATGGGGGAACTGGACTGGAACCACCCTTGGGGTCAGGAGCCTGGCCAAGCGGACTTTCAGCCTTCCAGAGCTCGGTGGTGGAGTGCAGGTGAGGGAAGCTGGGCTCTCTCAGTTGTCTCAGTCTCTCTCCATTGTCGATAAGCTGTGGCCAAGGGAGAATGGTGG
Organism: Bubalus kerabau; assembly: GCF_029407905.1. Lineage (NCBI taxonomy): Eukaryota > Metazoa > Chordata > Mammalia > Artiodactyla > Bovidae > Bubalus > Bubalus kerabau. The sequence goes on along the minus strand of NC_073624.1, from coordinate 89,986,824 downwards.
GGATGCTGAGGGAGGCTGCAGCAGACTGAAGAACAGCCCATACACCCTCTGGTCTCCAAACTGGCCCTTTTCCATAGTCCCACAGGAAGCCTGTTAGCTAAGATGCCCTCCAACCTCCAACCTGCACCCACCATCCCACCAACAACTTCAAAGGATGTAGCTGAGCCTCGTGAGCAAGGTCTGTAGCATAGGAGAAGGAAGAAAGAATAGGAGACAAGGAAGCAGCCAGGAGGGAGGGAGACAAAATAAAATGTCCTCAAAATGAACTGGAAGAGCAGCTGCTCTCCCTTCCGCCCTGCCCTTGGTACATGCCCGCAGCTGGCCCCGGCTGACTCCCCCCAGACTTCATCTCATTTCCCCCCGGAATCATTAAGCACCCACTATATGCCAGACACTGTGCTGGGGAGAGGCCTGACCAGATTAGTGTGTTAGGGAGTTACCAGAAAATTCCACCAGGCTCCATGGCCCTGGAGCCGAGTATCTGCCTGGATTTAGAACCTTAGTTTATGGCAGAGTTCCTAACACTTACAATAAATGCTGCTGAAGAAATTAAAGATTCTTGTGGCATTGCATAGGAATGGCTGAGGAAGGCAAGGCTGAGAGTAGTGATCAGGGTTGTTCAGTCACTCAGTCGTGTCTGACTCTTTGCAACTCTGGACTGCAGCACACTAGGCTTCCCCTGTCCTTCACTATCTCTCGGACTTTGCTCAAACTCATGTCCATTGAGTAGGTGATGCCATCCAACCATTTCATCCTCTGTCACCCCTTCTCCTCCTGTCCTCAATCTTTCCCAGCATCAGGGTCTTTTCTGATGAGTCAGCTCTTCACATCAGGTGACCAAAGTGTTAAAGCTTCAGCTTCAGCATCAGTGATCAGGGAGGCAGTACCAAACTGTGACTGAGTGTGGGCTCTGCGGTCAGACTGAGTCTGGCATTACTACTTACTAGCTATGTGACCTTGGCTACATTACTTCACCTCTCTGTTCCTCAGGGTCTTCACTGGTAAATAGTGATTGTTTTGAGGGTTAAAAGGTGATGTCTCTAAAGTAGTAAGCAGATTACCCTGCATAGAGTAAGTGCTGGGAGAGACCATCATTGGGCTAGAGCAGTTTCAGAGGGGATGGGGCATCACCAACTCTATGGACATGAGTTTGAGTAAGCTCCAGGAGTTGGTGATAGACAGGGAAGCCTGGCATGCTGCAGTCCATGGGGTTGTCAAGAGTCAGATATGACTGAGCTGCTGAACTGAACTGAACTGGGGCATAATGGATGGATGCAAGAGGTTATCCACTGGATGAATCAGCCCAAACTGGAGACTGGTTTTCATTCCAATCCCAAAGAAAGGCAATGCCCAAGAATGCTCGAACTATCGCACAATTGCACTCATGGCGACTTCACTTTCACTTTTCTCTTTCATGCATTGGAGGGTTGCCTGGAGAATCCCAGGGACGGCAGGGCCTGGTGGGCTGCCGTCTATGGGGTCGCACAGAGTTGGACACGACTGAAGTGACGCAGCAGCAGCAGCAGCAGCACACACTAGTAAAGTCATGCTCAAAATTCTCCAAGCCAGGCTTCAGCAATACGTGAACCATGAAATACCAGATGTTCAAGCTGGTTTTAGAAAAGGCAGAGGAACCAGAGATCAAATTGCCAACATCTGCTGGATCATCAAAAAAGCAAGAGAGTTCCAGAAAAACATCTATTTCTGCTTTATTGACTATGCCAAAGCCTTTGACTGTGTGGATCACAATAAACTGTGGAAAATTCTGAAAGAGATGGGAATACCAGATCATCTGACCTGTCTCTTGAGAAACCTATATGCAGGTCAGGAAGCAACAGTTAGAACTCGACATGGAACAACAGACTGGATCCAAATAGGAAAAGGAGTATGTCAAGGCTGTATATTGTCACCCTGCTTATTTAACTTCTATGCAGAGTACATCATGAGAAATGCTGGGCTGGAAGAAGCACAAGCTGGAATCAAGATTGCCGGGAGAAATATCAATAACCTCAGATGTGCAGACGACACCACCCTTATGGCAGAAAGTGAAGAGGAACTAAAAAGCCTCTTGATGAAAGTGAAGGAGGAGAGTGAAAAAGTTGGCTTAAAGCTCAACATTCAGAAAACTAAGATCATGGCATCTGGTCCCATCACTTCATGGGAAATAGATGGAGAAACAGTGGAAACAGTGTCAGACTTTATTTTTTTGGGCTTCAAAATCACTGCAGATGGTGATTGCAGCCATGAAATTAAAAGATGCTTATTCCTTGGAAGGAAAGTTATGACCAACCTAGACAGCATATTAAAAGCAGAGACGTTACTTTGTCAACAAAGGTCCATCTAGTCAAGGCTATGGTTTTTTCAGTGGTCATGTATGGATGTGAGAGTTGGACTGTGAAGAAAGCTGAGCGCTGAAGAATCAATGCTTTTGAACTGTGGTGTTGGAGAAGACTCTTGAGAGTCCCTTGAACTGCAAGAAGATCCAACCAGTTCATCCTAAAGGAGATCAGTCCTGGGTGTTCATTGGAAGGACTGATGTTGAAGCTGAAACTCCAATACTTGGGCCACCTCATGCGAAGAGTCGACTCATTGGAAAAGACCCTAATGCTGGGAAGGATTGGGGCCAGGAGGAGAAGGGGACGACAGAGGATGAGATGGCTGGATGGCATCACCGACTTGATGGACATGGGTTTGGGTAGACTCTGGGAGTTGGTGGTGGACAGGGAGGCCTGGCATTCTGCAATTCATGGGGTCGCAAAGAGTCAGATATGACTGAGCAACTGAACTGAACTGGATGTGGGAGAAGGAAGGACCGAAGTATGAGGTGCCCTGCTTAGGCAGTGGTGGGGATCCTGGAGCAGGGAGCTGAGAGAGGCAGGGCGGGAAGAGGGGCAGCTAGGGTGGGAAGGCAGTTTTCCACTCATGTAGTGTGAAGATCCAGGAGGCCGTGGGCTCCACCAGTGTAGAGCTCAGCAGAGAGGCCTGGGTGAGGACTACAGCCCAGAGCCACAGCGGGCCGAGAAGCCCTCCTTACCCATCAACCCTCCTGGACTACTCCCTGGGAGCCTCTGCCTTCCTCTGCTACCAGTATGAAAACAGGGAGGTATGGTTCCAGGAGGCTTGTGTCCTGGCAGAGAGCTCAGCATGGAGGTGGACGGTGTTAAGGGGCCCAGCTGCTCAGCCTCCATCATCTATCTGTCCCACTCCCCACCTCTTGGAGCCTGTGCACCTACTCTGGATGTGGGCTTTGCCTTTGCGGGAGCTGTCAGTATATTTGAGAGGCAGGACTGCAGAGTGGTAAATAAAGCACCCACAGATTTCTAAGTGCTTGGGGAGAATCACTCAATGCTCCCCATCTTAACTGTGAGTCTTTGGGCACGTCAGTTAACCTTTCCATGTCTCCATCTCCTCATCTGCAAAATGGGATAACAATAGCACCTGATAGGATTGTTGTGATGACTAAACTTGTGAATGTATAACTAGGGTCAAGAACAGAGCCTGGTGCATGCTAACTATTGTTATTATTTATCTGTCCTAACACACCTTTCAGGCATCTAAAGATAGTTGGGGGAGGGTGGAGGTTGTACTGGGGCATGGCACGATTGTCCCCATGATGACTCACCATCTAGCTGAAAGTGTCTTCCTCAGACACACTCCTTTAGACCCCTGCCTCCTCCAGGCCTCAGCCTCCATCAAAAATCTACTGAGCATTCATTCCACCGACTAGTCCCAACCAGGAATCCTGAGAAGGCAACACCTGCTCAATCATTTGCCTTGGTGGGAGGTGGGGGGGGCCCTGTTCTTCAGAGATAAAGAAACAAGTTGGAAGGTCCCATTTGATGACTTTCTTGGATAGTGGCACCTTACCCCCCACCATACTCAGCTTCTCTTTCTGTAGCCCCCTCTCTTAGGCATGTAGTCTGGATCAGAAAAGGAATATGATGTACACACAGTGCAGCATAGCTTGGGGGTTAAGTGCAGCCAGGCCACCCAGGTTCAAGCCCCAGTTCTATCACTGAATAGCTGTGTGACCTTGGCAAGTTACTTAATACCTCTGAGCCTCATCTTCACCATCTTAGGTGGTAATGACAGTAGTACTAATTCATAGGCTGGTGGCAGAGAGAAAATACCTGTGAACACCTGAACAGTGCCAGGCACTTAGGCTATTGTGGTCTGCTGTGAGGGACGCAAGTGTCCTGCCTTACTCACTGGCTCCTTTTCCACCTGCCTAAAGTAGTGGCAGTATAAATAGGAAATCAGAGACCCCTTTCTGACTGCAATCTCTGGAAACTCCCCTGCAGCAACTTCTAGACAGATCAATGGCACCAGCAACCTGAAATTTCAACTCACTTCCCAGCCCCACTCCCTCTCAACTCTCTTCCCCATGTGACCTCTGCCTGTTAATCCCTCCAAACTGTTCTTCCTTCTTTAAAATTACCTGCATTTGGGTGGCTGGGTTTGGGCTTGGGGCTAGAATCATCTTTAGGCTCCCCTCCCAGGTGGCTCAGTGGTAAAGAATCTGCCTGCCAATGCAGGACACTCATCTTTCATCCTGGGCTGGGAAGGTCCCCTGGAGGAGGAAATGGCAAACCCCCTCCAGTGTTCTTGTCTGGAAAATCCCATGGACAGAGGAGCCTGGTGGGCTAAAGTCCATGGGGTCGCAAAGAGACGCGACTGAGGACTGAGGACGCATACCTAACCTCGTCTTCCCTGAGGGAGCATTTAAAATTCCACCAACATTTTTCAAAGTGTGAACCCAGCAGACAACTTTAGGGTATTTGTTCAAAACACAGATTTTCCATTTCATGCCAGTAAGACTGAGTCTGAATTTAAGGGGCTGGAACTTACATTTGATACGCTCCTGGGAAGACTTTTAAAGATACATTGAAATTGAGGTTTTAATCACAATGAAAACCCACACCCACACCCCCAAGAAAATAATCATCGGTGGAAGAGCAGGGGGCATGGTATGTTAGAGGTGTGTCTTTCTCTGTCCAGGCAGGCGCAGCTGCAGAGGGAAAGGGACACTGATGGGCAAAAAGAGGGTACGTTCTAGAAAGCCGGGGGCGGGGCGCGAGACTCCTTCCAAAACCCTCAATGAAGAATGGGACCAGTTGCGCCGCTGGCGCCGGGGGAATAGCTGACCCGGAGTCACTATCTCTCCGCCGCCTCAGAAGCAGAAGAAGGGCGAAGAGGGGGCGCTGGGCCACCAACGCAGCGGTGGGAACTGAGGCCCAGGGAGGCGACGGCCCTCCACACATAGCCGGCTTGGGACTCCGGAACCGCGGGGGGGCGAGGCCTTCTAACCCCTTCTCCTCCCAGAGCTCGGCCCCGACTCCAGCCCCCACCGTCCGTGAGCGCCATCCTTCCATTCCAGCCTCAACTTCCCCACCCGTGCCGGGGGTGTGCGTGCGTGTGTAGGGCGGGGAGAAGGCGGATGGGGTGCGTGCATAGGAGCGCTGCGGTGGGAGGCTGGGCAGCGGGATTCCCTCCGGGAAAATAGCCCAGTCCCTCCCCCAGCCTGTTCGAGACCCTGAACCGAAACAGGAGGCAGGGCGCCCCCGGCCGGGAAGCGGCCCCAGCCCGGATTTCCCTCCCGGGTGGGGCCGCAATGACTCACCCCCTTCCCCCTTCCCCCCGTTTCCTTGTTTGCGTTTCTCTTCCCGGCCGCATGGCGGCCCTACCCCGCAGCCCCGCCGCCGCCGCCGCTGCTACCGGGCACACACTCCCGGGGCGCTACGGCCCCCGGGGTTTCTCGAGGCCAAGGTTCCCGCCAGCTCCGGGTACCTTGCGCTCCGACTCAGCCCCCTGCCGGAGCCCGCCCCCTTCCCTACCCGAGCGCCAGCCGCGTCCTCCCCGCCCCCTCCGGTCTGCCCGGGAGGGGAAGGGGGCGGGCCGCGCCGGGGGTGTGACAGCTCCCGCCCGGATCAGTGCCAGCTGCAGCCTCGCTTCAGCGCCCGGTGCCAGCTGGCTCTTTCGTTTGGGACGGAGGGGAGGCTCGGGGTTCCTTGTCGCTGGGGGCTGGGGTGACGTTGTCCCCCCACCAAGTCCCCAGTTCTCCCCCAACCCGAGAGGAGCCTTTCCACCCAGCCTGGCTGGGGCTGCCTTGGAAGCGGCTCCAGCTACGAATTGGTCTGCTCACTTCTCCTGGGACTTACAGGCCGGGGGCACACAGTGGCTCGTTGTGGGGCGGGCGGGTGCTCCCGCCACCCCTTGCCTTCTGCTAGAGCCTGCACGGCTGTGCGAGCTTGAAGGAGGAACATGAAGGTGGGTATGATGGGGTGGGGGCAGGGGAGGAGGAGCAGGGGAGGAAGCTGACACGGTGGGGGAGTTGGGGTGGGAGACAGAGGCTTGGTCAAGGGTGAGGAGGGAGGAGAAAAGAAGGGTTTGAGCTGAAGCTGCGTTTCTCGGGGATCCAGTGAGTCCGCAGCTCCATTCTGGGAGTTGGTGGAGATCTCTGCAGGTCCATGGTCGGTGGGGTGGGGCAGAATTCCAAAGAAGGGCCTGATCTCTGGTACGCCGCCGCTGCCGGCTGGAGACCCCTAAGTGCGCCAGACCGGCAGGCCCCAGTGAAGGTCTTCCTGTCCCTCCCCCGGCTCCTGGCAGGGGCGCAGCACCTCAGCCTGACCAGTCCAGAGGATTCGAAGGAAGTGCTTCTGCTTGGGGCAGCCGGGCCGTGCTTTGGTCCAGCTGCCCCGGACCTAGCCTCATGGCTGTCTGCCGTCCTCTTCCCATCACAGGTGGGCTGGCCAGGTGAGAGCCGCTGGCAGGTGGGCCTGGCTGTGGAGGGCGACTCGATTCTGGGAGCACCGCCGTTGGGAGGCCTCCCGGACGTGGTGCCGGAGGGGACGCTGCTCAACATGGTGCTCAGGAGGATGTATCGGTCCCGAAGCTGCTCCTACCAGCTGCTGCTCGAACACCAGCGCCCCAGCTGCATCCAGGGGCTGCGCTGGGTGAGTCCCATCCCCTTCCCTGGCCAGGGCCAGGCCCCCCTGGGCTGGAGGGGGCCCCCGACTGGGAGGGCGAGCATGCTGCTGGCAGTCCAGCTTGCTCGGCGTGCATGGGGGATACACCTGGGGTGGGCAGCAGGTCAGGCAGCCTGGCTGCAGTGTGGGTGTCTCACACAACTGCGTTGGGTATGCGAGTATGCTGGGTATGTGGGTATGCGTGTGGTGCCCAAGTCCCCCTATTCAGGAATGTGGCGAAGGGGAAAAGAACTTGTCACTTTCCTGTGGCTTGAGTTAGGTGCTCGTGTGTTCTTCAGGTGGCATGGGAGACATGTATGAAATACAGGGGTCGGGTCAAGTGCTGGGGAGGTAAGCTTGGTACTATTCCTTAAACATCACCGTGGCAGCATTCTCCTTAGTGAGGACTGAACTGCGTGGAGTCTGTGTCTTGATCTGGGGTGAAGTGGTTGGCATTTGGCTTGGAGGGGCTCAGGGGAGAATTATGAGAAGTTTGGAGACTGTGAGATGAACGGAGCTCCCTTTGCCAGTGAAGAACATCTCTGGAGCTGCAAGAATGAAGGAAAGAGAAGTGTGTGTGGCGGGGGGACAGGGTGCGGGGTGGGGGGGGGGTAGATGGTGGATGGTAGGCAGGATATGGTTGCAGGATCCAAAACAGCAGAGAAGCTCTCCCCAACCACCCAAACTTAATAGATTTTCTTCACCTGAGCTCTGGTGTGTGTCTGTGACATGTGCCCACCGGGGCAAAGGGGTGGAGTTGGATCAGGTGATAGAGTTGGGAGAACCCCTCTCTTAGGAGCAAATTCTTTTGAGTAGAATGACCACCACCTTCTGCCTCCTTCTTCCTACCTCACCCATTTATATATTTACCAAATATAGCCATTTATATTTACCAAATGTACCAAAATATGAAGCTGAGCTGAGAAAACCAAGGCCCACCAAGATAATGGGGTCCCCCTTGCAATGGGAAGTGAGAGGAGAATCTAGGTGTCAGTCCCCAGCTGTCCTCCACCCCCTCCCTCCCTGGGTCTTCCTGAGAAGGGGCCTCATGGGCCTGGGTGCTACTCCAGATGGCACTCTGGATGGAGCAGGGGAGCCATGGTCTTTCTGGGCTCAGCTGTCTGTCCCTCCCACCCCCACCCCCACCCCAGGTCACTGGCAGTAGCTACTGCTTGGAGCCAGTGGGCTGGAACCCTCCCTCCCTCTTTCCCTCTCAGGCTATAATTACTTGTGCATTTCCTGTCCCTTTCCTAGCTTGTAGAGGCTAGGTGGGGAGTAGGGGGAAGGTCAGGGGCCAGGACAATGAGGTCACTGGAGGATCCCCTGGGACCCAAAGTAAGGGAGAGAGTGGAGGAGGCTGCCAGGCTCTCTCCTGACTCCCTCAGTCCCAGAATTGGAGGGCTGGTATGCGAGGGGAGGCCAGAAAGGTGGAGGTGAGGATCAGTGGAGTGAGAGATGGGGTCAGAGGCACAGAAACAAGGCCCCTCCCCCACCAGTGTGTGTGCGTGAATTGATGATTAGAGGAAACTTAGGTTTTTAGGGCTCGAGGCAGGGGCCACATCCTCTCCTGAGCACGTCCCTGGGGAGTAGACGTGAGGTGGTTTCAGCCCATTGTGTCTGTGTTTAAGAGACTCTGGGTCCCTGTGAAGCTATTAATTCTCACCTGTGGGATGATGCCTTTGGCTGAGGGGGCTCGTGTGAGGGAACAAGTGTCTGGCAGGGAATGTGCACGCACAGGGCGATGGGTGGATGCTGTAAGGACGTGGAGCCCAGTGTCCCAGGAGGACGGTGCTGGGAGTTACCCAGGCCATGGCCACCTTTAGAAAGCTGAGGGGGAAATCCATCAACCTCCTGAGGTCTGAAGAGAGCACTTTCTGTTCCCATTAGACCAGAACAAGAGAAAATTAAAGCAGGTTACAGCAGGAGACCCTGAGGTTTGATACAGAAAGGACTTAACAACCATGGCAAAGCTGATGCTGGAACAGTACGGAAGAACGTCTCCTTTGATAAACATTGTGGGGTCGCACAGAGTCGGACACGACTGAAGTGACTTAGCAGCAGCAGCAGGGGTACATGAGATATCTGATGCCTGGGAGCCAACACAGAAACCAATCTATCTAGAGGCAGAGGCAAGGTCGGGATGACCTCTGGTGGGTCCCCTAAGCTTAGAGAACCCTGAGATGCTACTCTTTGAGTGATTGTTTGGGGAGAGGTGGCTCTATTCTCTAACTCAGAAAGCATGCTTTCATTCAACCTGTCCAAATGATGGAAGTAGCTAGTGTTTGTGCAGTATTTATATCTGAAGTGCTATTATAAGCTTTAATCACATCAAATAATCTCACAGAAGCCCTGAGAGATAGCTACTAACGCCATCATTTCATTTTATAGATGCACAAGCAGAAACACAGAGAGGCTAAGTGACAGTCTAGGGTTACACAGCTGCTAAGGAACAAGCTGGGCTTGGGTCCGAGACAATCTGGCTGCAGAGTTCAAGTTTGTGGTGTATATTCTCTTGCTACAGAAGGTACCATTGACACTCCAGAACCTCACCCTGCCTCATGCATCCTTTCCCAGTCCCATCACACACAGCCCTGGCCTGAGACCCTAGCCGTGGCTTAAGGGAACTGGTCTGACGGGTCCCCATGTGGCTGTCTGGCTCTGTGCCTGCCCCTCCAGTGTGACTCTGACACTCAGTGACAGGGAGGGGGTGGAGCAAGCCATGGCCCTGTGCAGGGAAACTAACTATAGGACCTCTTCTTCCACCCTGAGTCCTTCCTGTCCAAACCTGACAGGAGGTGGTGGGTGAGGGCCTCCACCCCTACCCATACCAGCCACTGCTTTCTAGCTGAGAAGCCCTTAAGCTGACACTCAGGGTCATTGGATCAGGTACAGCATCAGTCAAAGTACAGCATTTCTTGCACCGTGTCCAGGTGATAGCTGCCCATCATGAAAGAAGAGTTATATTAAGTTACCATTGAGTAAGTAGTTACTGCAAAGCAGGCATGGCTTTGAATGCTCCATATTATTAATTAACTCATTTGATCCTCAAAATTACCCTATGGGATAGGTACTATTGCCACCAACCCCATGTTATAGATGAGGAGGCTGGAGCACAGAGAGCTTTATAAGCAGCCCAGGGTCATACAACAAGCTGGTAGTGGGGAACCAAGATTTGAACCCAGGCACCTGACTCCAGAGCCCGCACAGCTGACCGCAGCCCCTGAATAGCACCCCCACCGTGATCCCAGGAGGTCCCCATGCATAGGAGCACGGCAGGGGTTCAGAGGGACTGCGATCACACACACACACACACACACACACACACGGGACTTCATCTAACCCAGGATTGTTCAGACTTCCCTGTCGGCAGAACATTCCTGAGGACAGAATTTCCCACCTCATTCCTGAAGACAGAATTTACCATCGTGCACAGTGGGGGAGGCCCAGCACCAAGGAGGTGCCATGGGCAGTGGTAGGGCTTAGTGGCTAAGATCATGGGCTTTGGAATCAGATGGGCACAGAGTGAATTCTGGTGCCCCTATTTACCAGCTTGAAAAGGGCAGGTTACATAACCTCTGTGCCTCCTTTTCCCTAGCCAGGAAACAGGAGACAAACACCTACTTCTGAATCAGTGTTGAACAATTATTCAGTAGGATTGGACATTTCTAAGCAGTTGTGTGACTCTGGGCAAGTTACTTCATCTCTCTGGGCTCCTGCTGCTTTCCTTGGAAAAATAAGAGGGTCTCTTCCTCAGCTCTGATGGGCCAGCATTCCAGCTCTGAGCCTCCTGCACGTCCCCTGGGGCAGGACAGGAAATGGTTGAAGCGAGGCCTGCGGATCTGAGATCTGAGTCTTGCCCAGCCTGGCAACATGACTGGGCACCTCCCCTCCTGATGTGCCCTCCAGGGTCAGAATAATACCAGGAAGGGAGTGTGTGCTGGAGCCTAGGTCCTGGGCACTGAGGGGCGTTGGGGGGGACTGGGGCCACCTGGGTACTCTGACATGAACAACGAGTCATGAGCACTTGGCACTGTTTGTTCCAACACAGGAGGCTGGCCGGGTAGCATTCCTGCCCTTCCTCCCTCCTTGGCTCCTCCTCCTCTTTTCCTGTGCTATCGCTGAGTCCCCAGGGCCATGTCTGGCGGTAGGTAGGATGGGCCCCATGACTAGGGTAAGGATACCTCTGGGACACCTAGCAGCTTCCGCCCGGCACTGGGCCAGGCACCTACGCATGTCAGACCTCAGGCCTCTGCCCGGTGCACAGTGGGAAGATGCTGGGACCAGGGGAGAGGGCTTGGGCACCAGGCCAGGTCCTCTTCAGGCCCTGAGTGCTGATAGGGAGGCATCGCAGAGAAGGAAGGGGAGGGAGAGGAAACAGGCAGGTGTACTGGGTGGAGTGAGACCGAGAATGTGAGCACTTCTGGAAGGGCTTGAGTTTATCCCTGGCTGTCTGGCTATGTGTCTGAGTTACCAGGGCACATCACCTCTAGAGTTTTGTTTCTTGATAAGTCAAGGAGGACTGACCTTGCCTGCTCTGCCTACTTCCTGTCTGAGCCTATTCTCTATGAAGTCAGATGAAATCACGAGAAAGACATGCTGTATGAACTATCCAGTGCCTGCCTTTGGGAGGGCTCCGAGAGGGTAGGGCATCCTGCTCAGGGGTGTTCACAAATTCCAGTTCTCAGATGGTAGGAGAGGAGCGTGAGAGGCTTTTATGACCGACATCTCAGGGCAAACAGGCCTGCGAGTCTGGCATGGCCCGATGGATGCCAAGGGCAGGGAACCTCATTCACCAATGATTCTACATAAACCCCATTTCCGGAGCCATCCCATGTGCTACCAAGCCTGACTCATGTTTGCAGGGTTAGGGACCAGCAGCAGCATCTCGGAGAATAAAGGGCCTTCCAGCAGGCAGCCCGCCCTGTGCTTCACAGATGAGTAATAATAACTAACGTGCACACACAACTGCATGTATATGCCAGTCAGTGCTTTAAACATTTGATCTCTATTAACTCACATAATCCTTTCCAAAGCTTGAGTTGTTATTATGAATGTTTTATAGATTTATAGGCAGGGAGAGATTAAATCATATATTCAGGGTTACATAGCAGCAGGGACTAGAATCCAGGAGTTGGCTCCAGGGTTTGTGTCTTTAACTACGAGGCTGCACCGAGGCCCACAGAAGGCAGGTTTGTCCATAGTCCTGTGACTGGGGACCGACCCTGGCTCGGCATCAGGCCGTGGGTCTCCGGACCCTTGAGCTGCTTACTTCCTGGCCTTCTTATCTCATATCCCCATGCTCCCCCAGGTCCACTGTGCCCCTCCCTCCCCTACATGCTGAATTACCTGGATGCCTGGGCACACTGGGCCCTGAGGAAGCAAAGCCTGGACCTTAACCCTGGGGATGTGCTGATGGAGTCATGAAGGAAGACATGGGTCTAGTAATAGGGCTGCAGGGTGGTGATGAGGCGGATGCCTGGCACATGGGGGGTTACCCAGGGAGTATTTGTTGAACCGTTAGCTAAATGAATGTCTGGAGTCAAGAACTGGGCCGGGGCTGGGAGTCACGGTGGAGGGGCCTGAGAGCTGGGTTTCAAGGCCTGGCACTAACACTCAGACTCCCCACTGCCCTCAGACGCCACTCACCAGCAGCGAGGAGTCCCTGGATTTCAGTGTGAGCCTGGAGCAGGTACGAGTCCAGAGGAGCGGGGCTGGGAGAGGGCCCGCATGCCTGGACTCAGGGCTTGAGCCAGCTAGCTGTGTCTGCCTCCTCCAGGCCTCCACGGAGCGGGTGCTCAGGGCGGGAAAGCAGCTGCATCGACACCTCCTGGCCAACTGCCCCAACCTCATCCGAGACAGAAAGTACCACCTCCGGCTCCACCGGTGAGTGGCGGCCCTGGCTGCCTCCTCGCCCGCCTCTCTGCCACCCCCAGCAGTTTTCTCTCCTTTTCACTCTGTCCAGGCTCTGGACCCAGCCTTGCTGCTAGCTCTAGAAGGTGCCATTCAGATGGACTTCCTCCCTCCCCTCTCTCCCTACTGCCATCTGACCTCCTTTCCCTGCCCTGTCCCCTTCTCCTCCCAGGCAGTGCTGCTCCGGCCGGGAGCTGGTAGATGGGATCCTGGCCCTGGGGCTGGGTGTCCACTCCCGGAGCCAAGCCGTGGGTATCTGCCAGGTGCTCCTGGATGAAGGCGCCCTCTACCATGGTGAGCCTGAGCCCCGGTGGGTGGGCGCCCAGTGCCAGGCAGTCCTGGAGACCAGGCCTGTGCTGGGCATCTCCGTATGGGCAAGCCTCATACCTATGTGGCCTCAATTTCCTCTCCTCCCCCTCACCTGGGCCTCTGCCCCGCAGTGAAACACGACTGGGCCTTCCAGGACCGAGACACCCAGTTCTACCGTTTCCCGGGGCCGGAGCCAGAGCCTGTGGGCGTCCATGAGCTGGAGGAGGAGCTGGTGGAGGCTCTGGCCCTGTTGTCCCAGCGGGGGCCCGATGCCCTGCTCACGGTGGCGCTTCGAAAGCCGTAAGTGGGTGAAACCCTGCTCTCAGACTCCGTAGTTTCCCCTCCGAGGGGGAGTGAGCCCTGACTTCTCGTGGAGGGATAGGACCCTGGCTGGACCCGAGGCCTGAGCTCTGGTCTGCACCTGCCACGGACATGCTGTGTGATCTCGAGCCCTCCTGCCCCCTCTGAACCTGGTCCTTCCTCTGTAACTGAGGCCGTGGGGCCTGTGGCCTCCAGGGACCCTGCCCCCTCTGAGAAGCATCCGTGGCCAAGACAATCATGGCAGGTCTGGGTTCAAATTCCAGTTCCACTGGCTACCAGCTCCATGTCCTTGGGTCTCTGCTGGCCAGCTTCATCTTTTGTCAAAGGATAACGATAGCCCACATCGTGGGGTTGTTGTGAGGGTGGAATGAAGTCATATGTAAAGTGCTTGGCCCAGTGTCTGGCACATGGTGTGCTCCCATCAAAGGCTGGCCCGTTATTGATAAACAGCCACCGCTGGGGCCCCAGGCGGCCCAGGCTGAGTGGGCGCTGTGGCTCCCCGCACCTGGCTTGTTCATCACTTCTTCCTGGTCCCCTGTGCCCGCAGCCCTGGTCAGCGCACAGACGAGGAGCTGGACCTCATCTTTGAGGAGCTGCTGCACATCAAGGCCGTGGCCCACCTCTCCAACTCGGTCAGCCCCTGGCCCTGCCCCACCTTGCCCTCCCCCGAACCTCCCTTCCTGTGACCCCTGCCAGGCCAGAAGACACACCCCTCCCCTTCCACCTGTGGCCTGGATACTTCAGTCTAATGTCTTCTCCCCAGCATGGCATCCTTGTCTGAAGGTCCTTCTGGCTCTCTGTGCCCATTTCTTCCCCTGCTTTGTCTCCTGCTCAATCCCAGGTCACCTGACCTCATCAAGTTCTGTCCCCCGAGCATGCGTGGCTTTGGACCTAACCTCCTCACCTGGCCCCTCATCCCTGGACTCGCCTCTCTGACTCTTGTCCCCCTGCCCACAGGTGAAGCGGGAACTGGCTGCAGTCCTGCTCTTTGAACCGCACAGCAAGGCAGGAACTGTGTGTAAGTCCTGCCTAGACGGGGGCAGAGGCCACAGGGAAGAAGCGATGGGTGCCTGGGGCATGTCTGATTTGTGCTGCTTCTCTCAGTGTTCAGCCAGGGGGACAAGGGCACCTCATGGTACATTATCTGGAAGGGATCGGTCAACGTGGTGACCCATGGTAAGGTGAGTCTTCCCCCGTGCCCAGCCCCTGGGCCAGAGCTGGTCTCTGGTCCTTGTCCTTCTGGGCAGTGCCTTTAATGGACCCAAGGCTGCTGGCCTCTCAGGTCTCCTGCTTTGGTGGCTCTGGGTCTGTCCCGGTGAGGGCTGGGGGGCTGGGCTGTAACTTGGGCCTGGCCGCAGGGCCTGGTGACCACCCTGCACGAGGGAGATGACTTTGGACAGCTGGCTCTGGTGAACGATGCACCTCGGGCCGCCACCATCATCCTGGGAGAAGACAACTGTCATTTTCTTCGTGTGGACAAGCAGGACTTCAACCGTATCATCAAGGTGCTGCTGCTGGGGGTGGGGAGGGCGGGGACATGTGTCTGGAGAAGTGGTGTGGGGCAAGGAGTAGGGACCAGACGGAGACTTTAAGGAGTAGGGAGAGGTCGGAGGTGGAAACCTTGGGGATGATGGCTGGAGGAGAGAGCCCAGCTCTGGGTGTGTGAGGAGGTGCGTGGCTTGCTGAGGAGGCTCAGTGAGCCCTGGGAACCCTGGCTCCCGTGGGAGACCAGGGGTGAGGTTACAGAGGGGTGAGGGTCTGGGGTGCAGGGGGAGGCGGCGTAATGGAGAGTGGGGTCCATAGAAGGAGCACTGGGAGGGACAGGGTGGAGGAGGGGCTCAGGCTGGGTGAGAGGCACCAGTGAGGGACAAATCTAAGGTTGTGGGCGTTGAATAGGGCGGGAGAAGGGTTGTGGGTCCTTGTGGGAGCCTTGTGGGGCTTGGAGTTTGGAATGGGGGAGGCAGAGGGAGAGGCCCTAGAATGGGTAAAGGAGTTGTGGTGTGTATTGAGCACTGGGTGTGGCTTGTTCTCCAGGATGTGGAAGCAAAGACCATGAGGCTGGAAGAACATGGCAAAGTGGTGTTAGTGCTGGAGAGAACCTCTCAGGGCACTGGCCCTTCTCGTCCCCCAACCCCAGGCAGGAATCGGTAACACACCCGCCATGCTCCCCTCTCCATACCATCTCTCTTGCCCACCTTCTCTTCTGTTTCCTGGGCTTTACTCCCTTCTCTGTGTCATATACCTGCCCGCTGCGGGTGGAGAGGCTTTCAGGGATTAAGATGCATCCCCCGAGTTAGGCCCCCTTCCACCACACGGGGTGGGGAAAGGGCTGGCAAATAGGGATGAGTGATATGATTGATTCTTGATGTCTGCCCCAGCTGCGGGAGGGGGAGTCAGGGCTCAAGTGCTATGGACCGGCTGTTTCTTCCAGGTATACAGTGATGTCTGGCACCCCAGAGAAGATCCTAGAACTTCTGTTGGAGGCCATGCGGCCTGACTCCAGTGCTCATGACCCAACAGGTAGGGGCGGGAGACACGCTGCCTGCTTTCTGACTCAGAGGGTGGTCAGCACCACTTGGGAGAGAGCCAGGCACCCTGCATCTGACCTCATCGGGTGCTGGATTGGTCTCTGGTCAGCTGGCCGGAAGTTTTCGTTCCTGTGTTCTTGGCTTCTGTAGGAAGTGCTGTGACAGGGATGGGGTGTCACTGCTCCCTGGCCCGTGGCGGGATTGGTAAAAGGGGTGTCCCGGTCGTGCATATACTTGAGCTCAGGAGACTCGACTTCTGAGTCCCTCACCTGTCCCCTGTCCCTGCCTTACAGAGACATTCCTCAGTGACTTCCTCCTGACCCACAGTGTCTTCATGCCCACTGCTCAGCTCTGTGCTGCCCTCCTGCACCAATATCCTTCCAGCCCTGGGGGTGAGGATGGTGTGTAGAGCGGGGAGGAAGGATCCCCCAAAGCATGGCTGTACTGATCCCTCCAGGCCCAGCCCATTCATGGGCTCCGGGTGTCCTGCCCTTCCTGTGCCGGTTCCTTAGGGTGGTGGGTGGTCCTGTTGGACACTGTGGTGCCCTTGACTGGGACCCACCTTCCATGCGGAGCCCGCTGGGGGCAGCGAGCAGGAGCGCAGCTCCTACGTCTGCAACAAGAGGCAGCAGATCCTGCGGCTGGTCAGTCAGTGGGTGACGCTGTATGGCCCTACGCTCCGCACCGACCCTGTGGCCACCAGCTTCCTCAAGGTACCTGCGAGCCGGGAGGGGCTGGGCCGGGTTGCCCGGGGTGGACACGGGGGTCTCAGTGAACCTTGGCTTCTCCCAGAAATTGTCGGACCTGGTGAGCAGGGACGCCCGGCTTAGCAACCTGCTGCGGGAGCAGTGGCCAGAGAGGCGGCGACACCACAGGTGATGCTTTGGCTCAAGGGAGCTTGTCACGGGCGGGCGGGACAGGCTGTGTGGCAGGAGCTGGGAGCACCGCCTTGGGGGGCAAACATGTGGCTTAAATCCAGCCTGCACCCCTGCAGCTGTGCCACCCTGAGCCCGTTACCCCACCCCCAGGGCTCCTGCTCCTGTCTGTAAAACCCTGTGTTGTGCTCACTTGTCTAGTCCTGCTCATCTCAGCGAGTGTGCTCACCAGTGCCTCGCCGCACACCCTCCCGTCACGTGTCCGTCCATGCTCAGGCAGCCACAGTCATTCATGTGTCATCCTCCCACTGCCCTGCACACCTGCTCTGCTCACTGGCTCCTCTTTATTGCTGAGCACCTTTGGTGCCAGGTCCCGTCTGCTCCACCCAATTTCCCAGCCTTTACCTCACACTCCCAGACCTTCCCGCCCTCCCAGGCCTCCTGTGGGGGCAGCTGGGCCTCGGGGAGAGCTCACATGTGGCCTCCCTGACCTGACACCATATCGGGTCCCTTTCTCCCTTGAGCTCCTTCCCTCCCCTGCTGGCCTGGGAAAATCGTAGGATCCAGGGGCTGGATTTCAAGTCGTGCCTGTTCTGGGTCATCCTCTCCAAGTCTGCCAACCTCTGAGCCTCTGGTGACAGTGGAGGGAATCCAGAGCCTGGTACCCTTCTGCTCTTGAGCCTGCATCGTCCTGCCTGCTGGGGGACCCTGCCTACAGTCTCACCTCCCTCTCACTTGCTCCACAGGTTGGAGAACGGCTGTGGGAACGCGTCTCCTCAGATGAAGGTGTCTGACCCGAGTGGGCTCCTCACGCCTCTGCCGGGCCCCTGCTTTCCCCCTCCTCCAAGGACCTCCAGGCCCCTCTTCATGGGAGGTCCCCCACCCCAAGCACAGGCACATCCTTGGTCTGGGATAGGTGATCATGGAGCTCGGGCTGCGTGGGACACTGGGGCTGGGCCTTGCAGGAGACAGAGGTCTAAGGTCACTCCCCCCAACCCCCACAAGGGGTTTTATTCCATCTGGTCATGCTCACGTGTGAGCTAAGTTGCTTCAGCTGTGTCCAACTTTTGTGACTCTGTGGACTGTAGCCCATCAGGCTTCTCTGTCCATGGGATTCTCCAGGCAAGAATACTGGAGTGGCTTGCTATGCCCTCCTCCAGGGGATCTTCCTGGAGATCTTCTCTGACCCAGGGATCGAACCCACATCTCTTATGTCTCCTGCATTGGCAGGCGGGTTCTTTACCGCTAGCACCACCTGGGAAGCCCACTCATGCTCACAGCTCGAGTCAGTTAGCAGTTCCTGCCTGGCAGGTGAGGGGTGGTGCCTGGAGGCATCTCAGAAACCCCGGGGGTCCTGGGGGCCAGTGCCATCCCCAGCAGTGGGCTGGGAGAGGAAAGTGGGAGGAGGAGTCCTGACTGGAGTGAGATTTGAAGAATGGGGTGGGGAGGACTAGGAAGGTAGTTGGGGCCGCCTGTGGAGACTCACAGTGAGAATCACACCCAAATGCCACATCTGGGCCTGCAGGGCCCAGCTGGCTCTCCCACCTCATCCTGCCCCCTTCCTCCTCAGACTCCTTTTCTGCTGAAGGTGAAGCTCGCTCCCTCCTCCGTCTCTTGCCCCCACCTGCCGGCCCCTCCCATCTCCCTGTGAGAGCCCCTCCCCCACTGGCTGCTCTCCAGGGTGTCCTCTGTGGTTTTCCTCAAAGCTTTGTCCCAGTGGAATTGTTTTCTTTGTTTAGTTGTCTCCTTGCTAGTTGTCTGCTGGTGTCTGTCACGGCCCACTAGAATGCTGGCTCCATCCCTGAGGGGCCTTGACCTCTTGCTGCTGACGCTCAGTGAAGAACAGGCTGCATGCCTTAGGTGCCAAAGATGCTGTAGGGGGTTGGGAGAGCCACCCTGGCCTCCAGTGGCTCACAGGGAAGTGAGGGACGGAGCTGCAGAGCAACCTCATGCTGAATAAGGACAAAGATGGGGTCTCTGGAGGCAGGAAGGAAAGGGCTGAAAAGGAAAGGGTCGGGGTCAGGGAGAAGCGACTGCTGAAACTGAGAGATGTGGGGAGTGAGGATGGAGGGAGAAGAGGCTGCAGGCAGGCGTGGGGAAGGAAGCCCGCCTCCTGATGGAGCCCTGGAGGGGCCAGAGGAGGTGGGGCCCTGTGGGCCCTGGAAAGGGGCCTGGCCTTTGTCCTTTGAGCATTGCAAGCCTTTGGAGGTGTTTGAGCCCAGGATTGACAAGATGGGATTTGTATATTGAATAGGTCAGCTGGGGAGCCTGAGCTTTATTCAGCAGACAGTGGTGGCCTGGACGCTGTGATAGGAAGGCTAATCTGGCTCTGGTCAGGCAGATGGGAGTGGGAGGGAGGGGAGCACCCGAGAGGCAAGGCTGGCGGAGAATAGTTGTGCTGTTGTAGATAAGGCGTGAGGAGATGCGGGCTGGTGGGTCTGGGGATAGCCTGGGCTGTGGAAAGGGGAACACAGAGACCCTGGAACTAGATGATACTCTGTGGGGGAGGGGAGCAGGGGTGAGCAGGAGGCTTGAACCCAGGGGAATGGCCAGAAGAGTAGCCTGGGAGGCGGGATGAGGGGATCCGAGGAGTGTGTCGAGTTTGGGATGATGCAGCACAGATATGGAAGATCCTGGAGGCATTTGAGACCAAGGTCTGCAAGAGAATTCAGTGCCCAGTGGTATGGTTTTAAGAGTCTTCCATATGCTGGGGGAGGAGAGAAAGGGGGCATTGGTGCATGATGCTGGGAGGAGCCCTGAGGGGAGTGCAGAGATTTGGAAATCCAGGGAAGAACCATGGACCAAGGTCTAAACCTCATCTGCCTCCTTCAGAGTTGGGAGGAGGAAAACAGTACAAAATCTGGAAAGAATAGTCGGTGGGCAGAGGAGGTGTGTGAGGGAGGCCTTTAGGCAGTGGGGGCCCCCAAGAGCCCACTGTGGTGGGGCCTTGGAGGAAGGGTTATGGGGCAGCTCACACAGTTGAGTGTTGGTGGACAAGAGCATGGGGGAGGGGCAGCCGGGGGGCAGGTTTAGGATTTTAGCTGGGCCACTTAGCAGCTGTGCTGCTTTGGGTATGTTACTTAACCTCTCTGAGCCCTCCACTGATTTTATCTGTAAAATGGGGATAATAATATTTTGTCAAAGGGCTTTTGTGCATATTTAGATACTTAAAATAAGCATGTAGAAAATAGCAAATGGTAGCTGAAGGAGGAAAAGACCAGGATCAACAGCTGCCTTGTGTTCATATTAGAGAGGCTCTGGACCCATTTGGCAGAGGGGGTAACACACATATAGAGGGGCACAGGCTCATTCTGAGCTCTGCCCTGTCTTCCCCGGGAGCCTCGGTCCTCAGGTTCCCAGCGCCTTACCTGCCCCGGGTTTGCGGGACATGCAGATCCCTTAGGTGGTGTGTGTGCTGTGCGGGACCCCCGCTCCGAGTGACAGGCCCCTCCCCCTCCCTGCATGCTCTCCTGTTTCCGCTGGTCCTTACTTCCTCTCCTTCTCAGGCCCGGAATGTTCCCGTTTGGCTCCCCAGCCAGGACGAGCCTCTCCCTAGCAGCAACTGTGCCATCAGAGTTGGGGACAAAGGTTGGTGGTCTGAGTCAGGCAGGGCAGAGCTCAAACCCTGCTCTCTCACCACCCTTGACTTTGGGGTGCCTGGCCCAGGATGGCATGTTGTGCTCCTTGGGGTCTCTGTTTCCGGCTCCCCCCTTGCTCACC
The DNA here is from genome assembly GCF_029407905.1 of Bubalus kerabau. Taxonomy (NCBI): domain Eukaryota; kingdom Metazoa; phylum Chordata; class Mammalia; order Artiodactyla; family Bovidae; genus Bubalus; species Bubalus kerabau. The sequence continues at coordinate 89,966,196 of NC_073624.1, read as the reverse complement.
TCAGGGTCTCCCACCTGCCTGCCCAGGCTTCTCCTTAGTGCTGTTGCCCCCCATCCTTGGGACCCTCCCTTGCTGCAGTCACTGCCTTCTCCCTGCTGGGGCGGGGAGACCAGGCAGCTCCCTCCCAATTCAGTCCCATCTTCCTCTCCAGTCCCCTATGACATCTGCCGGCCAGACCACTCCGTGCTAACCCTGCAGCTGCCTGTGACGGCCTCAGTGAGAGAGGTGATGGCAGCGTTGGCCCAGGAGGACGGCTGGACTAAGGGGCAGGTGCTGGTGAAGGTCAACTCGGCAGGTGGTGAGTTGTGTCTCTGGGTAGGGTGGCCCCAAGGGAGGGGGGCCCCCTCAGAGCTGTACCCACCCCGTGAATTAAGATCATCACCATCTTTGTCAATGTTAATGGTAGTTAGCATTTATGGGAGGCTTATTACATCTTACTTATACATGTTACGTATAAGTCATGTACGACTCTTTGCGACCCCAGGGACTGTAGCCCACCAGGCTCCTCTGTCCATGGGATTTCCCAGGCAAGAATACTGGAGTGGGTTGCTATTTCCTGTTCCAGGTGATGGGCACAGACCCAGGGATTGAACCTGCGTCTCCTGCTTGGCAGGTGGATTCTTTACCACTGAGCCACCAGGGATGCCTGACATTATTACCATGCTTACATATTTATTTAATCCTAATAGCAATCTTATGAGATAGGTACTTTTATCCTATTTTCAGACAAGGAAACTGAAGCTCAAATGGATTCAGTGATTTTTTCCCAGGCTTACCCCTTGACTGCATAGACAGACTTTGAATTTAGGTAGTTGCTCATTTAGTCCATCAACATCTTTGAGGGTCATCTATGGGCCAGCAGCATGTTAGGAGGCAGACTTACCATGGCAGGTAAGATGAGCAGCTTGATGGTTAAGAGCCTAGACTGTGGACACCCAGACCCGAGTTGCAATCCCAGACCCACGGCTTTCTGACTGTATGATCCTGCCCAAGTTGTTTGACCTCTGTGAGCTTGCGTTTCCTTGTCTGTTGGATGACCACTGTAACTACCTATCACCTAGGACTGCTATGGCTATTAAATGAGCTACTGTGTTTGAAGCTCTTAGCATGGGACCTGGCATAAAGTTGGTGCTCAGAGTATGGCAGCATGAGGATTATTAAGACCTGCCTTTAGAGAACTTGGGACATTAAAAACCACTGTTATCCATGAAAGACACAGCATGGGTATGACAGCGGAGTGGGAGCCCAGGGTAAGCCGCTGGTCATCCAGAGAATAATGGCAAGGAGTGGCAGGGAGACCAGCAAAGCCTCCTTCCTTCAGGAAGGAGAGATGCTGAGAGCACCCGGGCCTGTGTGCTCCTCTGGGAAGCACTGCCCTCTGGTGGCCATGTGGCAAGTTGCAGTTGTCCAAACCCAGTGTTTAGAGCACTGATTGTTTTGATGGACACCCATGACAGTAATCAGTATTTTATTACAAACTCCCTTATTTGTGTAGACTTCCTTGCAAGTCACATACATACGTTCCTACACTGTTGCTATGTGATCATAGAGCAACACACAAAGCAAATGCAAAACAGGTAAGAAAAATCAATATAAGTGCTAATATTTTTTTCCTGGACGCATGGAATGGTCTTGTGTACCTTACTTTGAAGGCTACTGGTCTAGGGACTGAGGGCTCAAACATGACTGAAAACCCAGTCCCAGTCCACAAGAGCTGATGAAAACCCACACGAAGATTTCTGTAAGGCATTTCCCAATTTTCAAAGGGCTTGTATATGTATCATATCCTTATAGATGCTATTTATATCAATGACTTCATTTGACTGATGAGTAGTCACGGGAAATCTTGATGTCTGCTTTTGACAAAGGAGGAAGCTGGGACTCAGGGAGGCTCCAGCGTCGCCCAGTGCCAGCCTGTCTCCCCAAGACTCCTCTTTCATTGTCCTCTGGCCGTGTTGCCCCTGTGCATGTGTGGGCATGCGCACCCGTGCATTTAGAACACCTGCCTAGGACTCCAGTGCTGCTATTGGGAGACCTCTTCCAGCCTCCACCCCGCCTCCGGTTGCTCCCTGGCCTCCCTCTCTGTCCCCACCCAGCACAGCTCTGCTCTCTTTGCAGATGCCATTGGCCTGCAGCCAGATGCCCGTGGTGTGGCCACATCCCTGGGGCTTAACGAGCGGCTCTTTGTTGTCAACCCACAGGAAGTGCAGGAGCTGGTAGGGCCAGGCAGGGCGCCAGGGCCCCGGGAAGGGCTGTTTTGGGAGTGGTATGGGTTGGTGCTAGGAGAGGGCCACATGGGAAGGAGAGCAGGGCCTGGCTATGGCTGCTCCTAAGGAGGAAGAGAGAGGAGTGGGCCTCAGCCGATGGAGGAAGTCCTAAGGGGAGAACTGTTGGGAGCTCTCAAGTGGGAGAGGGGCCCCAGCACTGGGGAGCTGTCAGGGCATGCCTCCTTGGGGAGTCCCTCCACTTCCTGCAGCACCCCTGCCCTCCTGACGTTCCTCCGGCCCTGGGCACAGACTTTTGGCCCCAGACTCTCTCCCCCAACCATGCCCCCTGGACTCCCCAGGCACCCCTCTGAGCACTCTTCCACCCACAGACTCCACACCCCGATCAGCTGGGTCCCACTGTGGGCTCTGCCGAGGGGCTGGACCTGGTGAGCACCAAGGACCTGGCGGGCCAGCTCACGGATCACGACTGGAGCCTCTTCAACAGCATCCACCAGGTGCTGGGGCAGGGCGGAGGGGAGAGTGGGCGATGGCGATGCCCCGCCCCACACGCGGCCTCCTGTGCTGGACGCCCTGCCCTGCGTGCTGACCTCGCAGTGCTGCCCCCCCTGCCCAGGTGGAGCTGATCCACTATGTGCTGGGCCCCCAGCACCTGCGGGACGTCACCACCGCCAACCTGGAGCGCTTCATGCGCCGCTTCAACGAGCTGCAGTACTGGGTGGCCACGGAGCTGTGTCTCTGCTCCGTGCCTGGCCTACGGGCCCAGCTGCTCAGGAAGTTCATCAAACTGGCAGCCCAGTGAGTGCCGGTGGGCTGGGTGGCAGAGTCCCATGGTGCCTTTACTTAACCCCCCGATCTGTGGTCGGTGTGTGGCCAAGTCTCCCACCCTCATGCCTGCCTAGGTCCCCTGGAGCCCCTGCCTCCCCACACCGTACAGCCCCAGTCCCTGCTAGGGCAGCATTGGCCTGGCCGGGTCTTGTGCTGTGGCTTGGGGGTGGTGTGGGTGTGGGGCTCTGTGTGTGGCTGCTTCCCCTGAGGGTCTCTGGGTCTTCTGTTCACAGCCTCAAGGAGCAAAAGAATCTTAATTCCTTCTTTGCCGTCATGTTTGGTCTCAGCAACTCAGCCATCAGCCGCCTGGCCCATACCTGGGAGGTGAGTGCCATCTGCTGGGTAGGTCAGAGCCTCCCCACCTCAGTCCTGAGTCAGGCCCCTGCCTATCCTGCGGGTCCTGGCTGGGAATGGGGCCCGCACCCCAGAGCAGTGACAGCCCCGCCTGCCTGTCCTTCACAGCGGCTGCCCCACAAAGTCCGGAAGCTCTACTCAGCCCTTGAGAGGCTGTTGGTGAGTGCTCCCCACCCCCGCCACCCTGGCACAACCCCCTGCTTCTTCCCCTCCACACTTGTGCCTGTCCTTGGTCACTTTCCGGGCTTCTAACCCTGGGTCAGGGCCTGGTTCCCTTTGGCCTGTGAGTCTGGGGGGCTGGCTGAGAAATGCAGTGTTAGCACTATGGGGGTCTGTGTAGTATATTATATGCCTCAGCAGGTGTATAGGGGCCCGTGTGGCATTTGCTGCGGCATTTGCTGGCCCTGGGGTCTGAGGTGCCAGGGGACCACCAGGGGGCCGCTGACCTGCCTCAGGACTCAGGAAGCGGGTCTTGACTCAACTCCCATGGTGTTCTGGGGTCTGTCAGAGGCCCCTCAGGAGACTCAAGGAGCCTAGGCCAAAAAACGAGGCAAGAGTTGAGGAGCTGAGCCCTCCACTCCTGGGAATTGTAGCAGGGGTAGTGAAAGGTGTATAGTTTTCAGGAGGGAGCTCGTGCAGGCTGCTTTCATTAGCAAGGCTCCAAGAGCTCCTGAGGAAAAAATTCTCCTCCTGGGGCTGAAGTTCAAAGGGGTGTACCCACTAGAGAGAGAGGGAGAGAGGGAGAAACAGGGACAGAAAAGAGTTTTCCATGAATCCTCAGAGCCCCTGTGACAATGTCCATGAGCGCCCTGGGGGCTAATTGGAGGCCAGGAAACCACGTCATGCAGCCCGGCATCACAGCTCCAGGCCCCTCTGCCTGCCGCACAGCCTGCCTTGGGGAGATCTGGGGCCGAGAGGAGGCTGAGCTCCAAGGACTGTGCACACGGCCTCTCCTTGGCGGGTGGGCATTTGGTTATGCTGTGGCACGTGGTAGGTCATGGTGTGCGGGACCCTCCCTCTCTCACTGTGGCTTCTTCCCTCTCAGGACCCCTCGTGGAACCACCGAGTGTACCGTCTGGCCCTCACCAAGCTCTCCCCTCCCCTCATCCCCTTCATGCCCCTTCTTCTCAAAGGTAAGGGCACCAGCCCCTGCCACCCTGCTCCCATCCCATCCGTCCCTGCCCCAGAGTGTCTACCTGACCCTCTGGGTGATTCCAGTGTGCCAACGCCCTGGGGCCACAAAGGTGAACTAGGAGCTCACCAGATAGAAGCAGAGTTAACACATGCAGACAGATGGCTGATGACATGAGGCCTAAGAGATATAAAGAAATTGTTCCAGGAGGTTAGCAGGGAGGAAGAGGGCCGCGTAGCGTCCCTGTTATTGGTCCCTTACCTTTCCTTGGCTGCTGGGAGGGGAAGGGACCTATGAGCAGAGCCCATCTCTTTGTAGACGTGACCTTCATCCACGAGGGAAATCACACATTGGTGGAGAATCTCATCAACTTTGAGAAGATGGTGAGTCCAAGGAGAGCAGGTATCTGAGGCTGGAACAGGTTGGAGGCTTTGACAATGGCTTTGGAAGGGGCGGGGGATGGGAGATGGTCCAAAATTGTTCTCAATAATATAAATATGAAGACTTCCTTTAAAATAGCTCCTGCTTTACTCCATTGCATGGCCTCAGAGGATCTGGTCTCCACCAGGGAGTGCTGGGGTGATGGCCTCAGCTATCTCGCCCTTCAGCCAGAATCCCCTCCCCACCAGGCCTCCTCCTCTCTAAGCCCTCCCTGACTTACGTCTTCCCAGTGCCTGGCTCCCACTGGGTGTTTGGGTGGGCTGGGGCACAGCAGGCACAGCCCCGTCTCCTATAGCCGCTGGTGCCTAGGAGCACTTCAGCTGTCCCCCAGGCCAGGCCAGGGCCCATCCCTCATATCAGGTCTCATGTCCTTACTTGGCCCCCAGAGAATGATGGCCAGAGCTGCACGGATGCTACACCACTGCCGAAGCCACAGCAATGGTGAGAGGGCAGATCCCCGGTGGGCGCCCCTGAGTGATGTCCCCTTCAAGGCACCAACTTGGTCTCCTCACTGACTCCCCCCTCACCCCCCAGTGCCTCTGTCACCGCTCAGAAGCCGAGTCTCCCACCTGCACGAGGACAGCCAGGCGGTCAGGGTTTCCACGTGTAAGTGAGGGCAGGGGTGGGTGCTGACAAGCTGGCTGTGGCTGGCTGGCACTTACAGGCACATCCGTACATGAAAGGGCTTCCCCGGTGGCTTCCCCGGTGGCTCAGATGGAAGAGAATCTGCCTGCAATGAGGGAGACCTGGGTTCAATCCCTGGGTTGGGAAGATCCAGTATTCTTGCCTGGAGAATCGCATGGGCAGAGGAGCCGGGTGGGCTACAGTCCATGGGGTTGCAAAGCACGATGTTGATAATGGTTCATAACAGCTGTATGAAGTAGGTAGAGTGTTATCCCCACTTAAAGGTATACAGTGGGCTGGAAGCCTTGAAAAAACAGGTGGAAGCCGCAGTGAGGTAGAGCTGGTTAGATAAGCAGTTAGACAGAGCTGGGACCCACGCACTCCTACTCCAGACCTGTGTTCTTTTAATTGGCCTTCAGTTTGTGTGAAATGGGATTAGTCGTAATCCACAGTTCATACCACACCGTCATCATTATCTTATGTATGTATCTATTCTGAAAATAAGATGAGCCCTCTGGACCCAAGCCAAGCTTCAGCACACTGACAATAACTTCCATCTCCCTAGTGGTGGTCCCCTTTCCTGTCCCCTTGCCCCTCCCCACCCAGGGAAACCACTATGCTGAATTTTGAGTTACCCATTTCCTTGTTCTTAAAAAATAGCTTGATCGTGTGTACATATAATAAAATATACATATACATATATCTTTAAAATATCTCATATATATATGACAACAAAATATTCTTTAGTTTTCATTGTTTTTGAACTTAGTAAAAGGGGTATTAAGCTGCATATAATTTGGGGGCCTGTTTCACTGTGCCATTCTGTCCCAGATGGGGGGTGGGGTGTCTTCTAGATTGGCTGTGGGAAGTGGCAGGCTGGGTGGCACAAGGTAGGAGGGTCGATTTGCCTCTTGGAAAGGGGAAAGGTGGGCTCTACAAAGTGCTGACTGCCCTCCCTGCCCCCCAGGCTCGGAGCAGTCCCTGAGCACCCGGAGTCCCGCCAGCACCTGGGCTTACGTCCAGCAGCTGAAGGTCATCGACAACCAGCGGGAACTGTCCCGCCTCTCTCGGGAGCTGGAGCCGTGAGGAGGGGCTGGGCTGGAGCAGACACTGGCCGCCAGGAGAGCCCGAGGCGCGCCGGGCCAGGAGGCCCATGGGCTGGCCGAGCTGGGCAGGGGTCTCCAAGGACTGGACCTGAGGCCCAGGAGAGGGCAGCGTGGAGGCACCTGTCCCCCCGCGATGACTGGTGGCCAAGGAGGACCTGTGAATGGAAGGAGCTGGGGCCCAAGGCCAAGGAGTGGGGGACAGAGAGGCCCTGGAGTGAGTGGGAGAGAAGAGCGTTTTCTCTCTTTGTGTTCAATAGAGAGCTCTCCACACCAGGATTTTCCCAGATTCTGCGCCTCATGGCTCTGTTGTCCAGCCGTCTCTGGCCCCTGGGGTGTGTTTCCATGGTGGGCTAAGCGTCTGCACGCATGTGGCAGGAGCAGGCCCACTGCCTGGGGAGGCAGCGGGTGGAGGCGGGGAGCAGCAGCGCTTTTCTTTCCACAGCCTGTGCGATAAACAGCTGGGTGTGGTCAGGGCTGTTTGTCCAGGAGAGGTGGTCCCTGAGGAGCTGTATTGTTACCCTAAGTGGACAGAGAGGCTGTGTTCTCTGGGGGTGGGCCAGGGAGGGCCAAGCCCCGCCCCCCACCCGGGATGGTCTCTGGGACCCGGCAGGGCTCCACGGCAGACTGCATCCAGGCCTCAGCCCCCTGGTCACAGGGGCTGTGGGAGCCTGCAGCCCTGCGGGGGGCTGGTCCAAGTGGCCCTCAGCGGTCCACGGGGGTCTGAGAGGCTGCTCCTTCGTCCCCTCCCCACTCCATTTCCTGCCTTCTGCCTCCGGCCGCTGGGTGGTGCTCTGAGCGGAGGCAGTGATGCAGAGGTGGAGGCTTCTGGGAGTCACGTCTCTCATCAGTGATGAGTGGTCCTGTCAGCTCTGTTGGTTTTGAGTCCTCCACATCTCCCCTGGGAACCAGCCACACAGTGAGGACCCTCCTGCCCAGGGACCTTCACATGAGGAAATTCCAGGTGGGACAGCCCTCTCTGCTCCCGTGGCCTCGAGCCTTGGCAGGGTGAGGTGCCTGTCTGACCCTGAGAGGGACTCTTGGCCTTGGAGATGCCCTGGTGCAGGTTCTGAGTACCAGGGCCCTGGGGCATATGGAGGAAGTGGGCCCCACACCCGGAGGGGGGAGGCAGCTGGCACATGCTCAGGGGCTCAGGCTGAACACCCCCTTCTTCCCTCACCCCTCCAATGCCGGATCTCATCCCTGAGGTCATGGACACGCACTGCCTCCAGAAAGGGTCAGAGCTCTTAGCAGGAGACAGCCCAACTGGGGGATCATACCTCAGTTTTCTAAGTGAATCCAGGCAAGTCAGTGAACAGTTCACCTCCATTTCTCCATTTGTCAGATGGGTGTGAAGATCCCAGGTCAGCAGTTAGCGACAAAAAGGTAAACGGCCGCTCTGCCTCTGCAGCTGAGGTGACAGCTGAGGGCTGCCTCATGTCCGCTGCCTGTCGGGGGCAGCATCTCCTCGGAGGAATTAGGGGAGCCCACTCCCCAGGGAGAGCCTGGGATAGAGCAGATAGCAGGGTAACCAAGCCAATGCCCTTACCCATGGGTGGAGATGGAAGACCCAGGGGCATGGAAGCTTCCAGAGCTGAGTAATCATGACATGAGGTGTGGACCCGGTGAGTCAGGACTCCAGAGCCTTTCTTGTCTCCTAAACCTGTGTCAAAGTTTCGGCCAAGTCCAGACCAGCCAGCTGGACGGCTCTTCTGCATCCTTTCAGACCCAGGGGAGACCAGCCCTGTGACAAGGAGTGGAAACCAACCGTGGTGGGCATCTTCCATCGGCATTTTTCTTTTTCTTCCCTGTGGTCACACGCATGTCCCCAAGGAGCTTTGGTAGTGCAGGAATCTCCTTTCCGCCTCGACTGCCCTGCCACCTCCAGCTGCCTCAGTCTCTGGGGCAGGACACCTTTTGAGCTGGTCCGGGAAGGCCTTGCCAGGAGAACTGTGCCCAGGGCAGGCAGGAGGACACAGACTGGGAGCCAGAGACCCCAGTGACGGGACGAGCCACCATGGAGGGAAAGGTTCCAGTCATGGTGGCCTCTTGCTCTGAAGGCCAAGTCACCTGTCTCCCTGGCTGCCCCGCAGTGGGGTGGGTGGGTGGCATCGTTGTGGGCTCTAGCAGGCCGGGCTGTGTGCCGGCCGTCTCCCAGGGTGTGTCCCAGCTTCAGGAAAGCTGCAATGGGAGGAGGAATTCACGGGATGCTGAAAGGAAGTGTGAGGAGAGGCCTTTTAAAGATATTTTACCTCAAAGGGGGAAAGCAGAGAGGGAAAGTGTGTATTTTATGAGGAGGAACAGAGTGGGTGATTCCTCCTCTCTAAAACATTTACACACACACCCCTCCCTTACCCTCTTATCCTTAGTTTTCCTGCCAACCCCCAGGGTAGGCTGGGGACCAGGCCAGGACTGTAATTATGGGGTGTACAACAGGGAGGGTCCCCCTCCAGCAGGACCTGGTGAAGGGGTAGGGCAACCTGGGGGGCCCCGACCCTCTGGCTGCTCCTGCTTCTCTCTCCTCTCTCCCTGACCTCGCTCCAGGCGGCACAGACCTGGAGCTGAGGCAGCCGCCGCCCCCTCCATCGCATCCAGCGGAGTTAGAGTGGTGGTGGTGGTGCAGGCACATCTGCTTTCACGGTGCTCCTCGCGGCCTCCGTGCCCCTCGCGGCCTCTGTGCTCCTCGCGGCTTCCCTGCTCCCGGCAGCCCCTGGCTGCACTGATTTCCAAGCAGCAAAGATGACTCTTCTTCATGTTGCTGTTGTTCGCAGTACTTACCACGCTAATAGATTTAATTTTGAATAGTATTTTCATTACTTCATCTATTATCTTAATTTTTACCCTGATGATAAGGCAAGTATTTTTACTTACCCTTGTTTTATAAAAGTCAGACTGAGGCACACAAAGATTTGCCTAAGGTCACATAACTGGTTAATAATAGGGTGGGCAGGTGAAGGACCTGGATGTGTATCAACCATGCCCATGCCATGGGCCTTCCCATCCAAATCTTTCCCTCATGTCCCTGGAGGAAATGCAGAGATAATCTTCCTGAACCCCATCATTGTCTTCTTTTTTGGGGCTAGACCCTGCCTATAAATGTCTCCTTCCAGGTGGTGCAGCGATAAAGAATCTGCCTGTCGATGCAGGAGACACAAGAGATGCAGGTTCAATCCATGGGTGGGAAGATCCCCTGAAGGAAGAAATGGCAACCTGCTCTAGTATTCTTGCTTGGAAAATTCCGTGGACAAAGGAGCCTGGTGGGCTACAGTCCATGGGGCCTCAAAGAGTCAGACATGACTGAGAACGACACAGCAGTCCCTCCTTTTATTTTGAAATACTGTGGGCTTGGTAGGGCAGTCCTACCTATGAGACGGGTTTGTGGCCCCCTGGAGCAGACCACCAAGCTAGGGAGACTGATGCAGAACAAGGCCGGCAGAGGGGAAGAGATGCCACAGAGGGCAAGTCCAGAGAGCGGTGGATGCTTGGGGCCATGGGATCTCACTACTTGCCTCTAAGCACTCAGTCCCACAGCTGCTCCCCTGGCTGCAACCCTCTGGCCCCCCTGAGCTGTGGATGCCTGCCTGCACAGCTCTGCCTCCCAGACTTGGAGTGCTCTGAGCTCACCACTGGCACCAGCCACCCAAGTATCAGTATGGTGGCTGGTGCCTGGGACGGTCTCTGACTGGGCCATTGTTCTTCATCTCTCCTCCCTTCCATAGACCTGTAGGCCAGAACATAAATGCATTCCAGAATGTGTCCTCAGACCTTGCCCCTGCCCCCAAAGTCTTGGGCTTTCCTCATGAGGGCCAAGGCCATGGGCTAGAAATAAGCATCCTCTCAGGCCCATCTGGTTGCCCCAGCCAATCCAGGCACCCCTCTCCGAGACTCTGGGCTCTTCAAGACCCAAGCATAGCCCAACCTGACAGTGCTCTGAAATGGGGCTACCATCCCTCCCAGCCAGCCGCGTCCGACTGCCCTGTGCTTTGAGAGCTCATCCTTCCCACGCCTGCATGTCATAGGGCAAGTGGTCTTGCTGGGGCCAAAGGGGTGCTGCTGCTGCAGGAGTTTGGGCCTGGGGACCCCCAGAAGGAGGAGGAAGGCTGGGCTTGGAGCCCAGACCCGCATCATGTGGGAAGGAGTAAGATTCTGGTTTTTCGTATGTGTTTAGTTTCTAACCAGTATGGCCCATGGGCCAGGGAGCCCAGGGCCTTGCCTGACCCTGCCTGCCATGCTATTGGCCTTTGAGGAGGGCCTGGGCCTCAGTTTTCTCGCTGGTGTGTGAGCTGTGGGCAGCTGGAGCTGCTTCCCAGTTGCTGAGTGAAGGAGATTGCAAGGCTTTCCTGGCACTCAGGGGACTCTAGCCAGCACAGGGGTGGTGAGAGGGCAACCTTTGCTGCGTCCTTGGCAACAGGACATTTAAAACTTACTCCACTTCCCAGAAAAAGCGCTCTGTAAACCAGAGCTTGAGGTAGCACAGGCCAATGTCAGGGCAGTCCTCCCATGGGTGGGCAGTGGCCTTGGGCAAGGCCCTTCCTCTCCTGGGGCCTGAGCTTCCTTATTAATAAACAGGGATTTGGATTAGAAGGGCTTGCGATATTTTCTTGCAACTGCTGTATTTGACTTAGCTTAAGGCGTCACATGCGATGTGACCCTCTTGGGTCGTGAGAGTGTGGACCCTCCCCACTTCCTGAAAATCTTCCCAGTTGTGGCCCCCAGCTAGACTGCCTGTGGGAGGGACAGTCAGTCACAAAATTATTTATTTGTTGTGCTGGGTCTTAACTGCAGCATGCAGGATCTTCAGTTGCAGCATTCAAACTCTTAGTTGCAGCATTTGGGATCCAGTTCCCTAACCAAGGATCAAACTTGGGCCCCCTGGATTGGGAGCTTGGAGTCTTAGCCCCTGGACCACTAGGGAAGTCCCAAGCACAATTTTGTTAGAAGCATTCTCAGAGAGTTCTCTGCCCCTAAATATTGCCTTCTGCAGCCTACTTGAGTTCCAGTTGTCTCTAGGAGGTCCCTGTTACATAGGTATGTAACTTGGGAGAAAAGAAGAGAAGCAAAAGGCAAAGGAGAAAGGGAAAGATACACCCAACTGAATACAGAGTTCCAGAGGATAGCCACGAGAGACAAGAAAGCCTTCTTAAGTGAACAATGCAAAGAAATAGAGGAAACCAACAGGAAAGACTAGCAATCTCTTCGAGAAAATTGGAGCTATCAAGGGAATATTTCATGTAAGCATGGGCACAATAAAGCACAGAAACAGTAAGGACCTAATAGAAGAAGAAGAAATTAAGAAGAGATTGCCAGAATATACAGAAGAACTATATGAAAAAAAGTCTTAGTAACTGGATAACCACAATGGTGTTGTCACTAACCTAGAGCCAGACATCCTGGTGTGTGAAGTCAAGTGGGCCTTAGAAAGCATTACTACGAACAAAGCTAGTGGAAGTGATGGAATTCCAGCTGATGCTGTTAAACTGCTGCACCCAATATGCCGGCAAATTTGGAAAAGTCAACAGTAGCCACAGGACTGGAAAAGGTCAGTTTTCATTCCAATCCCAAAGAAAGGCAATGCCAAAGAATGTTCAGACTACTGTACAATTGTGCTCGTTTCACATGCTAGTAAGGTTATGCTCAAAATCCTTCAAGCTAGGCTTCAGCAGTATATGAACTGAGAACTTCCAGATGTACAAACTGGGTTTAGAAAAGGCAGAGAAACCAGAGATCAAATTACCAACATTCGTTGCATCATAGAGAAAGCAAGGGAACTCCAGAAAAACATCTATTCTGCTTCATTGACTATGCTAAAGCCTTTGACTGTGTGGATCACAACAAACTGGACAATTCTTAGATGAGAATACCAGACCACCTTACCTCTCTCCTGAGACACCTGTATGCAAGTCAAGAAGCAACAGTTAGAATCGGACGTGGAAATTAAAAGATGCTTGTTCCTTGGCAGGAAAGCTTTGACAAACCTAGACAGCATATTAAAAAGCAGAGACATCACTTTTCGGACAAAGGTCCATGTAGTCAAAGCTATGGTTTTTCCAGTAGCCATGTAGAGTTGTGACAGTTGGACCATAAAGAAGGCTGAGTGTCGAAGAATTGATGCTTTTGCACTGTGATATTGAAGAAGACTCTTGAAAGTCCTTTGGACTGCAAGGAGATCAAATTAGTCAATCCTAAAGGGAATCAATCCTGAATATTCATTGGAAGGACTGATGGTGAGGCTGAAGCTCCAATACTTTGGCCACCTGATGTAAAGAGCAACTCATTGGAAAATACCCTGATGCTGGGAAAGATTGACGGCAGAAGGAGAAGGGGTGGCAGAGAATGAGATGGTTAGATAGCACCACCCACTCAATGGACATGAGTTTGAGGGAACTCTGGGAGATAGTGAAGGACAGGGGGTCCTGGAGTGCTGCAGTCCATGAGGTCACAAAGAGTTGGAAAGACTTAGCAACTGAACAACTAACTTGGGAGGATTCTGATGGTCAAGACTGTAGTGAATACTTCTAATGGTCACTTTAAGGGGGAGAACAGGAAAGGAAGAGCCTAAAGCAATGGCATAAGGGGAGTGTTCATGACAGAGGGCCAAGGGCAGGTCCGGAGTATGACTTAGGGAATACGGCAGAATCCTCCAGGGTGATAGTTGGACGGAGAAGTGGGTGGCAAGCTCCATCTGCTCAGCTTCACTGGGACCAGGCCCTGGAGGGCAACCTGTGTGCTGGAGGTAGAGCCTACTGGACTCTGGAGGCCCACTGGAGGCCAGCTTTCTTTGTCCCTCTTCTTGGTTTTTGTCTTCTGGGCCAGGTAACTATTGGCAATCTCATCAACAGCCAAGGCTCAGGAGGCCAGAGCTGCGCATTGTTCCCACTGAAGTGCTCAGATTCCCACAGCACAAAGCTCAGTTCCCCAGGCTGCAGCCAGACCCCCAGAAAATAGGTGGTCACCTTTGGCAAACAAACCAGGTGAGCTAGATGGTGTGACTCATTAAAGTGTCATCCCTAAGACTTGAAAGTACTCAAATGTACAATTTGAGAATGTAAATTTATTTTTGGAATTATTTTTAAAAATCACCTTATAGAGAATTTTCTGGTGGCCAGTAGTTAGGACTCCTGGCTTCCCCTGCACGGGCACAGATTTGATCCCTGATCAGGGCTTCTCATGGAGAAGGCAGTGGCAACCCACTCCAGTACTCTTGCCTGGAAAATCCCATGGACGGAGGAGCCTGCTAGGCTGCAGTCCGTGGGGTCGCAAAGAGTCGGATACGACTGAGTGACTTCACTTTCACTTTTCACTTTCATGCATCGGAGAAGGAAATGGCAACCCACTCCAGTATTCTTGCCTAGAGAATCCCAGGGACTGAGGAGCCTGGTGGGCTGCCGTCTATGGGGTCGCACAGAGTCGGATACGACTGAAGTGACTTAGCAGCAGTAGCAGCAGCAGCAGCAGGGCTTCTCAGGTGGAACAAATGGTAAAGAACCTGTCTGTCAGTGCAGGAGACATAAGAGACGCAGGTTCCATCCCTGGGTCAGGAAGATCCCCTGGAGGAGGGAATAGCAACCCACTCCAGTATTCTTGCCTGGAGAATCCTATGGACAGAGGAGCCTGGAGGGCTACAGTCTATAGGGTGGCGAAGAGTTAGACACGACTGAAGCAACTGAGCATGCACGCAGGGAATTAAGGTTCCACAAGCTATGCGGCAAGGCCAAAAAAAAAAAAAAAAATCACCTAATGGAAAGATTAGATTAGAAAAATTACCTCAAACAAAAAGAAAAATTGCTTAAGGTCATTTTTTCAGGGAGACCTTCCCTAAGCATCCATGTAAATTAGATTCTATGTGAACCTATTTTTATAAGGGAAAAATAATGTTTATTTTATTAAAAACATAATCCAGCAAAGGAAGCAGAGACAATCAGTCACTAGTTCACCCTGGTCACACAGGGGAGGTGGCAGGGCTCATATCAGGACCCTTACCTCCTTTGCCATCTCTACAATAATCATTTTGGTCAGAAATCCAAAGTTGGAGTGTCACTCTTTGGGGAAACAGGGCCATCATGTAGGTTGGCTTCCTGTTGCCTTTGCTCAAGTAAGCGCTGTGTGTCCTGTTTCCCAATTGTCTTGTTTCCACACTCACAGCCCCTTTTCATGGCCCATTCCCATGCTTAACCACACACATTTCAGAGAGAACGCTCGGGCTCTGTTTCAAATAGAGCTGTCTGCTTGGACCTGCTCTCCAATATTTTTTCTCTACCTTCCTTCTCTCAGTACATCCCTACAGGGCAGGTCAGTAGGCTGTTAGGGTAGAGGAATCTGTAAGGAGTGAAAAGGAGCAACAGTTTCTCCAAAGTCCCCTGAAACAAGCTTCGAGTCCTGGTTCCCCTTGAAATCTTCTGGTGGAAGAGCTGTGAGATCTAGCTCTTATGTTCAAGGTCCTCTATGTCTGGAGGGCTTTTGTCTTCTTTTTTGATTTGGACTGTGGGCTTCCCAGGTAGTAAAGGACTTGCCTTCCAAAGCAGGAGATGTAAGAGACGTGGGTTCCATCACTGGGTCGGGAAGATCCCCTGGAGGAGGACATGACAACCCACTCCAGTATTCTTGCTTGGAGAATCCCATGGACAGAGGAGCCTGGCGGGCTGCAGTCCATGGGGTCGCAAAGAGTGAGGCACCCTAGTACGCACGCACTAGTCCTGGCTGGCTTGGGAGGGGCTTCCATTTTCATGGGCGCTTTCTCTTTCTGGGCGAGCCAGCTCTGCTGTGCTTCTTCCCACACAGTAATGTTGGCACGCGCACTGGACACCTGCTTCTTGAGGATGTTCTGTGTGATCAGCCGTTCGTCTATCACAGCCCCAACCACCCGATGCCTCAGTTTCCACTCCAGGTTCAACACCAGCCCCCACTTGAACAGGTTCTTCTTCAGCTCCATTCACAGTCTGTTGATCTTTCCTCCAGGGGAACACCCATGGCTGTGCTTTGAGGCCAAACCTTTTTTTTTTTTTTAAAAGCACACACTTCCCTGGTCTCGCTATGTGCCTGATACAGTTTTAAGACTTGGCAAATACTGACTCATTCAGTTTCACAACCTATCCTGTAAGGTATTCTTACTAGGAGAAACCAAGGCCCAGAGAGGTCAGGGAACTCGCCCAAGGTTGTACAGCAGGTGACTGGCAGAGCTGGGATTCAGACCCAGGCAGCCTGGCTTAGAACCAGTGGCCTCAGCATGGTGTCCTGCTGGCTTCAATCCGAGCTTTCAGTGCACTCTATCCGTCGTCCTGTATGACGCTGAGAACTCACCCATGGTCCGCTTGGCTTGGCATAACGGAGCACATGCTCAGATGAACGAGGAAGGGGCAAAATGCCCATCATTCAACTACCTCAGCACAGTAATTATGACATTTTTACCAGATTGCAGATCTCCACGCCCTGGGTTGGGAACTGCTCCTGCCAGTCCTGTCATCATCTTTGTGAGGACAGAGCAGCTGGCAGTGCCAACACACCTGGGGCGAGAGGTGGGCAGGGTGCCTTATGCCTGCACCTGGTTCCTGGTCGGCCTCCGCCCAGCACTCTGCCTTGATCTTGCCCTTGCTCACTCCCCCGCTGTCTCTCCAAGCCTTCTTATCCCTGTCTGCTGTCTCATCCACCTCTCTTTGTTCCCATCTGTGCCCCCAGACCTCTCCGAAGCCACTGGGGTTCGGGGACGTGAAAAAGTTTTATTTTATAGTCACGAAGACAATGGCACCCCACTCCAGTACTCTTGCCTGGAAAATCCCATGGATGGAGGAGCCTGGTGGGCTGCAGTCCATGGGGTCACTAGGAGTCGGACACGACTGAGCGACTTCACTTTCACTTTTCACTTTTATGCATTGGTGAAGGAAATGGCAACCCCCTCCAGTGTTCTTGCCTGGAGAATCCCAGGGACGGGGGAGCCTGGTGGGCTGCCGTCTCTGGGGTCGCACAGAGTCGGACACGACTGAAGCGACTTAGCAGCAGCAGCAGCAGCAGCAAGCAGTACAAAATAAACATTAGCACAGTTGGCAAAAAGTGCAGGCAGCTGATTACTTGGGATTCAAAAAAGTGGGGTAAAGTTGAATGACCTACATGGTGGATTCAGAATTTGCTGGAATCCTGAGTTCTAGACAGCCCCTGCACTGGCTGCCCCTTGGCAGTGGTGGTGCCAAGGAGTGGTTTGGGGCTCTGGGTCCCCCCAGGTTTCCATTAGTCCCAGATGAAAATAGTGTTTGCTATGACAACACAACTACAGGGTGAATCCCTACACCCACTTCCACCCGCTGCCCATGAGCCCTCCCACGCTCTCCCCCAGGACCGACTCTGGACCCTTCAGAGCTACTGGAGGAAGCCATTTGTTCTGTCCTGTCATCATCTTCCCTTGGGCCTTTATCACAGTGAGGCTGGAAGGCTCAGTCTGCTCATTCGTTCACTCCTCATTCACTGATTCATTGATGGTCCCAGGCGCAAGTTGACCGTAGTCTAATACTCACTGGGTGGGCAATGCAAAGCAGTAGAGGGGACCCACGACACAGAGTTCCTAGATCAAGGAATTTCAGAGGCCAGCTGAAGAAACAACCTGTACAGATGAAGAGTTAAATGGAAGGGCGGCGGTTAGCCCCTACTCCACTGGCAGCACTGCCTATCAGATGTGATGTGTTTCAAAGGCACATGTGACAAATAGTAAGAACTGAGTCCATAGGCAGGAGTGGAGGAGGAAGTCAGGCTTTGTGGAAGGGTGGATTTGCTCTGGGGCTGGCGGATGAGTAGGAGATGGACAGCAGATGAGTGGTGGGGAGGGCATTCCAGGCAGAGTACCAGGATATGGCGTAGCCAGTAGAACCAGATTTACAGCTTGGGTACATCACGGTACAAATGGGCCAGGTGGCATGTCAGACGAATATGCCTAGGGCAGGTGGTGAATGTGATGCTGAATGTCAAGGATGCCCGTGAACTTAAAAAAAAAAAATTCCTGGAAACCCAACTGTGGTACATAGCGTGCAAACCAATGTGGGAGAAAAGCACTCATGGACCCATTCTAAGACACTCTCAGTGAGAGGAAACTACAGATTAATGTGGCCCACAAGTAATGAGATGGGGGCTGCCATCCTGGGGGCACTCCCAGGTCACAGCTGGGGGGAGGCTGGAGATCCAGCATCTTCTGGTGCCAGGGTGCCCTCAGTAAGTGACTCCAGGCCTCACCTGTGCTGAGCCAGCTGCAGGGTCTATCCAGACTCTGGTCCTGGGCTGCAGTGATTTGGCCTCAGTTTCAGAAAGGACAAGGGAGGTGGGACGGGTGTTTAAGGCACATCTCCCAACCTTTCTGTGCCTCAGTTTCCTCACCTGTAAAATGAGGGTAACAATGGTACCTGGGGCTTCCCTGGTGGCTCAGATGGTAAAGAATCTGCTTGCAATGTAGGAGACATGGGTTTGATCCCTGGGTTGGGAAGATCCCCTGGAGGAGGGTATGGCAAGCCACTCCAGTATTCTTGTCTAGAGAATTCTATAGACTGAGGAATCTGCTGGGCTACACACAACAGTACCTCTAAAGGGTTGCAGTGAGCTAGGAGGGAACAGCACGTAGGCAGCTCTTCATGGGTGACACGTAATACGTGCTCGGTCAGTGCTGGCAGTTGTTAAGGTGGACCCCATCAGCACACTGGCCCTAAGGGGTCAGTTTCAATGGTCTCTCCAGCTCCCAGCCTTGCCCCTGACCTGAAACTCCCCTGATGGAGGGAAGTGCTCCCACACTTGATGCTCCATCCCATAGTCTGTTCAGCTGGACATCGGGGCAACCCTGGCCAGACCCCACTCCCACCCTGAGAGCTTTGGCATTACCCAGGGACCACCCAGCTGGGCCCCTGGAAGGGACAGACCTTCCAGTCCCAAACTCTGAGGCTTCATTGCTTCCTCCCGGCCAGGGACTCTCTCCTTTAATCCGTAAACTAACTGGTGTCTATGTCCCTGTGTTGCCAGTCCAGGAGGGCGAGTACTTTGGCTGGCGAAAGCGTTCTGGTTGTGCAAACGACATTTATACAAATAAAGGACTCCTATTCCCTTTAACCAGGCTTCCTGGAGAGAAGGGCGAGGCTTACTCCTTATTGTGTTCCTGGCGCAAGTCCCTTACAAAGTGGCTTGCCCCACGCTGTCTGCTCCATCCCCAAGGGTCCAATGTTTGGTCTCATCTCCTCACAGGGAGGTTTGGGGGATTCTCCTTAACTCACTGCAGCTGCCCACCCCAGGGCACGGGCAGGAAGCTTGAAAATTAGAATCTGAGAACTTAGAAGGGATCATTAGCTATAACCCCATCGTTGTTTCAAAGATAGGAAAATTGAAGTCGAGAGGAAGTTTCCACTGTTTAAAAGCACTTGTTGAGGAGGATGTGCTTGCCTTGACTCTACCCCAAGAAAAATTACTACAGTGTGGTCTCAACTGTTCATCAGTTTTGGCTTTTCCTATGAGACTTTTCTTTTTTGAGACAGCTGAGAATCTCCATGCAGGGCTCTTTCTGGAAAGGGCATTTTACTTAGAAGATTTTACCTTTATTAGGAGGGGAGAACTCAGAAGCTCCTTGTTGCTGCATCTCTGCCCTTGGGCCTGGGATGATGGAAGTCCCGAGAGCCTTGTGTCTTGCGGGGTCGGTCCATGGGGGAGAGGAATGTAACAGGGATGAGGATGAAGGAGGAGGGGAAGGATGGCCCTTCGGGAGCCTTTAAGAGGCCTCTTGCCCTCCCCAGCCTCATAAACCTGGAGCTTGGGAGAACCTAAAACAGGTAAAACCTGAGATGCTGACTCAGTAAGAGTAGAGGCCCATTTGCATGATATTTCAAGGATGAGGTAGCTATGTGCAGCTTGATGTAGTAAGAGCAGCACTTGTTTCTGACCCATGTCTCCTAGATCACTCCTTCTGGTGCCCCAAACCTTGCTTGGTGGTGGTGGTGTAATTGCTAAGTCGTGTCTGACTCTTGTGACCATGGACTGTAGCCTACCAGGTTCCTCTGTCTATGGGATTCTCTAGGCAAGAATACTGGAGTGGGTTGCCATTTCTTTCTCCAGGGGATCTTTCCGAGCCAGGAATCGAACCCAGGTCTCCTGCATTGCAGGCAGATTCTTTATCCACTGAGCTACGAGGCAAGCCCAAAGCTTGCTTAAGCACTTACTATTTGTCTAATACATAATGATCTTTTCACTCTTTTCCTCAAGCTGAGCACCTGGAGTTCAAAGATGGAGCCAGTCATAGCCCCTTGGAAGGTCAGGCCCTTGGCTTTCAGGTAGGTGGATGTTTAGAGGATATCACCCAGAGACAAGCCCATGAGTTCTCCTCACCTGGACAGAGAACCCCCCCCAGACTAGGCCCAAGTTGCTGTGCCTGCTTGCATGGCCTATTTTCTAAGCTACAAACAGCTAGCATTACCTGTTCTAAACATCTGGCGTTACCTGCCTCCTTAGTCACCTTGCCTCTGGCTTCAAACAGCTGTCAGGCCCCACCCCCTCCCTGCCTCCTTCCATTTGAGGTCCCTCCCTCCCTTTTTTTCCTTTCAGAAAGGATCTGGAGGCACCAGATCTACAAGGTCTGATGTCTTTAAAAGGACCAGCCTGGGCCAGAAGGCTCACCTGGGAACCGTGACATTCACGTGGACGCTAGTCAGAGTCCACCAGCCATCTCCTTCTGGCCTCCGACTGGACACCATGAGGGCCTGTGTCCCCTTGACAGTGGCCATTCTCTGTGGCCTGGCCTGGGCCGGTAAGTCACTGCTGGTGGGGATGACAGGGGTCCTGAAGAGAGCTGGGGAGCCTGGGAGGGAGAGTGTGAGGGTCGTGAGATAAGGGAGGGCCAGCTCTGTCCAAAAGCCTTGGACCCCCTAGACCAGACCTGGTCTGAGGCAGGAGTTGCCTCTGGAGTAGATGAGCTGTGTGAAGGGAGCTGCAGGACTGATGGGGCCAGGGACACCTTAGAAGACGAGCCTCAGACAACCCTTAGTCCAGCTTGACTTGATTTCACCAAGGTTTTGTTTTCCAAGGCCACCATATGGTGTGAAGCTGGACTGTGACTGGCTGGGTTTGCGTGGCCTGGCTGCCCTTGGTCACTTCCTCTGCTACCTGGGTGAGGGGTGAGTTGTCTGGGTGGGACTTTTCCCTATGAAGCCTTAGTCGGTGGGCAGGCTCCAGGGATAGAGCCCCCGACCAGGAGGCAGGCCACGTGGTCAGAGGACTCTGTCTCATCCCTAGTAGAGGACCTAAAGTGGAGAAAGGTCCAGGCCCCCAGGTACTAGTGGTGCAGGGATGGGACCAGTGCCGAGGATGGGAACACGTTCCTGTTCAGCAGGGAGCAGGCGCTGGTGCTGCTGTGTTAACTGGTGGTTACTGGGTGAGCAGGGAGAGTGCCAAGGGAGGGGGCTGAGCTGAGGGGTATGGTGGGAAGCCTCCTCTGCCCAGAGGAGAAAGAATCCGAGCTTGATACCCATTGCACCCCACCAGGGTGTTCCTACACAGGACTGTCGTAAGGATTAAATAAGATAATATATCAGAAGCACCCTACATAGAATGATATCTCAAAGAATTGGGTCTTTGATTATGATTGTGATTATAAATTGTCATTTAGTCACTCAGTCGTGCCTGATTCTTTGTGACCTCACGGACTCTAGGCCACCAGGCTCCTCTCTCCATGGGATTTCTCCGGCAAGAATACCGGAGCTGGGTGCTACTTCCTTCTCCAGGGGATCTTCCTGACCCAGGGATTGAACCTGAGTCTCCTGCTCTGGCAGGCAGATTCTTTACCCCTGAGCCACCAGGGAAGTCCGTAATGTAAATACATATAAAATCATGTATATATATTTACCTGTATTATAGTATATTAATCATATTAATATGATATAATAAATATTTATTTATGTAAACTATATAAATACAGAGTTTCATCTTGGAATCATTTCCCATGAGGTTTTGGGTAAGGAGACCACCAAAGAAACTAAATGAAAAGCCTTCGGAGGGGGAAGTCATTCCCAGGCCTCCCCACTGGCTGGGATGCTGTACCTCCGCTCCCGCACACATGGCAGAGCAGCCGGCCCGGGTGATGCAGAGCTCGTGGTAGAGAGGGAGGGAGGGTGTAGAGCTTCAGGGTTGGTGTGAAGCAGTGGCCGTGGGGTTAGGGCATCCCAGTCGCAAGAGATGAGAACAACTGGAGACATTTGGTCCCTGGAAGGTATTCCTGAGGGCAGACGCCACAGTGGCTTCAGAAAGGCAAGGTGGAGCCCTTGCCCCTGGTGCTGGTGGTCTGATCCTGCTGCGGGACTGATGGAGAAGTCAGGGTCCAGTGGGTGATGCCTCCTTCTTTCCTAAAGTAGGAGAAAGGGGCTCAGTTCTTGTCTGTCTTCTGCCAACATCTCAGAACTTAGATGCGAGTATGAATAGCGTGGGAGCCAGTCTTAGGTCCTCTGTTATTTCAGGTGAATTGAGGCTGGCAGTGAATCATCTTGGTAGGCTAGATCTCCATGGAAACAGCACCCGGGGGCCCCCAGAGAAGCACAGATGTAGGATTCCCTAAACATCAGAGGGGTGGAGCACTGTCATATAGGGGACACCCAGGCTTGGGACCAAGTTTCTTGATGGGCAGTATGGAGAGGGGGTGGGCATTCTGGCACATTTGAGTTTTGGAGTGTTTAGAGAAATTTAGCATTTCATGTAGGGATTGTTGGCCAGAGGTGGGGGGTGGGGCAGGTGATAAGCTCTGTGAAGCTTTGTTGATAAGCTCTGTGAAGGTAAAGAAAGGCCAAAATAGAGTACGAAAAAAAAAAGAGAGTTAGGAGATGGGCAAGAGGCTTACTGGAGCATTGATTCAGGTGCCTGGCTGGTGAGCGAGGTGTACACAGAGGGTTTGTGTGGATCGGAGCTGCGGGCTGGGAGCACAGGAGTAAGTAGTCACGGTGACCAGTCCCCAGAGGGTCCCCAGAACAGATATAGCAGAGAGGCCTATGAGGAAAAGTCTCTTCCACTCCCTCCCCATCCCCTCACACCCCAAGGTCCTCTTAAAGCAGATGGTCAGGTTTACAGGGACGTGTAAAGGATCTCTGGCTCGGGGTTTCCAGTGATGACAAGACTCTTGAATAGAGATGAAAGAGTTCACTCAGCCAGGGCCAGTGCGGGGTGTCCTCCTGAGCTCTACAGAGCTGACCATTCACTTGCTGCCCTTCTCAACTGGCGCCAGCTGCTGGACTGGAGTGAATTCCTTCCTTGGACTCTGCTGATCTGGCCCATTTAAGAAGGTTGTCCTGATTTGTCTGAGTTCTCTCCCTTTGGATTCTGGGTGTACTGCCAGGCTAACTGAGCAGGCAGCTGACACAGTCTTCCTCCTGGGCTGAAAACTTCTCCTTAAGTTCTTTGCATGTGGGCTCCAAGGGAGCATCACTTAAGATTCAGGGGGCATTCCCCTGGGCTTGGAGGGACGAGTGGCCTTGACCCGGTCTTCTCTAGGGACGATTCACTGGCTCTGCATTTCTGGCCACTTTGGAGGCCCTTTATGTGAAGTTGCCTCAGAACCTGGGTTAACCTTGATGTGATGTAAAGAACCTCTTTGATGTAAAGGACACAGACCCATAGCGATGATGTCAGCTAGAAACTGTCGGCCCAAGGGATGGCCTGGCTGAAACCCAGGGAGGCAGCCAGCTAGATCAGGCATGTAGACAGGGAAGACTGCTCCAGCCAGTCTGGACACTTACCACCTTGAAGATGGGCATGGAATGCTGACCGCTTATTTATCTAACACTTACATGGTGCTACTAATGTGTCCTGCAGTGTCTTAAGTGCTTTACAAAAATTAGCTCGTTGAATTCTTATGAATATTCTATGAGATGGGCTCCATTATTGTCACACTTTTACAGAGAAGGAACCTGGGGCACAGCAGATAAAGTAACTTGCCCAGGAACACGTAGCTAGAAAGCAGCAGAACTAGAATTCCAGCCTCAAGCAGTTTGGTGCCAGACTCTGGGTTCTTGGCCTCTCTGCTGTGTCGCCCTCATTAGAACAGTGTAAGCCCTGATCCCAAACCAGTAACCCGGCCATAGCCCTCATCTCCACCTCCACCCTAAGCGGTGCTATACCTGTGGGAAACAGCAGCCAGGACCAAACCCCAAACCTTATCTAAGGCAAAAGTGGGATTATTTGTCCTCTCCTGGTCTTGACACATTCCTCAACCCTGAATGTGGTTTTAGACCTACTCCTCATTCCTTATCCAGACAGCAATGCAAAATTGTTATTTTTACCAGTAATTAACTCAAGCCCAAATCCTAACTGTAGCTCTTCATCTAAACCTAACAAGCCCCATCGCTGGCTAAAATTAGGTGTAAGTTTTTTCATTCATACAAATTCCAGTGTTAAACGTGACTCTGACTCTGATCTGACATTCTCTGTAACCCACAGCCTGACCCTAAACCCAGAACCCGCTAAGTCCAAACCTCAGGGACCTCAAGTGGAAACAAAGGCGGTGTTATCACCCTTAAAGCCTAGAGTGGAAGGAAAGACAGCTCAGCCAGCTTGACCTGGCTCACCCTCTTCCACTGTCTTTGCTGTGGTGGGCTTGTTTTTTTAGCAGTGGTGGTGGATTTGTACCATTTCTTTCAAACTTTCTTGTCTTATGCCCCTTGTGACCAAAAGCTTGCTTCTGCAAGTCATTTGGCTGGAGCAAGGGATGTGGTCTGTGGTTGCATAACAGCTCTTGTTCCAAAGCCCAATTCTCACCCACACCCACCTCAGTCCCCACCCTGAACAAAACTAATCCAAACACATTCCCAAGACTAGAAGAGACAGAAAGCTGTAACAAGTGGGGAAGAGGGTGCAGAGAGACCAGGCTAAGGGGAGGGAAGAACGAAGAAGCAGAAGATGTAAAAGGGACAGGATGAAAGGCAGGGAATGGTTCATGGGGAGAAGACAGGTGGGGTCGTTAGAACAGCTGTGATCCACCAACCTCAACGTGACAGGGGAATGATGGTCTCTGGGCCAAGCCCAGCCCACAGACCTCTTTCTTTGGTCTCTCCGAATTTTTTAAAATTGGAAAATTTACATAAAACTGAAGGCTTCTCTTGAAAAAAACTGGAGGCTCTGGCAACACTCAGCCCGCATCCCAAATGGCGACAATTGGCTGGAGCTGCTAGCGGCTGCCAGTCTCAGGCGGGGCATTGTTTCCGAGTCTGTCACAGTCCCCACCTCTTTCTACTGCCTCCCTGCTCTTGACTCGTTTGTGTTACAGGTCCAGTACACTAGGCCTCTGAGTTTGTGGTCCTGGTCTATATTATGAGCCCTGCAATAGTCAGTGGGTGGTGGGTGATGGCTGGTGGGCAGTGCGGGAGAGGCATGGGAGGCTGTGTGTGTACTTCTCCCTGGCAGCTAGTAATAACCTTTCCTGCTAGGTAAGTCCCCGGTCCCTGTCTGTGAACCCTCCTGCAGAGGGTACTGTGATGAGCAGAGTAGAATCCCCAAGGAGCTGAGTCTGTGACCTTTACTGACCGTAGGCAAAAGGGAGTCCTGTGCATCTCGCTGTAATGAGAGATTTGACCGGGATGCTGTCTGCCAATGTGACCGCCGGTGTCCCCGGCACGGGGACTGCTGTGAAGACTATGAGCGGCTGTGTACAGGTGAGCCTCCTTGTGGGGTGAAGGGTCTGGGAGGTACAGCAGGCCAGGCCATGACCACATCTAGCCTGCTTGAGGGACTGCCGGCCAGGATGTCCAGCTATCCAGAGCAGAGTTCCAGACTGATCACGGTGCTCAAAGGACCTGAAGAGGATTAGGATGTCCCCAATGTAAGACCCCAACTTAAAATAGAAGTCATTTACTTGGAACATCTGTCTGAACTATTAGGATTAATATCTGGAAAGTTTAAGGAATTAAAAAAAAAGTGAAAAGATGAAAGTATCATTTTAGCATATATGACATTACCAACTATTATTTGCAAAAGTAAACAAATGGTAGTGAACTTTCCCAACTTGCACTCCACCAGGAAGACCACAGGGTGTCAATGACCGTCACAATTCACACCACTCTTCCTATCACAGGGCTTCCCCCAGTGGCTCAGATGGTAAAGAATCTGCTTGCAATATGGAAGCCTCAGGTTTGATCCCTGGGTCAGGAAGATCCCCTGGAGAAGGGAATGGCTACCCATTCCAGTATTCTTGCCTGGAGAATCCCACGGACAGAGGAGCCTGGCAGAATACAATCCATGGGGTCGCAAAGAGTCGGACACAACTGAGCGGCTAACACTTTCACTTTTCCTACCACGAGTGGACTGAGTGGCTGCCCATCATTCCTAGGCCAAGGGTTAAGCAGGACAAGTACCACCCTCAAAAGCCAGTTGTTCTGCTATTCCAACTACCCAGTTTTAAATTTGCAAAACTCATTTTGAAGAATTCCCTTATTTTGATGCTTCCAGTGTTTTAGACACCTAGGTAAATGGTCTTCTGCTGTTTACTGTCTGCTCATATGCCCCGACTCCCAGCTTGGAAAACATGGTCACTGAAGCCCTGGTACCTAACAGCCAGCTGCATACAGTTGTGTGTGTTGTGTACTGCACAAGAGCCTCTGATTGGGAAGGCAAGCTGAACCAAAGTTGAATCTGTATCCTTCTCGCTAAGCCACGTGTCTTGGTGAAGAGCTGTGTCTGCTGAGAGATAGGAGTACTTTTTCCTAATTTGCCCGAGCATGGTCTCCACTGACCCAGCCGTGTGCCGTCAGAGGTGCTTCCACCCTAAGGAACGCTGATTTGATTTGCACAAAAATGCCAGTGGACTAGCACTGCTGCTGTCAGGTCCAGGCAGGGAAACCCAAGCCCAGAGCTCAGTGCCGGAATCAGACCCAGCCCTTCTCTGCTGCCCCGGGCCCCATTCGGCAGACACAGGGTGGCTTGTTCACCGTGGACCATCAGCCTGCCATTTCAACATACTCAGCTTAGCAACCATTTCATCCCTCTCCCTGATGTGCAACTCAGAGCCCTTTTCCTATAGAAAAAATATTATAAATGATGGTTGAGACCCTAGATTAGCTCACAGAAATCTATTCAGCATAAAGTGGGGCTGAGTTAAGAACCCTGTGGATTGTCAGCATTAACACAGGCTGGCAGAAAGCAAGTGATTGGAGGGAGATGTTTGTTGACAGTGAATAACCTGCCCCATGGCCCTGATGGGCTTCCCAGGTGGTGCTAGTGCTAAAGAACCCGCCTGCCAATGTAGGAGGAAGATCCCCTGGAGGAGGGCATGGCAACCCACTCCAGTATTCTTGCCTGGAGAATCCCACAGACAGAGGAGCCTGGCAGGCTACAGTCCATGGGGTCGCAGAGCTGGACACGACTGAAGCGCCTTAGCACACAGACATGGGTCTAATGGTAATAACCCACACTGTGTGGTGAACAGACTAACCGATTCTGAAGCACTTTGTAATAGTGTTGGCTTTGAGCGGTGGAATTTATTCCACTCTGTGATGAGAGAGGAGCTGAGTCCCCAGGTCATGCCTTCTTCTTCCTCCCCACCCTCACTCCATCCTTCTCTGCCTAGAGCTCAGGCTGCAGTCAATCTGCTTGCAGGCAAGGGGGTAGGGCACAGTAGGAATGTGCTTTTCTGAATGCCCTTCCCCCAAACGCAGCCTTTGGCCATTGCCAAGTGCAACTGTGAAGAAAGAAGGGAAGTTGGTAACTCAGGAAACAGTTCTTATTCCCTGAGGCCTGGGAGAAGTTCACCCTTGACCCTGGGAGTTATTATAGGTAAGGGATGTTCCTAAGTGAGGGCCTTGTCATTTGGGGGATTCAAGCCTATCCATCTATCAATTTATATTAAAGAAAAGTCATACCAACCTCAGAGTTTTCATCCCAGAAAGGACCACTTTTTGTTCCCTCTTCCGTTTTTACGGATGAGCACACTGAATACCAGGCTTCCCTAGTGGCTCAGTGGTAAAGAATCTGCCTGCCAATGCAGGAGATGCGGGTTTGATCCCTGGGTTGGGAAGATCCCCTGGAGAAGAAATGGTAACCCACTCCAGTATCCTTGCCTGGAGAATTCTATGGACAGAGGAGCCTGGTGGGCCACAGTCCACGGGGTTGCAAAAGAGTCGGAGACGACTTAGTGACCGAACAGCAACACTCACTGAGTACCAGAAGGGTAAAGGTGAGGAAGGTCATGCCTGGGGATGTTCTTTCATGTTTTAGAATGGTTTTCAATCCCCCTCTGTCTCACATTTTCTATTTTCCTCCTCCTTCACCTGGTACTTGTATGTTGTATCCGAGCCCCTGTTTTGCATTTTTTTCCACTGCACATGCTTGGTTGGGAGGACTGAGAACCAGGGATAAAAAGGAGGGGCCCCTCGGGGATGACTGGTGACTTTACTTCTCTGACCTACAGCTGAAGAGAATCCCAAAGAACCAGAGCTATTCCTGGAGCTGGAAGAGGAGACGGAGGGCGCCCCGGCTAGCAGTGAGTCTGCCTCTGCAAAGGGGGGCCTTTGGGAAAGGACAAGGGACATGGGATGGGGCAAGGAGAGGTCAGCCATGTCAACAGCAATAGGCCTGGGTCTAAGCCAGCCAGGACCCCAAATCTAGCACCTGGAGGTGGTGAGGGGCTCACTGGACTCTTGAGGCCTGGGCAGGAGGAAGCCCTGGGGTCCTCAGTGAGCTGGGGGGTTAGGCAGGAAAGAGTCTGAAGCCTGCAAGAGGGAGAGGGAGGGTTAAGAGATTTTATTTTTAGAGAGGGAAGATTATAAAAACAACAGGCCTGAAAGGAGAGTTCAGCATCAGAAAGGACTTCCTGACTGTGAAGGGTGTGCACCAATTAAGCTTGTTTGTTTTCCTTCCCTGGAGTTCTTTAATAGGAAGCAGGAGAGCGAGGCTGGTAGCGGGTGGGGATGGGGTGGTGGGGCTGGCAGTGGGGGGTGGGCTGGGGGAGGGGGCATGGCCTGGCCGCTGACACGACAGAGCGACCCCTAGCGGTCTGCTCAGGACACACCTCCTCTCTGTCTTCTCAGGCTTGTATTTGGCACCCAACTCCTGCCAGGGCCGCTGCCTGGAGGCCTTCGACAAGCACCACTCATGCCACTGTAATGCCCGCTGCCCAGAGTTTGGAAACTGCTGCGAGGATTTTGAGAGCCTGTGTGGCCATGGTCAGTCTCCCGCTCCCTTTAGCGTAGCCCTGGAGGCAGAGGGACTCGCTAGAGCAATGGTTCTCCAAGTGTGGCCCCTGGACCAAGTGTAGCATGAGCATAATCTGGGAATTTATTAGAAATGGAAGCTCTAGGGCTCAGCCCGGATCCACAGAATCAGAAACTCTGGGGTGGGGCCCACCGATATGTTTTCACAAACCCTCCAGATGATCCTGATGCTTGCCAAAGTGCAAAAACCTTCCTGGTGGCAGGGGACCGTGTGGGTATTTTGTGCTAAGTGTAAGGATCCTTTAGGCTCCCAGGACTTCCCTGGGTGGCTCAGACAGTTAAGAATCTGCCTGCAATGCAGGAGCCCTGGGTTTGATCCCTGGGTTAGGAAGGTCCCCTGGAGAAGAAATGGCTACCCACTCCAGTACTCTTGCCTGGAGAATTCCACGGACAGAGGAGCCTGGTGAGCCATAGTCCAGGGGTCGCAAAGAGTTGGACATGACTGAGGGACTAACAGGCTCTAGGCCACTGCCCTGAAGTCACTAGGGTGCCTGACTGCAGCCCCCTCCCCTGATGCTGGCTTCTGAAAGGTACCTGCGAGGGGATGTTCGCAGATAGCTACCTGCCCCCTGGCCTCCATCGAGCTCTGAGATACCCCTCCCCCAATTCCTCTCAGAGGGCTTCTCCCACAGCAGCGATGCCATAACCAAGGAAGAACTGCAGAGTGTCTCTGAGAAGATCTACAGGGCAGACACCAACAAAGCCCGGAAGGAAGACATCGTTCTCAACAGCCAAAACTGCATCTCGCCTTCAGAGACCAGAGACCAAGTAGACCGCTGCCCAGAGCCGTGAGTTCCCTGAACGCATCTTCCTGAATTTTGCCTCCTTTGGTGCCTCAGCTCTTATCTCCTAAGGCAGGTAGGATCAAAGGCAGAGGGGAAACCGGTTCTCTGGAGACAGATAAAGCCATCCTGAGGGCCTGTGGGGATCCATGTGGGAGGGTTTCTGAGGTTCCCCAGGTAGCACTAGTGCTAAAGAACCCATCTGCCAGTGCAGGAGACTTTAAGGTTCTATCCCTGGGTTGGGAAGATCCTCCGGAGAAGGAAGTGGCAACCCACTCCAGTATTCTTGCTTGGAGAATCCCATGGACAGAGGAGCCTGGCAGGCTACAGTCCATAGGTTGCAGAGTCAGACATGATGAACTTAGGATGGACGGACTGGCTGAGAATAGAACTGACCTTCCAAGAGATGAAGTGGAGAAAAGAGTGACCTCATGCATTGTCCCCAGGAGTATCTGAGGGCCCCACTCTGCCTCTGCACCCAACCCTCACATGCCTGCCCTGCATCTGGACATTCTGGAGTGTTTCTGCTCCATGTCTAGGCCTCTCACTGGGCCTCCCTCTACCTCCCCCAGGCTCTTCACATATGTCAATGAGAAGCTCTTCTCTAAGCCGACCTACGCCGCCTTCATCAACCTCCTCAACAACTACCAGCGGGCCACGGGCCGCGGGGAGCACTTCACAGCCCAGGAGCTGGCCGAGCAGGACACCTTCCTCAGAGAGATCATGAAGACGGCAGTCATGAAGGAACTCTACGGCTTCCTCCACCAGCAGAGTGAGTGAGGCAATGAGGCCTCCCCCCGGGCCCATGAGGGAGGTCATGCTGAGGACTCGGGGTGCGCCTGCTGGGGACGGGGGTCCTGATGGGCAGGTTAGGACAGCAGGTGAGGATTTAGGTGGAGGCCAGTGTACACCTGGGAGGGGGCAGGGAAGGGGCCAGAGAGAGGAGCCCACAGACTCCAGCAGGAGCTGAAGAATCCTCTGCCTGGCTTGGGAGTCATCCTGTCTTTTAACCTAATCTCAGCACCAGGGGGCTTCCCTGGTGGCTCAGATGATAGAGAGTCTGCCTGCAATGCAGGAAACGGTTCTATCCCTAGATCGGGTAGAACCCCTGGAGAAGGGAATGGCAAACCACTCCAGTATTCTTGCCTGGAGAATCCCATGGACAGGAACCTGGTGGGCTACAGTCCATGGGGTCACAGAGAGTGGACACGACTGAGCAGCTAACATTTTCACTTTCTTTCAGCCACCTCATTTATCCCCCATGCGTATTTCAGTCTCAGGGTTCACTGCAGGCTGTGAGTCACCCCAGCCCCACCGACCCCTCAGTGGACCCCAGACTCAGCACCATTTTCCAGGCACGAGGAGTCCCTGTTCATGCTCCCTTCTCAGGCACTAAGTCCAGGAAGGAGGCCGGCCCACTTCACTTTTTTTTTTTTTTTTTTGCTGGGGAAGCAGCAACAGAAAATCAACAAAGGTTCAGAGTAGAAAGTTTTACCAGGAAGGGTTCTGGCTGGAACGATTCCAATAGAGATACATTCGAATCAGACCAAAAATGGTTTGGGCCTCAGGGCTTCTTGGCACGGGGTGTGTTTGTTAGTGTCCTCTGAATTCCTTCCCTGAACTCCAGGCAGCTGGGCCTGGCCTGGGGGCGGCTCCTGCCAGGTCGTCCCTTGCTGGCGGGGAGAGCGGGGGATGGCCTCTGCTCAGACACCGCATTCCATCTTCCGGTGGCCCGGTTAAGTTAGTAACACTGTTTTTAGGTAAAGCCAGTGACACACAACCAAACCCTACGAAGAGTGTGTGATCCTGCACTGCCCCCTGGTGTCCTCTTTGTGGTAAACACGCGAGACGATTTTGGAGGTGGAGACAGCGCTACAGCAGGCTCTTCCACTACTCACCCGGTCTCCCCTTCTCTCCCTATCCAAATCTCACTTCTCCTTAAAGTTCTAGCTCACATTCTACCTCGTTATGAAGCTGCACTCGCCGCAGCTTGCGGCAAGGGTTTGGACTCCGTCTTAAAATACCCTTGGAGCAGAGAGACTTGGTTTCACTTGTTAATGAAGCAAGTGACCCTGGGGCCCTTTGACCCTTGGACCCTGTCTGAGCCTTGTCTGTGCAGTGGGATCTTGGGAAACTGATGCATGGAAAGTATTCAGTGAAAAGCAGTCGTCATTCAGATTGTGAAGCTGTTCTCTGTTACATCGTATATTTTTATTTTTTTTAACTATTTTTTATTGGAGTATAGTTGCTTTGTAATGTAGTGTTAGTTTCTACTGTACAGCAAAGTGAATCAGCTATGTGGTATGTCATGTATTTTTAGTCTTGTTTTCCAACTATGTTTTAAGTCCTTGAAAGGAGGGAATATGTCTGGTACATCTTCTGTGTCCCCTCTCACAATTCTAGGCAGTAAACTGTTGGTATTTGATCACTCCCTAATTCAGATCCCCAGCCCTGACCTTTCCTTTGGGTCGCACTGGCCTTTCTGACATCTCCACCTGCCTAACTGGCATCTACTCAGAGCTTAGTGTAAAGAGAACTCACAGTTCCTGCCTCTTCCTCCAGACAGACCTGCTCCTTTCTCAGTCTTCCCCATCTCATTAATAATTCCATAATTCTTCCAGTTACTTGTGCCCAAAGCCCAGGAGTTATATTTGATTCTTCTCTTTATGTCACCACTCTCCACCCCCATTTCCTCCACCAGAAATTGTTGTCGTTGTTCAGTTGCTAAGTCCTGTCCGACTATGTGATCCTATGAACTGCAGTACCCCAGGCTTCCCTGTCCTTCACCATCTCCTGGAGTCTGCTCAGCTCATGCCCACTGAGCCAGTGATGCCATCCAACCATCTTATCCTCTGCTGCCTCCTTCTCCTCCTGCCCTCAACCTTTCCCAGCATCAGGGTCTTTTCCAGTGAGTCAGGTCTTCATATCAAGTGGCCAAATTATTGGGGCTTCAGCATCAGTCCTTCCAATGGATATTCAGGATTGACTTCCTTTAGGATTGACTGGTTTGATCTCCTTGCAGTCCAAGGGACTCTCAAAAGTCTTCTCCAGCACACAATTCAAAGGCATCAATTCTTTGGTGCTCAGCCTTATTTATGGTCCAACTTGCACATCCGTACATGACTACTGGAAAAGCCATGGCTTTGACTATGCGCACGTTTGTTGGCAAAGTGATGTCTCTGCTTTTTAACATGTTGTCTAGATTTGTCATAACTTTTCTTTCAAGGAGTAAGCGTCTTTTAATTTCATGGCTGCAGTCACTGTCGGCAGTGATTTTGGAGTCCAAGCCTGATACCACTCTGACATGAAGAATTAATGTGAGAATTGAAAGCAGTTAGAACAGTGCCAAGCACATAGAACATAGTAAATCTAAAATACTTTTGTTATTGTTACTCTTTGATCAAGCTCCAACCCTTGTATGCTGACTTCTGACTGCCTCTCAGACCCCCTCTCCCACCACTCTATCCTCTTGCTCACTATGCTCCCCCACATAGACTCTCAGCTCTTTGAACACCAAGTTCAAGGCATCCTGGAGCCTTTGTACCTGCTGTTTCTTCTATGTGTAAGAATCTTTCTCCCAGGTCTTTGTACAGCTGACTCCTTATCCTTCGGATCTCTGATTAGTGCCTTCTCAGAGAGGCCTTTCTGGCTTTCTAGAAGAGCACCCCATCCCCACCTCCAGTCATCATGGGATAATCTCCTTTATTTTCTTCATAGCACCTATCTGAAATCATCCTGTTTATCATTTGTTTCCTCCACTGGAATGTAAACTATAAAGTCAGGGATCTTGTCCTTGTGATTCCCTGCTGAATCCTCAGCCTTCAGGTCTGGGCCTGGCACAGGACAGGTGCCCCAAAGATAATTGCTAAACAAACAACTGACTACATTTATTGGCTGAACCACCTGCCCCTTGTCAAGTTGGGACAGATGGCCCTGCCTTGCTTCCCAAGACCCGGCCCCGCCTTCCCCTCTCCTAAGTCCTCTGTGCTCCTCTCCCCAGACCGCTACAGCTCGGAACAGGAGTTCGTCAGCGACCTAAAAAACATGTGGTTTGGGCTGTATTCCAGAAGCAAAGAAGAGAGGGACTCCAGTGGCTTTGAGCATGTCTTCTCAGGTGGGATTACTCTGCTTGGGAAGAAGGAGGTGGAGGGATGAAGAGGGACGCTCCCCTCAGGCATGGGGCAGCAGCCACACGGCTGAATCAGCAGCCACACCAGCTCGCGGGCCAAGAGGGAGGGGACTCAGGAGCCATTCTTGAGGACCGGTCTCTTCTGGAGTATCTGAGGGAGAAAGCAGCCCAGACACTGGGGCTCCCAACGCGCACACAAAGAAAGGGAGATGCCTTTGAGGCCATGGTTGTCTACCTCCCAAGGGTCCTCTGCTTCCAGCGCTTGGCAGGCTGCTTCCCAAGAAGACCATGTTCTTTTCCTGCACTGCCACACCCCGCCAAGCTCCCACCAAAACTGGCTTGTTCCTAGGGAAATGGCTAGAGGATCTTAGATTGGTCCAGGGTCAGCCAGGGGAAGAAACTCTCCCGAGGGCTGGAGCTGAAATGGTGGTCGGGGTAGGGGGGAGCTTCCTGAGCTGAGAGTTAGGGATGTGGGGGACTCCAGGAAGTTGAGGTGGACATTCTAGGAGTCAGAGACTAGAGAAGGGGGACAGCCTTGGCATGGGAGTAGGGAAAGAGGTTGGAGGGGAGGCCCAGATCACCCACCTTGATCTCTTTATCATAGGTGAAGTCAAAAAAGGCAAGGTCACTGGCTTCCATAACTGGATCCGTTTCTACATGCAGGAGAAGGAGGGCCTGGTGGACTATTACAGTCACATCTATGATGGGCCTGTGAGTACTGATGCTGACCTCATAGGCTGGAAAAGCCTTGTTAGCACCCAGACTTTCTGTCCTCATTCTGCATTCTGAACAGGCAGGCTTGTCTCTCACCCTGACACTCTTGGCAGCCCATCTGGGATTGTGAATATGACTTTCTTATGTGCTGGAAAGTAGGTTTATCCAGCCAGCACGCTTCCAAACAGTGAGGGCTCCCGAGGTGCAGGGGGCAGGAGGAGACAGAGGGCATCCTCTGTGGATGGGAGAGTGTAGAAGGGGAGGATTCTCAGAGAGGAAAATCAAAGATATGCAATTACCAGCTGCCTGAATTTCCTTAGAATGTACAGTCAGCTGAAGTTTCAGTCTGGCTAGTCTGAGTTAAATTTCTTATGTTTTTATAAACCTTTGCTGCCCTAAGTCTGGAAACAATTTGGGGACACTAAACTGTCTTCCTCTTCCACGCGTGTAGGCTACTGGGAACAGTTATGTCCCTGCTCCCCTGGCATTGGGCACATGGATTCTGACTCTGGCCTTCCTGGGAGAAGTGAGACGGTGTTTCCAGACAGAGGGTCTGAGCAGAACTCAGACACCCTAGCAGGCAGACTGCTTCCTCTGTTGATTTAGAGAATCCACTCTCCCCAGAAAGCTCACATGGGCCCCTACGGGCCCCCAACACATCCTGGCCACCCCTGTCTCTGACTGCGTTGGGGCACTCACCAGACCCTCTTTGCCATCCTTCTCTCTGCAGTGGGATTCTTACCCCGACGTGCTGGCCATGCAGTTCAACTGGGATGGGTACTACAAGGAAGTGGGCTCAGCTTTCATTGGCAGCAGCCCTGAGTTTGAGTTTGCGCTCTACTCCCTGTGCTTCATCGCCAGGCCAGGCAAAGTGTAAGTCCTGGTGGCCCAGGAGGGTGTGGGCAAATCACTGCTGTGGGGCTCAGTTTTCTCCCTTGGATTGTGAAGCTGTTGATGAGATCAGTCACATGGCTGCCAACCTTCATCCCAGCAACAGATCTATGTCCCCTCCTTCCCCAAGTGCAATCTTGTGCAGGAGCTCAATGTATCAAACAGTTAGACATGGAACTGCCCTGGGGCTGCAAGCCTCTCTAGACTTCTCAGGTAGTACTAGTGGTAAAGAACCCACCTGCCAATGTAGGTGACGTGGGTTCGATTTCTGGGTCAGGAAGATCCCCTGGAGGAGCACATGACAGCCCACTCCAGTATTCTTGCCTGGAGAATCCCATGGACATAGGAACCTGGTTGGCTACCGTCCATAGGATTGCGAACAGTCGGACATGACTGAAGTGACTGAACACGCACGCAAGCCTCCCTATTTGGCCCCTGAGGCTGCTTGGGGGAACCCTGGAGCCCCAGAGAGCACAGCTGGAAACCAGGGGTCTCATTTTCTCTAACATTTGAGGACTCTGGGTCCAACCACTTCTGAAACCCTAAGCAAACATTTCATTTCTGGGGGTTTCAGCTCTAGAATTGGATTTGAGAATATTCCTCTAGGAAATATGAGAAGCAGTATTCTTTAAGAAGATAGAAAATAAGACAGATTTTGAAAGGGCACTCTGCATGTAGGGAGCTGGAGGCAGTGGCTGAAGCAAGCTGTGGCAGCTCCCTTAAAGGGTAAGACAGGGTAGAGCCCTTCTGCATGGGCTAAACTCAATCCTTCCAGCCTGGAGATGGAGGTGGGGTGAAGCAAGTCCCTATTATTTGGTGATCTCTCCCCACAGGTGCCAGTTGAGCCTGGGTGGACATCCCTTGGCCATCCAGACCTATACCTGGAACAAGTCAACCTATGGAAATGGCAAGAAGTACATTGCAACGGCCTATGTGGTGTCCTCCACCCATTAGAGCTTCAAGCCAGAAAGGCCTATGAGGGCCGTGAGAGGTCTTGTCGGACTGAGATGCTATTTGCTCTGTGCTGGAGGGTATGGGATTAGAGGAGACTGGAAGGAATTCCCCAATCCAGAAACGTTCCTATGGGAAAGAAGGAAACTATACAAGTTAGAAAAACAGTCAAATCTTTGTCCTCCAGCACTTTGGAAATAGAAGGTTGGGACCCTCCATAGCTCTTTGTCCTGAAGGGAGATGGAACCATGAAGAAGTCCTTGACCTCTCCAGGCCTCATGTTTCCTTTCAATACAAAGGGAAGGGGTTTGCTCCACTTCCTCTTCTGGGGGTTGGTAAGAAGGCAAACCTGATGCTATTTTTACTGTGAAGATGTTTTCAGTTGTTCTTAGGAAGAACGGCTGATAGAAATCCCAGATTACCATAATGGCTGTGTACACAGCGCTGCAAACTGTAATCACCCCTGTACTGGGGCTTCAAAGAAATCAGGCCATGGACAGGTGTTTGGTCTTTCTGAGGGTTACATCCTTAAATGGTCTTAAAGACCTTAAAGAATAGGGTCTGCGAGAGGGTAAGGCTGATGCAGTGAGTAGGCTGGAGAGGGAGTAGACTCCTCCAGGCCTGATTTTTTTTTTTTTTTTGCAGCTAGGTAACTGCATCAAGAAATTTCCTATTTGTAGATATTAAGTGCAGTTACAGGACTGAATTTTGATCCCAAAGAGTTTGTAGAAGAGTTTCCCTCATAGGAGGAAGATTCTACATCAGAAGAAGAAAGGAACCTATAGTTTGGTATCGCTAACATAATTATCTTAAGTCTCATTCAGCAGCCAAAATTTGCATAAGCTCCAAAATGGAAGACAGGGAGACTGGGGCTCCCTATTTCAACCTCAATCATGCATTTTTCCCCTACCCACAGTGGGGACCAAATACTGTCCCACAGAGTGAGGCTTTAGAGTCTTGCATCTCCAATTAAAGTCATTTAAGAAAACCTGAAATCTGTCTCGTCTTTGTATATGGCCCCCTTGAACTGCTTGGGGAAAGAGTGTCAAAGAAGAAATAAGTGAAGATAAAACTTTTATTTTATGATTCTTAAATGATCTAACAGATAACAGTTTATTCAAGATAATAATAGCAGCTAATAATGTATTTGATTATATAAGCTTATCTGTGACAGGTAAAAGGGACAGAGGAAGGAATTATTTTGTCATTATAAAGTACTCACTATCCATGTAGTGGCACAGTGTTATTTGAAAGTGGGCATGGATTAGTTGTAAATGTGTATTGCAAACTATGGCAACCACTATAGAAGTTAAAAATATGTATAACTGACATGCTAAGAAAGGAGAGAAAATAAAATCATATAAAATACTCAAAAACATAAAAGGCAGGAAGAGAGTAGAAGACATAATTAGGAACAAAGAACAAGGGCAACAAACAGAAGACTGTAATGAATATGGTAGATATTAACCCAGCTATGTCAGTAATCACTTTGAATGTCAGTGTTCTACAAGTATTAATTAAAAAACAGGGATTGTCTGGGTGAATCAATAACTGAGACCTAACTATGTCATCTACAGGAAATCTACTTTAAAATGGATAAAGAAAAATATACCATGACAATACTAATCAAAAGAAAGATCACACCTGTACACCCTCAATTGGAAGTGCAGCATTTTAACCACTGGATTGCCAGGGAAGTCACTGTAATGCCTTTTTAGATATAACAGCAAAGGCACAATCCATGAAAGGAAAAACTGATAACCTATACTTCATTAACGATAAAAACTTAAACCTGCATGATCAGGACTTCTCTAGTGGTCCATTGGCTAAGACTCCTCGCTCCCAGTGAAGGGGCTTGGGTTTAATCCCTGGCCTGGCAACTAGATCCCACATGCTGCAACCAAGAGTTTGGATACCACAATTAAAGATCCCGTGTGCTGCAACTAAGATCTGGCACAGTCAAATAAATAAATTAAAAAACAAAACAGTATGATCATCTCTATAGATGCAGAAAAATCTTTTGATAAAATTCAATATCCATTTATGACAAAAACTCTCCAGAAAGTGGTCATAGAGTGAACATACCTCAGCATAAAAAAGGCCATCTATTACAAACCCATAGCTAATATCATACTTAGTGGTAAACAGCTGAAAACATTCCCTCTAAGATCAAGAATAATACAAGGATGTCCATTCTTGCCACTTTTATTTAACATAGTTTTGGAAGTCCTAGTTATAGCAATCAGAGAAGAAAAGGAAATAAAAGGAGTCCAAATTGGAAGCAAGAAGTAAAACTGTTCACCATTTGCTGATGAGATGATATGACAACATTGAAAATTCTAAAGATGCCACTAGGAAACTATTAAGAGCTCATCAATGAACTTGGTAAAGGTTCAGGTTATAAAATTAATACACAGAAATCTGTTGCATTTCTATAAACTAACAACAAACAATTAGAGAAATCAGGGAAACAATCCCATTTACTAGCACATCAAAAAGAATAAAATACCTAGTAATACACCAACCTAAGGAGAAAAAAGACCTATACTCTGAAAACTGTAAGATGAAAGAAATTTAAGACAACATGAGTGGAAAGATACATCATGTTCTTAGATCAGAAGAATTAGTATTGTTAAAATGACCATACTACTCAAGACAATGTACAGATTCAGTGCAATCCCTATCAAATTACCAATGGTATTTTTTCACAGAACCAGAATAAAACATTTTAAAATTTGTATGGAAACACAAAAGACCCCAAATAGCCAAAAAAATCTTGAGAAAAAAGAATTGAACTGGAGGAAACATGCTTCTTGACTTTAGACGATACTCTAAGGCTACAGTAGTCAGAACAGTATGGTATTGGAACAAAAATAGAACACAAAAACATAGATCAATGGGACAGGATAGAAAGCCCAGAAACAACCCATGAACTGATGTGCAATTAATCTATGATAAAGGGGGCAAGAATATAAAATGTAGAAAAGACAGTCTCTTTAAATGTTATTGGGGAAAAACTGGATAGCTACACATAAAAGAGTGGAATTAAACATTCTTTAATGCCATATAAAAAGTAAACTCAACATGGATTAAATGGAAGACTTGCTACTATAAAATGCCTAAAGGAAAACATAGGAAGAACACTCTTGGACATAAACTGAAGAAATATTTTTTCAGATCCACTTCCTAGAGTAATGGAAACAAAAGCAACAATAAACAAATGGGACCTAATTAAACTTGAATACTTTTGCACAGCAAAGTAAACCATAAACAAAAAGACAACCCACAGAATGGGAGAAAAATATTTGCAAATGATGCTACTGACAAGGGATTAATTTCCAGAATATATAAGTAGCTCAATGTAAAAACCAAAAACCAAAACCAAAACCAGCTCAACATCAAAAAAAAAAAAACACAAAACAAAACAAAAACAAAAACCAAAACCAAAAAACCCCAAACCCCAATCCAATCCAAAATATGGGTAGAAGACCTAAATAAACATTTCTTCAGAGAAGACATACCAGATGGCCAGGAGGCACATGAAAAGATGCTCAACATCACTAATTATTAGACAAATGCAAATTAAAACCACAATGAGGTATCACCTCACACCAGTCAGGCCATTGTCAAAAAGTCAATAAATAATAAATGCTGGAAAGGGTTTGGAGAAAAGGAAACCCTCTACACTGATGGTAGAAATGTAAACTGGTGCAGCCACTATGGAGAAGAGTATGGAGGTTTGTTAAGAACCTAAAAATAGAGCTACCATATGATCCAGCAGTCTTACTTCTGGGCATATACCCGGAAAAGACAAACATTCTAATTTGAAAAGGTGCACCTCAATGTTAGCACTATTTACAATAGCCAAGACATGGAATCAACCTAAATGTCCATCAACAGATGAATGGATAAAGAAGGTGTGATACACACACACACACACACACACACACACAGGAATATTACTCACTCATAAAAAAGAATGAAATAATGACATTTGCAGCAACATAGATGGACCTAAAAACTATCAAT
This sequence comes from Bubalus kerabau, assembly GCF_029407905.1. Lineage (NCBI taxonomy): Eukaryota > Metazoa > Chordata > Mammalia > Artiodactyla > Bovidae > Bubalus > Bubalus kerabau. Next base: position 89,925,806 of record NC_073624.1, on the reverse strand, counting down.
CTAAGTAAAGTAGGTCAGACAGTGACAAAAATCATATTATCACATATCTGGAATCTAAAAAAAAATGCAAATGAACTGACTTACAAAACAAAAACAGATTCACAGTCTTTTTGTCTGTTTCTAGTCTGACATAGAAAACAAACATGGTTACCAAGGGGGGAAGTGAGGGAGGAGGGGTAAACTGAGAATTTAGACTCTATTGTGTAGCACAGAGGACTGTGTTCAATATCTTGTAATAACCTATAAAGGAAAAGAATCTGAAGAAGAACACATATATGTGTGTCTATATGCTGCTGCTGCTAAGTTGCTTCAGTCGTGTCCGACTCTGTGCGACCCCAGACGGCAGCCCACCAGGCTCCCCTGTCCCTGGGATTCTCCAGGCAAGAACACTGGAGTGGGTTGCCATTTCCTTCTCCAATGCATGAAAGTGAAAAGTGAAAGTGAAGTCGCCTAGTCGTGTCCGACTCTTCGCGACCCCATGGACTGCAGCCCACCAGGCTCCTTCATCCATAGGATTTTCCAGGCAAGAGTACTGGAGTGGGGTGGCATGTACATTTGAAACATTGTAAATCAACTATACTTCAATTAAAAATAAAAACTTCTGCTTTGGGAAAGACAAGATCAAGGGAATCAGCAGAAAAGTCACAGATGGGGAGAAAATATTTGCAAAAGACATATTTAAAAAAGACTGTTATCCAAAACATGGAAAGAAATCTTGAGACTCCACAAAAAGTCAACAACCAATTAATGAATGGGACATTAACAGACATCAACCATCAACAGGCTAAAGAAGATATATAGATGGCAAATAAGCATATAAAAAGACACTCCACCTCAAACGTTATTCAGTTCAGTCGCTCAGTCGTGTCCGACTCTTTGCGACCCTGTGAATCACAGCACGCCAGGCCTCTCTGTCCATCACCAACTCCTGGAGTTTACTCAAACTCATGTCCATCAAGTCGGTGATGCCATCTAGCCATCTCATCCTCTGTTGTCCCCTTCTCCTCCTGCCCCCAATCCCTCCCAGCATCAGAGTCTTTTCCAATGAGTCAACTCTTCACATGAGGTGGCCAAAGTACTGGAGTTTCAGCTTCAACATCAGTCCTTCCATTGAACACCCAGGACTGATCTCATTTAGAATGGACTGGTTGGATCCCCTTGCAGTCCAAGGGACTCTCAAGAGTCTTCTCCAACACCACAGTTCAAAAGCATCAATTCTTCAGCACTCAGCTTTCTTCACAGTCCAACTCTCACATCCATACATGACCACTGGAAAAACCATAGCCTTGACTAGATGGACCTTTGTTGGCAAAGTAATGTCTCTGCTTTTTAATATGTTATCCAGGTTGGTCATAACTTTCCTTCCAAGGAATAAGCATCTTTTAATTTCATGGCTGCAATCACCACCTGCAGTGATTTTGGAGCCCCCAAAAATAAAGTCTGACACTGCTTCCACTGTTTCCCTGTCTACTTCCCATGAAGTGATGGGACAAGATGCCATGATCTTAGTTGTCTGAATGTTGAGTTTTAAGCCAACCATTTCACTCTCCTCTTTCACTTTCATCAAGAGGCTTTTTAGTTCCTCTTCACTTTCTGCCATAAGGGTGGCATCATCTTCATATCTGGGGTTATTTATATTTCTCCTGGCAATCTTGATTCCAGCTAGTGCTTCTTCCAGCCCAGCATTTCTCATGACATACGCTGCATCATGAGATGCATCATAAGTTAAATAAGCAGGGTGACAATATACAGCCTTGACGTACTCCTTTTCCTATTTGGAACCAGTCTGTTGTTCCATGTCCAGTTCTAACTGTTGCTTTCTGCCCTGCATATAGGTTTCTCAAGAGGCAGGTCAGGTGGACTGGTATTCCCATCTCTTTCAGAATTTTCCACAGTTTAGTGTGATCCACACAGTCAAAGGCTTTGGCATAGTCAATAAAGCAGAAATAGATGTTTTTTTGGAACTCTCTTGTTTTTTTGATGATCCAGCGGATGTTGGCAATTTGATCTCTGGTTTCTCTGCCTTTTCTAAAACCAGCTTGAACACCTGGAAGTTCATGGTTCATGTATTGCTGAAGCCTGGCTTGGAGAATTTTGAGCATTACTTTCCTAGCATGTGAGATGAGTGCAATTGTGTGGTAGTTTGAGCATTCTTTGGCATTGCCTTTCTTTGGGATTGGAATGAAAACTGACCTTTTCCAGTCCTGTGGCCACTGCTGAGTTTTCCAAATTTGCTAACATACTGAGTGCAGCACTTTCACAGCATCATCTTTCAGGATTTGAAATAGCTCAACTGGAATTCCATCACCTCCACTAGCTTTGTTCATAGTGATGCTTTCTAAGGCCCACTTGACTTCACATTCCAGGATGTCTGGCTCTAGGTCAGTGATCACACCATCATGATTATCTGGGTTGTGAAGATCTTTTTTTGTACAGTTCTTCTGTGTATTCTTGCCACCTCTTCTTGATATCTTCTGCTTCTGTGAGGTCTATACCATTTCTGTCCTTTATCAAGCCATCTTTGCATGAAATGTTTCTTTGGTATCTCTAATTTTCTTGAAGAGATCTCTAGTCTTTCCCGTTCTGTTGTTTTCCTCTATTTCTTTGCATTGATCACTGAGGAAGGCTTTCTTATCTCTCCTTGCTATTCTTTGAAAGTGCAAATTAAAACACACCATTTTCCATTACACATCTGTTACAATAGTCAAAATCAGGAACACTAACAACATCAAATGCTGGTGAGGATGTGAAGGATCAGGAACTCTCAGACATTGTTGGTGGAAACGCAAAATGGTATAGCCATTTTAGAAGATAGCTTGATGATTCTGTAACAAAACTAAGCATATTCTTACCATATGATCCAGCAGTTGCACTCCTTGGCAATTGTACTATGAAAGGAACTAAAAACTTTTACCCACACAAAATCCTGCAGATGAAAGTTTTTAACAGTTCCATTCATCATGGCCCAGACTTGGAAGCAAACAAGATGTCCTTCAGCAGGTGAATAAATTGTGGTACATCCAACAATAGAATATAACGCAGAGCTAGAAATAAATGAGCTATCAAGCCCTGTAAGGAATCTGAAACTCATATTACTGAGTGAAAGAAGCCAAACTGAGAAGACTCCATATTATATGATTTCAATTATTTGACATTCTGGAAAGGGCAAAACTGTAGAAACAGTAAAAATGATCAATAGTCATTGGGGGTGGCAGTTGAGGGGGAGAGATGAATATGTGGAGCGCAGAGGATTTTTAGGACAATGAAAATACTCTGTATGGTATTATAAGCATAGATATATAGTTATTAGTCATTTGTCTAAACCCACATTTTTTTTTTCCATTCTGGTGAGTGATGTTGATAAAAGGGGAGGGCTATGCATATTGGGGGACAAGGAGTATATGCAAATCTCTGTACATTTATCTTTTTTTTTGGCAAGAAGTAGGTTTATTAATATAGTATTCTTGTAGGAGATGCAAGCATGAAGGCAAAGGAGCTCTGCTCCAAGTACTAAGTGGAGTACAATTTTATAGCCAAGGAAAGGGAGAGGGGCAAAGACCACCTTCTTCGAGTAGACATGAGACTTTCTGTACATTTATCTTAATTTTATTGTAAGCCCAAAACTGCTCTCAAAAAATAAAGTCTTAAAAAAAAAAGTGGAAGGAGCATTGCACATAGACTATGAGGGGGTAAATGGAGACTGGTGGTTCCTGGCCCTGATAACCAGCCCCTTGACCATGTACACAGGGAACGTAAGCATGCCTCTGGAGGCAGCTTCTGTGGTTGCAGAGGCTGACCAAGCTGCGGGAGGAGGAAGTGCCAGAGAGACACAAGGAGACTTCTCACCTGTGAACATGTTATTTAGGCCACAGATGCTAGGAAAATGCCAGGTATTGAGGAGTGCCTCAGGTAAGTTACAGAGTACAGGTGGATAACACAGCCTCCTATTACCCTTCCTCAGGGGTGCTCACAGTCAAATGAGCAAGACTGGGGACAGCAGAACAGGGGGTCACAGAGGCCAGCTCTGATGTCAGACTACCCAGCTCTGACTCACCAGCCTCCATCATTTGCAGATTATTTGGGAAAATTCCTTAATTATTCAGGTCAGTGTCCTTATCAGAATGGGGATAATATGACCATTGTTGTGAGACAAGCAAAATAAAATAGCATGCTTATTCCTTCTAATAATTCTTGTCTCCCTTATTATTGTTGTTCAGTTGCTCAGTTGTATCTGACTCTTTGTGATCCCATGAACTGCAGCACTCCAGGCCTCCCCGTCTTTCACCACCTCCTGGAGCTTGCCCAAACTCATGTCCACTGAGTTGGTGATACCATCCAACCATCTCGTCCTCTGTCATCCCCTTCTCCTGCTACCTTCAATCTTTCCCAGCATCAGAGTCTTTTCTAATGAGTTGGCTCTTTGCATTAGGTGGCCAAAGTATTGGAGCTTCAGCTTCAGCATCAGTCCTTCCAATGAATAAACCCTTATTATACAGATATCATTTTGCTCTTGGATAAGCAGTTTACCTTCCTTGCTATCAACCTTAACCTTTATCTCCTGATACCTAGAACTTGTGCTCCTTAGAGACCTCTTCAGAGGTCTTCCAGGTAGTCAAGTGGGAGACAGGGAGAGATGCAGGGGAAAGTTATTCAATCCCAGGGTCTGGATTTTACCTTTGCAGGATGGAGGGACAGGAAACATTTCTTAAGCTCTTACCATGTCCCAAATTGTGCTAAGTAGGCTGATTACATATGCTTTCTCACTCTAGTAGTATTTTTATCTTCATTTTAATTTAGATTAAGCCTCAATGTACGGATACATTCAGATCACATTTTCAGTAAGTGGCAGGATTAGTATTTCAGAATTCAGCCCTTTTCCTCAGGTTACAGTGAGCTTGGATTTCTCACAGTATGGACTAATTTATTTATTCACTATTCTTTTGATGAATACTTAATAAAGCCTTTAATAAAGGGTACTGGTTGCTCTCAGTAATGCTCTCTTCTTCCTTATTTATCAATTCTTAGTTTTTAGATGAGCACATGACTGCTAAGAAAAACCTTCAACCTCCCTTGCAGAGGGAAGGCTGCCATTCAGGCATGGCTTTTTGCAGGACAGTGGGAGCCTCAGGGTTAAGCGATGGTGGGGGCCATCAAGACTATTTGACTAAGTCCTCTTGCTTTGATTCTATACTTGCCCAGCAACTGATTATCATGTTACTTGAGAGAGAGAGAGAGATGTGAGAGAATCTATGATGTTTTACTAGAGCAGCCAGCTGTCCCCGTTCTCTCTCAATTGACTCTGCCAGAATTAATTTTTAAAAACATAGTTGCTTTGGGACTTCCCTGGTGGTCTAGTGGTTAGGACTGCAAGCTTCCACTGAAGGGGGCATGGGTTCCATCCCTCGGTGAGGGCTATTTCAAATGGAAAGCTTTGCTTCTTTCAACAAAAAGGTTGTTTCGCTTCTTTTAAAATTATTTTTGTTTTATAATTTGAGTTGCTATGAAAAGTGAAAGCTCACTCATTCAGGAAATAGGACTATGAAATATTAAAAGTTTCATATTCTTTTTTTTCTTTGTGGCCAGGGCAAATCTAATGACTGACCTTAATACTGACACACATCCAAGACCCAGACTCGTTTAGAAAGAGTTTACTTGAAATGTGCAAGGCAGTCAGACTGAAAAACTCGTTTGCCGCACATAAGAACTTAAAAGAAAAAACTGCTAGAGTTACCAGTTTACATAGCCTGTTCATGGTAGACAAGGGGTAACTTTCTCATATGATTATCATACTCACAAAGGTTGTAAAATATTACATACAGCAAGGCAAATATTAGAGACAAAATTGAGGAAGATCCAAGGAAATATTTCAAGGCGTTATTATTTGGGGAATCAAAGCAAGTCAGGATGATCTTGCATTTTTTGTAATACCTACTGGGAAATACGGTCACACTAGAAGCAGGCAAAGCCGCAGACCCTGCCTTAACACACCTGTCAATACTCTAGTTGTGCCCTGAAAAGCAGGGCACAGCGTATCTGACCTTCTGCGCATGCTCTGTCCCGGCTCCAGGGGGCGGGGCGAGAGCGCGCGAGGACTTGTGGGAAAGTCTAGGAAGGCAGGGCCGGGCGTGAGTTGCTGCCGGCTGGACGCAGTGGAAGAGGGGTTGGTAACGGCCTGGTGGGGTGAGCTGGCTCTGCGGTTAACCCGGGCTGCAGTAGCGAGGAGGCTTTTGGGGTCGCCCGGCGGGAGGAGGGGGTGCTACCATGGTCCCGCGTGAGGCGGAGAGGGCGAGGGCGTGCGCGGGGGCGCGGCGCGGCGGTGTCCAGGTAGCGGCGCACCGGGGAGCGCGTTTCGGGAGGGGCTGGCCCGGAGCAATCTGGGCCTGGACGGTCAGCTTTACTGTCAGTCCCTCGATTTCTGCTGCTCTGGGAGTTTGGCGATTTGCGGTGGTCCAGGATCGCGGATCCATTCTTTCGAGAAGACCTGTGTGGGGCCCGCCCCACTTAGTCGTGGGTGTGCAGTGCTCGGCCGCATATTGGGTATGAAAGTGATACCCTCAGGCGCTGGAAGTTTCTGGTTGCCAGCCTGGACGCAGGTTCCGTGGGAGCGGAAAGATGATGGGTAAAATGGAACAGGTTTCTACCTCCCACGTATCTCAGTGGCTTGCTGCGGTTTTATTTACGTTTTTGAGCACCTCGCCAAAGCATTGTACTAGTTTTGTTTTTTAATGAGATAGATACATGTGATCAAACGTGTGAACTGCCTGAAAAAAGCTTAAATTTAGTTTCTGAGGCAAGGCTAAGGGGTCAGAAGACCTATCTGCGGTTGCAAACATGTTTTAGGAGAATCCCTTTTCTAATCTCTTCTATCTCTCCCAGCCTAACTTTCCCTCACCTCCCCATATTTGGGGACCTTGCCCATCATTCATCTACTTTTCTGTATCTTCTTTAACTTTGTTTTTCAGTTCCTCTGCCCTCCATACTCGTGAAGAATTTTAGGTTATCAAAGATGAAATACTAATCCCCGTATAATCTCATTTATTCAGCTCATTTTACTTCTATCCTTAAAAAAATGGCCTATTTGAACTCTAAACAATATTTAAATGACTAAATACAATGTACTTTATTTCCCACATATGACCTCTGTGGCCTTCTTGAACTCATGGGAATTCTCTTCTGTGACAGTAACTCCAGGTTTTCCTTCCAGCTCTCTAGATGCCACTGCCTGATTTTTAGTGTTGGCATTTCTTCCTCTGTTTGTTCCCTAGATATTAATGTTCTGCAGGTCTCTTCTCTTCCTTCCCCCTCCACTGTCAAAGTAATTAAATGTGTCCAAATCTCATGATTGTAGCTTCTGCCATTATGCTAGTGACACCCGAATTTACATTTCTAGGCCTCTGTAACGACTTACTGCGTCCCGACATCTCATAAGAACTCAAAATCAATTTATGCCAAACTGAAAAAATCTATTTTTACATTTGTTCTGCCATCCTGAAACCTCTTTTCCTTTTGAAATTATGATTCCTGAGTCAAAATGGTACTACTAATCTTACCAGGCTCCCAAACCAGAAATCTAAGACTTTGCGTCCTTCTCTGCTCCCCAGCTGGAGAAGGAAATGGCAACCCATTCCAGTATTCTTGCCTAGAGAATCCTGTGGACAGAGGAGCCTGAGGGCTGCTGTCCATAGGGTTGCACAGAGTCTAACACAACTGAAGTGACTTAGCATGCATGCATGCATCGGAGAAGGAAATGGCAACCCATTCCAGTATTCTTGCCTGGAGAATGCCAGGGACAGAGGAGCCTAATGGGCTGCCGTCTGTGGGGTCGCATAGAGTCGGACATGACTGTAACAACTTAGCAGCAGGTGCTCCCCAACTTCTCAGTCTAATGAATTATCATGTCCCTTTTATTTTACCACCTTAATGTTTCCCGTGGCTTTCAGATCATTTGTCACCTCTCATGGCCTGGCATTTCACGATCTGTCCCATCCTCCTCCTTAGCCTTCTCTTCCATCCTTCTGCCTAGTCCCTCATTCTGCCTGCCCACTCCTCCACATTAATCACTTGACTGGCCCCTTTTGAAACATGGCTAAATAGCAGCAGCTCTGGTGACTCCTTCCTTAAACCTACCCCCCTACCATCTGATTCATACCTGTCCTCTGTGGTCAGTTCTGTAGCATCTGTACATACCTCTAACAGTGGTTCTCAACCAGGGGTTTTTATGCTTCCCAGGGGACATTTGACAATGTCTATAGACATTTTTGATTGTCATAGTCCAGAGGGAAAGGAGTAATACTGGCATCTAGCTAGTAGAGGCTGGAGATGCTGCCAACCATGCTACAATTGCACAGGACAGCTGACCTACAACAAAGAATTATCTGGCCCAAAACATCAGTGGTCCCAAGGTTGAGAAGTCCTGCCAAGTATAATATTTTGTTACTCAGTACTTTGATTATTTTCTTCTCCACTAGAGAAGGGACCTTGTCTTGTTTTTACATCCCTAAATCTTAATATAGGGCTTATTACATAGCCAAAGTTCAGTAAATGTTGAAAGGAAAAGGAGGTAATTGGCTAAATTTATAAACTGTAGAGATGTGCAGCCAATCTGCTACCATAGGCTATTTGCTTATTTTAGTAATTTCCTCCATATTGCCTTTCATTCACATTGCATGGATGCCCAAAGTTTTCTGTTTTACATTTGATTATTCAGCAAACATATGGTTGACTCATTTAAAACATAATATACTGATATTTTCTTCTGCATCATTTTAGGTTCCTTTCTTTACATGTATCTTGGCCATTTATGAAGAGGTAAAAATCATTAATTAGCTAGGTTTCAAAAAAAACTAAACCAAATAATTCTATTTAATTCTTATCAGAGATTGGTTGGTCAAAACTCTGCAGTCCATAATGGCTTCAACAAGTAAAGCAATTGAATTACAACTGCAAGTGAAACAAAATGCAGAAGAGTTACAAGACTTTATGAGGGATTTAGAAAACTGGGAGAAAGATATTAAACAAAAGGATATGGAACTTAGAAGACAGAATGGTGTTCCTGAAGAGGTAAATTTCTTAATTAAATTCCTACTTTAGCATCCAGGGAAACTCTTCATTTATTTATTTTAAAGTAAAGCACAGCCTTTAAAATGTTTTGTGGAAATGCTAATTAAAGAGCTTTACTTTCTGCCAACATTTTTTAAAATTCTACTTTTAAAAGTCTTTGTAATAATTGTATTAACTATCACTATATTAGGACATTTTTAAGGCTTAGTCCTGGAGAAGGCAGTGGCACCCCACTCCAGTACTCTTGCCTGGAAAATCCCATGGATGGAGGAGCCTGGTGGGCTACAGTCCATGGGGTCGCGAAGAGTTGGACACGACTGAGCGACTTCACTTTTACTTTTCACTTTCATGCATTGGGGAAGGAAATGGCAACCCACTCCAGTGTTCTTGCCTGGAGAATCCCAGGGACGGGGGAGCCTGGTGGGCTGCCGTCTATGAGGTCGCACAGAGTCGGACACGACTGAAGCGAATTAGCAGTAGCAGCAGCAAGGCTTAGTCCATAGGAAGACCATGTGATAATTCTTAAGGTAAATGAACAGCATCATAAAATAGGCTTGTATATATATCATATATAATTATATACTTAATGATATATTAACATACAATATTGCCCTAAACACAGAGAGTACCTAGACTCAACCAGTTTTCTTAAGACAGTGCATTCAGATATGGGCAGCTTTTTCATACTGTTGGTAATGTGGAGGCAGTTTGGTTTGCCATTGTACTGTTGCTAAATCATTGTATTAAGGCTGAAGGTCAAGCAGTTTTTGAATTTTGAATTTAGGATTGCAAATTAAGTGTATAATTAAAATTTCTGGGTAATATTTTTCTTATGACTGAACAATGTTCAGTATTTGTCAAAGGATGAATTAAAATTTTCAGGCCTAAGTTTATCATTAGAAATGAATGAATTGGTATTTCTAACCACTTGAGAACTAAACTAAAATTACCTTTACTTGAAAATATCCTTCAGTGAGAGTCTTAAACTTCACTATTTACACAGGAAAGTAACAGAGCTGTCTCAAAATGTGTTGTTTTCTCTTCCTAGAATTTACCTCCTATTCGAAATGGGAATTTTAGGAAAAAGAAGAAAGGCAAAGTTAAAGAGTCATCTAAAAAAACCAAAGATGAAAACACAAAAAACAGGATAAAATCTTATGATTATGAGGCATGGGCAAAACTTGATGTGGTAAGTTAATCTGATTATGTGCTTCTTAGTCTTTGAGTAAAATTTTCTTGGAGTTGACAGTCATGGATTAAATGAAAAACAATGTAAAGTTCTTAGGACCTGTGTCTTTCTTTATCTTATAGACTATTTTGTGTGGAATAAAAACTTAAATACATAGCTCTTCAATTAACTTTTCTTTTCTCCTATGGCCCTCTTTCAGTAAATAATGGCTAAAACAGCTGGATTCTTTTCTTCCTATTTTTTCTTTTTTTTTGCATGGATAGTTTGTGGAAGGGGCTTCCCTGGTGGTTCAGTGATAAAGAGTCCGCCTACAGTTCAGGGGACTCGAGTTTGATCCCTGGATCAGGAAGATCCCCTGGAGATGGAAATGCCTCCCACTCCGGTATTCTTGTCTGGAAAATCCCATGGACAGAAGAGCCTGGCCTGCTACCCATTCATGGTGTTGCAAAAGAATTGGACACAGTTTAGCAACTAAAAAACAATAGTACATAGAGGTCTAGTGAACGCTTCACCCTGTTTCCTCTAATGGTTACATCTTACTTAACTATGTATTTTAGTCACTCAGTTTTGTCCAACTCTTTGTGACCCCCATGGATTATAGCCCTCGGAGCTCCTCTGTCCATGGAATTCTCCAGGCAAGAATACTGGAATGGGTTGCCATTTCCTTCTCTTAGGGGATCCTTGCGACATAGGGATCGAACCTGGGTCTCCTGCATTGCTGGCAGATTCTTTACCGTCTGAGCCACCAGGAAAGCTCTGTTTACCTATAGTCCAGTATCAAAACCAGGAAGTTGACATTGGTACAATGTGTGTATAGTTCTGTGGCATTTTATGACCTATAGATTTGAGTAACCACCATTGCATCACCAGAAAGATCTCTTTTGTGCTATCCATTCATAGTTGCACCCACCTCCTTCCTCCTCACCATCTCTAACCCCTAAACAGCTAGAATTCTGAGACTGTAACAATATAAGAAAAGAAAGACTCTACCAGTATATATATATTTGTTTTAATAGGCTGAAGGACCTGTTGAATAATGGTTAAGAGAATGCCTTTGTGTGTGGCCTTAGGTTAGGGCTGTGTGACAATAAAAGTAGGGCCATCTTAGTCTCAGGAAGGTAAGCTTCACCTTGCTAGACTGGTGTTTTGCATGCTTCTGGTCTCGGGCACATGAGACACAGTGTAGTTGGAGAATTGTTTACCATTGGTACTATGCCTCTGTCATAGTTTATATATGCATTAGCATTAGAAGATGCTGCCAAAGGGTTTCCAAATAGGGAACCATTCATTTTTTGTAACTTTACCCCTTCTTGTGTAGCCTTATCCTTTTCATAAATTGGTATGTGCTTATAATGCCCTTTCCTGAAAGGCACAGTGTCAGATGATTTCTTAGAGAGGTGGTTTTCTACAGTCATTTACTCATTCAACAGTTATTGATTGAACTCGTGCTGTGTGGCCAGTGCACTCGATTGAACTGCACTGTTTGACATTGTCATTTTATTGTATCTGTAAAAGATACAGCTGTTTACTTACCACTCCATGCTAGTTCAGATGTGAGCAGTGGCCTTGGCGTTCTGCTGCCGTTAGTTTTCTACACGTGTCAGTGTAGGGGGGTTGGACAGTCTTGGCTTCCATATTGATAGGCTGGTGGTATTTGTATTCTTATTTTTTTCTTTTTTTTTGGTGCTATTTCTAGAATCTTTATGCTAAAACCCATAGTTGCCTTTCAGTCCATCTTTTTGTTTTGGTTTGGTTATTTTGTTGCTTTTTAAATTTTTTTGGCTGTGCTGTGCGACAGGCAGGATCTCAGTTCCCTGATCCCAGCAGTGGAAGCATGGAGTCACTGGACTGCCAGGAAAGTCACTCAGTCCCATCTTTTAATATTCATTTATTTAATGAAACTAAGCATAGATCTTATTTCATTTTAAAATTTATCAACAGTTTTTTTTCTTACATAAATTACTTAGAATAGTAATAACTTGTAAAAGACAGAAAAGACTTTATTTATATAATAAAGTTTTTGTTTATATGAGCTTTAATGAACTCTTTAATTCTTACTGGTTTACAGTTTCTTACTCAGGCATTCCCTGGTGGACTGGGATTCTGAGCTTCCACTGCTGTGGCCCAGGTTCAATTCCTGACTGGGGAACTGAATTTCTGCAAGCCACATGACATGGCAAAAAAAAAATTCTTACTAAAAATCATTCTTTTATTATATATGGTGACGCTAGTGGTAAAGAACCTGCGTGCCAGTGCAGGAAACATGAGACATGGGTTCTATCTCTGGGTCGGAAAGATCCTCTGGAGGAGGGCATGGCAATGCACTCCAGTATTCTTGCCTGGAGAATCCCCATCAACAGAGAGGCCAGGTGGGCTATAGTCTATGAGGTTGCAAAGAGTTGGACACGACTGAAGCAACTGAGCCTGCATGCATACTAAAAAAAAATAGTTTAAAAAAATACTGATGCAATCCATGAAATGATTTATTACCATGAAAGGAATGTCTTAGTCAAAAGAGATTGGAAATTGCTGGACGAGCATGTTGTGTATTTTCTTTGATAGTCAGCTATATTTCAGAATACATTGATAACAGTATAATGTGGTTATTGAGAGCTCCTTGGAGGAGGCAGATGGCTTGAGTTCAGATCCTCATTTGGCCACTTCCTAGCTGAGTGACCTTGAGTGAGTTTGCTAACTTTTATTTCTCAATTTCTTCAAGTGAAAAACATGGATAATTATATCTACCCTCATAGGTTGCTATGAGAATCAGGAGTTAATTGTACTCTGCAAGCAGTTTTTGTTGTTTTAAAAATCAGAAAGAAAAAAGGTTTTTAGATAAAACCCTTTCCCTGCTTTTGGATGCAGTTACATAGACTTGGGTTAATTGCAAACTTCTCTTATGTAAAACAATAATAGTTCACTGCTAACAGTTTGTGATTTAGGGTTGGTTTGTAGACTTAGTTTACCTTATATGAGTTCAAAGTCAGATTATGTAAGTGGTTTGGATCTTGGTTTTCTAAATAAGAATATCCTTTTCTCTGAATTAACTCCTAATAATGAGAGGTTATTTGGATTATTTTTATAGGCCTTTAAGTCCTTAGGTTGTAAAAACTTAAGTTCTGTTGAATGTTCTTTTTTGGGGGGGCAGGATATCTTTTTTTTAATGGTCATGTAATTATGACACTGTTCCCCTACTTTTGATTTCAGGATAGTATTCTTGATGAACTTGACAAAGAAGAGAGTACCCATGATTCTGTGTCTCAAGAATCCGAGTCAGAAGAAGATGGGATTCATGTAGATTCACAAAAGGCTCTTGCTCTAAAAGAAAAGGTACTCTTTAGTTAGCTGTTGGTTCCTTCAGGTAGGCAGGATTTGTAGAAAATCATGTGGCCCCCAAGATTTCTACAGTATAATTTAGTGGGTGTTCAAGTTGTTTCTGGCCGTATCCCTATCAGGAGGCAGTATAGCATAGTGGTTAGGAGTGTGTGCTCTGAAACCAGATTATCTAGGTTCAAGTCCTGTGACAAGGTCTTTTAAATTGCCTGTATATATTCAGTCTTTTTAGCTGTAAAGTAAGATTAATATTATTACAAAACCTCAGTGGGTTGTTGTGTTACTAAATGAATTATTATATGTAAAGTACTTGGAGTGTACAGAGAGTTGTTCCAGGGCTTTAAGTAGTAGACTGAAGTACTAGTCAGATCAGCGTGTGATTCTTGACATGGGTATTGTATCCCACTACTCCATGTCACAGACTGTCTTTGGTTGCATTTTGGAACATATGACATCTCCCTGAGAAATGTCTCTTTATTGTTAAACTGGCTATATTGCTTTTTAAAGAGGTGGCACTCTTCAGATTAAAATTTGTCTTGATGCCTTTCTTTTGTTGAATTTCTGTGGGTTATTGTGAATAAAAAGTATTTAATGCTAGGTTTTTTACTCATTTTTCTGCCAGGGCTCTTGGATTGGGCCCAAACTGTGACCATTAGCTTTGATTACATGGCTAATGAGATAGGAAGAGACGAATAATGAAAGAAAGTAGGTCTGGAATTCTATGTCAGTGTGCATCTGACTTGTATGCTTTTACAGGGCAATAAATACTTCAAACAAGGAAAATACGATGAAGCAATTGAGTGCTACACCAAAGGTATGGATGCTGATCCATATAATCCGGTGTTGCCAACAAACAGAGCATCAGCTTACTTCAGACTGAAAAAGTAAGGTGTTTCCATAATGTGTGAATATTTTATGTGCATATGGAGACTGGTTTTTTTTTTTAATCTTTCTTAATGAAATGTGTGGGAATGCTTGAGAAAATTTTCTATTTCTTTTCAACTATAAATTCTTATTCACTCCCTTATACTGAATTCTTTAACTTAAGCCATTTTAAACATTCACATGCTCAAACCATGCTCCTTGTAGTTCACTTTATTGAGGTGTTCCTCCTATAAAAATTGAGTAAGATGCCCTTTCCCTAATTTACAGAAGAAAAAAAGTTAGGTGGGTAAAAATTCTTTATAAATTAATTTTCCTTCATTATTTTGAAAAATTATGTATTTAGTATTTAATACAGATAACTTTTATTATGGTAAGCTTAAAATATGTTCCAACATTTAAGTCATACTAATCCTTAAAATACATACTTAGTGTTGAAGAACATAAATGTATATGGTCTTAATCCTAAGCAGAGAAATGACCTAGCATAAAAATATTTAAAAAACCAAATACTGTCAAGGAGGATGTTCTTACTGTTTTAATTACTATTTGGAAATATAAATTATATTGGTGTCTGAGTTTTTACTACTTTTAATAACATATTTAAAAATCTTTGAAACTTATGTTATTAATATCCTGACAAATTAGGGGATATTTACCTTTTATAATATTTGATATCTACAGTATGTGTAAATGATGAAGAATAATTTTAAATAAATCTGCATGAACATGCTTCCCAGCTTAAGAATCAGACATTATTTTTCAAAGCCACCTTTGATATTCTTTTCCATATCCTGACCCTTGTCCCTCCCAGTTAACCACTGTCTTGAGTTGTATATCATTCTTTTGATTAAAAAAAATTTATTATATATGTGTATATTTCTAATACATTGTATAACATTGCTTTATTTTTGAGCTTTAAAAGTATATCATTGGATACAGTTTTCTGTGGCTTGCCTATTTATTTGAATACTATATTTCATATTTCAATTCATCTCATAAGATTTGTTCATGTTTTGCATATATCAATAGCTATAGATCTCTCATTTTCACTGTTGAATGCATATGCAGTTCCTTGTTAGGAATCCATTCTCTAATTGCTGGATTGCTGGTTGGTTCCTTTATTCCTCACCTTTGTCTTCTCCTTTCTTTTCCTGCCTTCCACCCTCCTTCCCTTAATTATTTAACAACAGTGGTACTGTGAGCACTTCTGTACATGTTTCTTGGTGCTAGATCTTAGGATGTGCACATATTCAACTTTTAATGATGGTGACCAGTTGTTAAAATGATAGTTGTACATGCTTACATTCCCATTAGCAGTGTATAAGAAGAATACATGTTACATATCCTTACCAACGCTGGTATAATGGGGCTTCTGAATTGTTTCAATCTAGGGGTGTAAAGTGGTAATTCATTGTGGCCTTAATTTGCATTTCCCCAATTTCTCATGTGGTTGAACATCTTCTTATGTGTTTATTCACCACTTATCTTTTTTATTTTCCTGTGATATGTTTGTTTTATCTTTGGTCCTTTTTTTTGTTAGGCTGTTTTTCTGTTGATTTTTAAGCATTCTTTTTTTGGGGATACTAATTCTTTAGTGTTTATAATATTTATCTTCTCTCAGTTTGTAGCTGATCTTTTTTTAAATGAAGAAACAGAAATTCTTATTTTAATGTGTTTCATTTATTAATTTTTATAAAATGTTGGCACTTTGAAAAGTATGATTTGTGAAAATAGTCCCCTTCTTTGAGTTCGTAACAACCTCCTCTATTTTCTCCTAAAAGTTACGTTTTACTTTTCACACTTAAGTCTTCTTGTGTATGCTGAAGGTATAAGTCCAGTTTCATATCCCGATTGTTTCAGCCCTATTTATTGAATATCCTTGCTTTCCACATGGATCTGCAATTCTGCCATTGTCATATGTCAAGTTTGCATGGATCTGTTTCTCATTTCTTTCTTCTCTTCATTGATCTGTTGCCCTTTACTATAGCCATTCCATACTATCTTTAATTTTTATAGCATTATAGTAAATCTTGGTATTTGGTACAGGGCCTTATTATTCTTTAGGAATGTTGGGTATTCTTGGACTTTTACCAATCAGTATAAATTTTAGAATCATCCTGTCCAATTCCTAGAAAAATTTTGATTACAATTGCATTGGACTTACAGATCAGTTTGGAGAGAATTATATTGTTGTATTTTTGTGTCCTATAGATGAATGTGAAATTGCTGTAGTTTTCTTTCATGTCTTTGAAGACAACCTCATAATTTTCTGCATCTGGATCTTGTACATCTTTTGTTAGATTTATTAGTTTATTTTTGTTGTTGATATTTAGTAGAGTAGCCACTTTGCTTAACTTTCTTTATTTTTAACAGTCTGTCTAGCTTGTTTTGAATTTTCTTGGTAGACCATTATATCATCTGAGAATGTCAGTTTTATTCCTTCCTTTCCAGTCTTTTTAGTTCTGTTTCTTTCTTATGGAACTTCATTGGTCAGGACGTCTAGTAGAATACTGAGTAAAAGCAGTGGTAGTGGGCATTCTTTTCTTTGCTTTAAAGAAACTGCTTACATCAGAAATTACTGATTTTAATGGGCTTAACTAAAAGGAGATGGTAGCACAGGGAACTCTGTAATGGCCTCTGTGGGAAAAGAATCTAAAAAAGAGTGGAGATAAATACGTATACACACACACACACACACACATACACGTATACATATATGTATAGCTGATTGACTTTGTTGTATGCCTAAAACTAACACAATACTATAAATCTACTACAATAAAAATTAAAAAGAAAATAGAAAAAAAATAAGACAAACATGCCTTCAAATGAGAAATAAATCCCCTTTTCAGAGATTTCAGAAACAAATTTTTTGAAGTTTTTAACAGATGATTTTTATTAACTTCACTTTATTATTTTTTTTTTAAATTGCAGATTTGCTGTTGCTGAGTCTGATTGTAACTTAGCAATTGCCTTGAATAGAAGTTATACAAAGGCTTATGCAAGACGAGGTGCGGCTCGATTTGCTTTGCAAAAATTAGAGGATGCCAAAAAAGGTATTAATGTTTTCCAGGTCATCATTATCTAAAAAGTTATTTAATAGTTTAACTGATTCTATACAAAGAATACTAGATAATCACAGTTACTATCTTCAGAGATCTTTCTATATTGAATAAAACTGGTTTTTGCCATTTAAAATGTATTTTGATATTTTGGGAAAAGCCCTTGTTGTTTGCCACTGATTAAACTTTGGTTCATATTCTCATTCAACGATGTGTTCACTCTGTTACCAGGGGAAAGTTATGTATCTTCTCTGATTTTCGGTTTCTTATATGTGAGACAGATTAAAACATCTTGTTGGCTTTTGTGAGGCCAGAGGTAATGCATGAACTTAACACATTTTTATTTATTTTAAAATTTTAATCCTTTTATTATTTCATAAAATAGGCTTGTGTAGTATAAATCAGAAAATCAGAATGAAGTTTATGTCTGAAAGATTGTGCTCCTTCTTGGTTTTATGAGATATAACTTATGATAGCAAGTGTTCTTCCTGAGGCTCAAAGAAAGAGGTGATCTGACACAAGGATTAAGGGTTTTATCTGTCCTGGGAGAATGGAGGAAATCCAGTGGAATAATGTCAGTATTTCTTTGTTCCTCTTAATTTAAACCGTCCCCTGTAAGCAAATGACTGATATTTTATACAGGTTTTTGAATACCATCTATCTTTTTTTGATTATTTGTTTGTTGTTGGTTACACTGAGTCTTCGTTGCTATGCGCAGGCTTTCTGTAGTTGTGGCTAGTCGGGGCGACTCGTCATTGCGGCACATGCACTCCTCATTGTGCCTTTTCTTGTTGTGGAGCCCAGGCTCTAGGGTGTGTGGGTTTCAGTAGTTGGGGCTCACGAGCTCAGCCCTTGCGACTTCTGGGCTGTAGAGCGTGGGTGCAGTAGTTGTGATGCACAGGCTTAGTTGCTCTGAGACATGTGGAATCTTTGGACCAGAGATGGAACGCATGTCCTCTGCATCGGCAGGCAGATTCTTATTCCACTGTACCACCAGGAAAGTCCCATATATCTTTTTTTTTTTAATTATATTTTTAATTGAAAGATAATTGCTTTACAGAATTTTGTTGTTTTCTGTCAAACCTCAACGTGAATCAGCCATAGGTACCATATATCTTTTAAATATTCTGTTATCTTCTGTTTTACTCAGATTATGAAAAAGTATTAGAACTGGAACCAAATAACTTTGAAGCTACAAATGAACTCAGGAAAATTAATCAGGTAAACTGCAGTTATTTAAATTAAGTGTGTTACTTATTACCTTTATTTGACAAAGTAAATGTTTTTGTATAGACTTGTATTATGCAATATAGACATTTTTCTACCGGGGTCCAGCCCCAGTTGGATCCAGGGATTCCCTCGGGATGACGGCATCAGCGATTTAAAGGGATAGCGTCAGTGGAGAGAATCAGAGGCCTAATTATAATTGGTTTACGTGAGAAATCAATATAAACCGTGACACCAGGTTTGCACTGACCACGGAGGCCACAGGCGCTCTCTCGAATCACGGAAGGTGCCACACCTTAGGCACCTTCTCGAGTGGGTCTCAGACGCCCAGGCAAGTAAGTGGTCTCAGCGGACCCCCACGCTCCAATTATTTTGGCCTGAAGAAAGAGTAGAGATAAAAGGAGAGAAAAAGAGATGAGAAAGAACGACACGGGGAGACTGAGCTTAGTGAGCAGGGTCTGTAGCTTTATTTTCAGCAGGGGCTTTTATATCCCAGGTAGCACATAGAAGATAATAGGGGATGCAAAGTCATGCAAGGTCAGCAGACCTTAATCATTATCGAAACCAGGCTTTTCTTCTGCAAACTATCAGATACAAAGGCTTTAGGTGATTTACATCATCTTCTGGTCAGGAGACCTGCTCACATTTTTCTCTGATAAGAATTAGTCAACCAGAAAAACTTATTTTCTCCAGAGGTTATTTTTCTTAAAGTTTAGTACCACTCCCCAAAAGCACTAGACAGAGTTGCATTCCTATAGGGCAAGAGTGTTGTGGGGGTAATTAAGGGAGGAATTTATTAGCTTAAGGGTCTAAGGCTATTGTTAACATTAAAGCTTCTACGTATATATATATATATATATATATCAATTATGTTAATCAATACACTCTCAGGAACAACAGTGGGTGAAAAATATGGAAACTTGGCAGCAAGCATTAGCTCAACACAGAATTCCTCTATTCTATAACTCCTCGAGATGCTCTGCATTGTTAGAAT
Organism: Bubalus kerabau; assembly: GCF_029407905.1. Lineage (NCBI taxonomy): Eukaryota > Metazoa > Chordata > Mammalia > Artiodactyla > Bovidae > Bubalus > Bubalus kerabau. The sequence goes on along the minus strand of NC_073624.1, from coordinate 89,906,056 downwards.
AACTAAGTCTCCTTGTGCCTCATATGGTTGGGAGGCCGTAAACAATCACAGGCATAGCTGTAAGAGTCCAGAAACCTGTTAGGCAGGTCAGAAAGCTTTTTGAGGGAATTGCAATTGGAACACACCTTATTATACCCTGGTGACTTATTAACTAGAACTTTAAGTTGCTCTTCTTACAGAGAAAAGTGGTCGGGGATAGCCCCTCGTGACTGTCAGAGGAGTTGGTGAAAGTCATGAAGCAGTAAAACAGACAGGCTCAGGTTTTGGGGTAGACACTCAGGCAAATCCAGAGGGCACTCCTCGAGTTCTGGCTCACCTTGCCCACCAGAACTCTCCCACATGACCTTGTCATGGGTGGGGACTCCCGTGCTGGCTCCTGGCATTTTTCTAATTTTAATTCTTTGTACTAGAGAGTTTTTTTTAACTAAACACATTGTAAGCTAGAGGTGGTATAATGGTGTTTAAAGATTCTTAATTGTTACCTTAAAAAGCTGTCTGAGATATTTAGAACCGCTGCTGCTTTATTTTATCCAGATGACAGAATTATTTTTCTTTATCCCACTAATTTTTTAATTTGGCTTGTGCTTTGTTTTTGTGCTAAACTTTCACATATTTCTTTGATTTTTGTAGTTTTAAAGTTGTTCCATCTTCATGGTTTATACAGGGAAAATAATACTAAATTTTTAAAAGTAAGAAAATAGATATTATTTAATTGTAAAATTTGCTGTCAAATTATACTTAATAGTATGTATTCCTTTTACTTTACTTTTGCATCACATAATTATTTTGCCATCTGTTGAAAGTAGCAGTGATTGAGGAAAGTCTGCCTTTTAAATATTACCATTACATATTGCATATAAAATCTCTTGGTAAATACCATCAACTTGACTCTTAATTGTGAACTGTATTGTATATTTTTGTGTTTTATCCTAGATGGTCAGATAATGACTATGAAGAGTAAATTTGAGAGATTTGGTGATGTGGTCTCAATTACCTTCTTTATTTTTAAAAATTGTTCCTTGAACAGTGTAGAAATTCAAAAGAATCTTTGTTGAATAAATAAATGAACAGCTCTTTAGTGAATATTACTTATTTTAATTGGAATAAGATGTACATTAATTTATTTGCTTTTTAATTTTGTTAGTAGAAAGATTTTGAATTGGAGTAAATATTTTAATTATTTGAAATGTGGCAGGAATTCTAATATGAATAGTTTGTTATTTTAAAGTCAAACATGTATACGTCTTCCATTATTTGTTTTATTTAGCTGACTGCTCTGTCTTCTAGGCTCTAACTTCCAAAGAAGACTCATATCCAGGGGAAACTGATACAATGGTTAAGTCAGATGAAGGAGAGAAAAAACAAATTGAAGAGCAACAGAATAAACAACAGGCTATTTCGGAAAAAGATCGGGTAATCCAGGATTCTAACATGTATATGTTTTCCTGAGTTTACTCTTAGTTTTTTGTGTATCAGTTAAGTTTCTGTCTTTCTTAATATTATATTAAAATTCTCCTTCAGTAGAAACTGAAAATTAGATATACTAAAACTTCTGGAGCCTACTAATTAAAACTGAGTAATTGATGACTTAATACATAATTGTAAAAAAATATTATATATAAGTTTAGGAAACTATTTTTGAGCATTTTGACATATATTTACATATAGATGGTTATAAGTTAACATAGAAATAAATTACAGTGCTTCCTTGGTGGCTCAGTGGTTAAGAATCCACCTGCCAGTATAGGAGACATGCATTCGATCCCCAGTCTGAGAAGATCCCACATGCCATGCGGCAACTAAGCCCGGTACAACGACTGAGCCTGTGCTCTAGAGCCCGGGAACCTCAGCTACTAAAGCCTGTGTGTTCTAGAGCCCATGCTTCTCAAGAAGAGAATCCACCGCAGTGAGAAGCCCAACCATTGCAATGAAGAGTAGCCCACCACTCATTGCAACTAGAGAAAGTCCACGAACAGCAATGAAGACCCAGCACAGCCAGAAATAAATAATAAAATTAGTAAAAAAAAGAAATAAATTAAAACTGATTCTTACTCATTAAATCACACTGAACTATTTTTTTCCCCCCTTTTTGGCCTCACCATGGGGCACATAAAATTTTAATTCCCTGACCAGGGATTGAACCCACACCCCCAGCAATGAAAGTATGGCGTCTTAACTGCTGGACTGCCAGGAATGTCACACAATGAACTATTTCTGATCAAAATTTCTGTAGACTTAATTTAACATTCTGTAGGCTTTCATGGACCTACAGAGGATTCCTAATAAAAATTTATGGGATGATTATTGATTGTGATATGTCTGACTCTGATTATAAATAAATGTTAAAATGAAATCTAGTACACCTTCCAATACAATTCGATTTATTCTCTGTTTAGGCATATTAATGTTAGTGAGCTGTACAGTCTGGTACTCTGTTCTTTCACACAAATTATTTGGATTATGAAATTCTTTGGTACAGATTCTATTTTTTTTTGATTGTGCCTCGCAGCTTGGGAGATCTTAATTCCTCAACCAGGGATCAAGCCAGTGCCCTCAGCAGTGAGAGTGTGGAGTCCTAACAACTGGACCACAGGGAATTCCCTGCACAGATTCTGATATAATTAAAGAGTATAGTATTTGGTCCTGTATTTATTAAAATGTGTTTTTCATTTAAACTTCATCTAATCTTTAATTGGTAAAATAATGGTTAGTGCTGCAAGATAATATATAGTAGCATACTTTTTTTTTTGGTACTGAAAAGAGAAGAACACCATTATAAAAAACAACCCAAACTAACAGATTGTAAAACATCTCATGGGTTTTTAGCAATTAAAAAGGTTTAATTACAGATATAATAATGATTGGTATACTAGCAGTGTTGCTAAAAATTTGAATTCAACTAATTTTTTTTTTTAATTCTTCTCCATACTTCTTTCTGAAATGATAGGGAAATGCATTTTTCAAAGAGGGGAAATATGAAAGAGCAATCGAATGCTATACTCGAGGGATAGCAGCAGATGGCGCTAATGCCCTTCTTCCAGCTAACAGAGCAATGGCCTATCTGAAGATTCAGAAGTAAGTATGGGTTACCTTTAATTCTTTGCAGGATGAAAATGAAATTTACTGTAAAATGGTATATTATGTAAATAATTAAATTTAACTCACTCATAAGCATTAAATGAGAGAGGGTGTGTGTGTCATAGTACATATTCAGTAAATGTTGTTGTTTAGTTGCTTCGTCGTGTCTGACTCTTTGTGACCCCATGGACTGTAGCTCGCCAGGCTCCTCTGTCCACAGGATTTTCCAGGCAAGAATCCTAGAGTGGGTTGCCATTTCTTCTCCAGGGAACTTTCTGACCCAGGGATCGAACCTGCATCTCTTGTATTTAGCAGACGGATTCTTTACCACTGAGCCACTAGCTCTAAAGTACTTACTCAGTTTTGGTCTGGCGTTACACAGCTTAACACTTCTTTAATTGCTTTATGCTATTCTGAATTAGTGATTTAAAAATTATTTTTAATCTCAGAACCCTTTGGGCAGAATCTTATCTGGAAGCATATGCATATATAACAAAAGAGAAGTGCTGTCGTTGAAACTGCTGATTGATTACATACAGAACTAAAACTTGGTCCTGTGATACTAACCACATATTTCTGGATGCACTCAAGGGCTCCATGTTGGACAATCAGCAGAATACTATATCTGATGATAGAAACTATGTCTTTGTTGTAATACTACACACTGCTGCTGCTGCTAAGTCACCTCAGTCGTGTCCGACTCCGTGCGACCCCATAGATGGAAGCCCACGAGGCTCCCCTGTCCCTGGGATTCTCCAGGCAAGAACACCGGAGTGGGTTGCCATTTCCTTCTCCAATGCATGAAAGAGAAAAGTGAAAGGGAAGTCGCTCAGTCGTGTCCGACTCTTCGCAACCCCATGGACTGCAGCCTACCAGGCTCCTCCATCCATGGGATTTTCCAGGCAAGAGTACTGGAGTGGGGTGCCATGCCTTCTCCAATACTACACCCTAGTTATAGAATTAAAAATTCCTATAAATATTCCAAGTAGAGATTCTAAACTTTTTGGTGCCACAGATCGCTTTGGCTGCATGGTGCACTTTTCTCAAGATAATATTTAAGTGTGTAGTTATACATTTAGGATTACAAAGGAAACCAACTATATTGAAATAGAGTTTTAAAAATATTAAGATTTGTGACGTTAGTTCAGTCACTCAGTCATGTCCGACTCTTTGCCACCCCATGGACTATAGCACGCCAGGCTTCACCAACTCCCAGAGCTTGCTCAGACTCATGTCCATTGAGTTGGTGATGCCATTCAACCATTTTATCCTCTGTCGTCCCTTCTCCTGCCTTCAGTCTTTCCTAGCATCGGGTCTTTTCCACTGAGTCAGTTCTTTGCATGAGGTGGCCAGAGTATTAGAGATTCAGCTTCAGCATCAGTTCTTTCAATGAATATTCAGGACTAATTTCCTTTAAGAGCTTCCCTCATAGCTCAGTCAGTAAAGAGTCTACCTGCATTGCAGGAGAGCAGGGTGTGATTCCTGGGTCGAGAAGATTCCCTGGAAAAGGAAATGGCAACCCACTCCAGAATTCTTGCCTGGAGAATCCTGTGGATAGAGGAGCCTGACAGGCTACAGTCCATGGGGTCACAAGAGTCGGACACAACTTAGCGACTAAACCACCACCAATTTCCTTTAAGATTGACTGGTTTGATCTCCTTGCAGTCCAAGGGACTCTCAAGAGTGTTCTCCAATACCACAGTTCAGAAGCATCAATTCTTCAGGGTTCAGCCTGTTTATGTGAGAGTTGGACCCAACTCTTACATCCATACATGACTACTGGAAAAAAGATAGCTTTGACTAGACGGACCTTTGTTGGCAAAGTAATGTCTTAGCTTTTTATTATGCTGTCTAGGTTGGTCATAGCTATTCTTCCAAGGAGCAAGTGTCTTTTAATTTCATGGCTGCAGTCACCATCTGCAGTGATTTTGGAGCCCAAGAAAATAAGTCTGTCACTGTTTCCATTGCTCCCCCATCTATTTGCCATGACATGATGGGACTGGATGCCATGATCTTTGTTTTTTGAATGTTGAGCTTTAAGCCAGCCTTTTCATTCTCCTATTTCACCTTCATCAAGAGGCTCTTTAGTTCCTCATGGCTTTCTGCCATAAGAGTAGTGTCATCTGCATATCTGAGGTTATTGATACTTCTCCCTGCAATCTTGATTCCAGCTTGTGCTTCATCAAAATTTGTGATATAATGGTATGTATACTTTTAAAGATTAACACGCTATAGAGGCTTCCCTGGTGGCTCAGTAGTAAAGAATCCGCCTGCCAATGCAGGAGACACAGGTTCACTCCTTGATCCGAAAAGATGCCACATGCTGCAGAGCAACTAAGCCTGTGTGCCACAACTATTGAGCCTGTGCTCTCGAGCCTGGGAGCCACAACTGCTGAAGCCCATTTGCTCCCTTGAACCTGTGCTCAGCAACAAGAGAAGCCACCGCAATGAGAAGCCAGCTCACTGCAACTAAAGAGTAACCCCCGTTCACCGCAACTAGAGAAAAGCCACACAGCAATGGAGACTCAGCACAGATATAAATAAATAAATAAATAAATAAATAAATAAAATTATTAAAAAGAAATTAAACACAATACAAAATGAGAAACTGCATTTAAAATACAGGCAAGTTATAGAGAGGGTCATACTGAGTGAAGTAAGTCAGACACAGAAGGAGAAATATAATAATAACATCCCTTATATGTGGAATCTAAAAAGAAATGATACAAATGAACTTACAAAACAGAGAGAGACTTACAGATTTAGAAAACGAATCTATTGTTGCCAGGGGGAGGGGATAGTGAAAGGTTGTTGTTGAATCACGCAAAGACACCGAGATTCTTGGCCCCGGCCCCCAGAGGAGAAGAATTCAATCCGGGGCCAGAGACGAGGCTTGATCGCTCAGAGCTTTTGTGTAATAAAGTTTTATTAAAATATAAAGGAGATAGAGAAAGCTTCTGACATAGGCATCAGAAGGGGGCAGAAAGAGTACCCCCCTGCTAGTCTTCAGCTGGATGTTATATAGTCACTAGCAGTCTGTTAATGAAAGAAAGGAATGTCTTAAAATTCAGAATGGCACCAGGCCCCTCACCCATAAGATGCATTTTGGGATAATCTTGGCACCAAATGGTTCATCCTGGGCCATAAAGTGATTAACTTGAATCTTGAAGAAGGGCAGATCACCATACAAATAGTTTCATTTACATAGATTAGGGGAACAATATCTGAGTATAACATGCTGGTTTGTCAAGTAGGTTTTGAGCCAAGAGGCAGAATCGACTTGAAGACTGTTTGGGGTAAATGCATAGTGCATTAGCATAGCTTAAGACAGACATTTCCATAAGAGAAATGCATTGGTTATCTCTAGGTTTGAGAATAGTTAACTTCAGGTAAAACCAGGTGTCATTATGGCAACACAGTATTTTAAGAGAAACCTCCTTTTAAATTTGTATAGAGAAGGAAAAAATATCGCTAGTTTGTTTCCTCCTGCCGCTTAAGAGAGAGAAAAATGTCTGACACTTGCAGGCTATTTCCTCCGTTTGGAGACCCCTGGCTTTCCTGCCTGTTAACCCTCTCAATAGTTAGGGAGTTTGAGAAGGTCATGTACACACTACCATATTTAAAATGGGTAACCAACAAAGACCTATTGTACAGCACATGGAACTCGCCTCAGCGTTAGTGCCAGCCTGGATGGGAGCGGGGTTTGGGGGAGAAGGGATACGTGTGTATGTATGACTGAGTCCCGTTGCTGTTCACCTGAAACTATTGTAGCATTGTTAATTGGCTATACCCCAGTACAAAATAAAACCTTAAAAAGAACAAAAGTTTCCAAACCTAAAATAAATATAGGCAAGTTAAAGTTAAAAAAAATTTAAAAAAAAATTTTTTTTCTTTTTTTTTTTTTTAAAGTTAAAAAATTTTTAAAGACATATTATTGTGAAAGTTTGAATAAAGCCGCTAGAATTTGGGGATGTTCATTGACACGTCTTCTACATACTGATCAACCAGTAAGTGTGTCTAGGGAATGCCCAGAAAGCAGCACGGATGATTACATTACCAGTGTGATAATGGTGGTTCATGGTAAAGAATTGCCAGTGCGAGGAGACAGAGGAGACGTGGCTTTGATCCCTGGGTCAGGCAGATCTCCTGGAGGAAGAAATGGCAACACACTCCATACATACGGCTTCAGTCTTTGGTGTCTAAGTGACCGGTAGGGACAGAGCCGCCTGCTGGTTGGCCAGATGTGTCATAGGGGCATTTACACACAGGTACTGTGATCACGTGCAAACAAGCATCAGGTTAAACTGCCCCGTTATTTCTGAAATAGTTGTGCTACCTCAAAGATATCTGTGACAAATGTGGTGTGATATGAAAATATCTGTGATTTTTATTGGTGACAAAGTCATAGGTACTGTTTTTACTAATGTGGTTTACTATCTGCAGTTGTAATTGAAAGGAAAGCTATATGTCATTTAAAAGTTAATGGTAGTAAGGATGTAGTATTTTTCCCGTCCAGATTTTAATATCTCTCAAAGGATCACAAGCTATCATAGAAGAAAATTTTAATTTGTATTTAATTTCATTGAAACTAAAAGACTCACTAGAGATGTATTGTTTTGATTAGACTGAGTAAAAGTCATTGCATTTCTTACTAACTTAGGGAAATTTTGAATTTTGCTATTCAGGAATTGCACATGATTAAAAAATTATAAGGCCTACATTTTTAGGTTTGATTAATGCCAAGAATAATACCTTCTAATAGATGAGAGATTATATCTACATTTATGAGGACTCTAATTTATTGTGTTTTGTTGCTTTAGTTGATAACCACATAAGTATATCATAGCGAGTTTTTTTTTAATTTAAAAGACCTATGTGAGTCTTACTTGCATATCTTTCTAGTATGTCTTTATTTTTTTTGGCTGCACTGCCCAGCTTGCAGTCTTAGTTCCCTGACCAGGGTTCAAACCTGTACCCTCAGCAATGAAAATGCTGAGTCCTAGCCATTGGACCACCAGGAAATTCCCTTTAGTGTGTCTTCTAGATTTACAGTTAATGTCTGAAGTTTTCTCTACTAAGTAGTGAGTGCTGTCAGGTACTATCTGTCGTAGACTAGATGAGGAACAGGGAAAAGAGCAACTTTTCAAACAGGAGTTTGAACGGAACCAAGATGTAAAGGGATGGTATGATTAGTGAGGTGGAGAAACAGGTCTAGTGTCCCAGTGCAGGTTCAAAGACACAGGAAGCAAAAATGCCATGGTACCTTCTGGAAAGGGCAGGAGGTTCATGATGACTGATACGCAGGGGCACTGGCAGAGATAAGGCTGGAGAGCCAAGCAAGCCCCCAACTTTGTGCTCTGCAGAGGAGCACGACTTCATCCTAAGAAGTGTGGAGACCATGCAGTATCTTGAATGGGAAAATGATGTAATCAGTCATGTAGAGAATAAACTGGTTGGGGCATGGACATGAACACACACAAACATAATCTTTTGCTCAGAAGTGAATTAAAGAATTCAGAAAAAAAGAAGAGTTCAGAGGTGTTTAATCTTGTTCATATTAGGTCTTATTTTGAAGATAGGATGGCATTCATTTAGGTCTTGGGAAGAATGTGATCACAGAAGATTCTTTTTTTAAAAAAAATTTTATTATGAAACTTTTCATAGAAAACTCTGTACCAAATCATCTAGTTTTCATAGGCCATACCTTTTTTGTCATGTTTAGTTCCACTTTTTTCCCACCTGAGTAATTATAAAGCAAATCCTGGACATGATATTTCATCTTTTAAGGCTGCTTCATACATAATCACAATACTATTATTTTGCCAAGTAAATTCATAACAATTCATTAATGTCATTTTAATATATGAGGATATCAAGATTTTTATTTTATTTTTTTTAGCTTTTCTTTTTTGTTATGAAGCAGTACCTAGTCAGACTGAATTGATTGCTGATTGCATGGCTGAGTAGAATTTATGAAAAGTATTAGATGATATTCTTTCACATACACAATGAATTCGAAGTATGAGAGTGTTGTTTTCCTTAGGTGATGTGTACTATGGGTAAATCTTAATGAAGTTTGGAGATTTGATGCCAGTTACTGTTAATGTAGTAACTGTACATGTTGAGAGTTGGAGGGGAGGTTTGCTGTGGTGTTTTGTCTGCTTTATTCATATTCCATCATTAATTCCATCCTTCCACCAGACTAATTTCTGACTTCGCTTAATCTGTTACCTTCTCCCTCCTCAAGCAGAGGATTCCAAAATTTGGTGAGAATAAAAAATTTAGAAATTAGTCTTTTCCCTTAAACAGAGATTTGGGAATTGGTAATTGAAACTATACGTATATTTTTTATATTAGAAACTCAGTTTACATGAAGTTTTCTATAAGCTACATTTTCCTCAGTATTTATATCATGTTTAATAGGTATGAAGAGGCTGAAAAAGACTGCACACAAGCTGTCTTGTTAGATGGCTCGTATTCTAAAGCTTTTGCCAGAAGAGGAACTGCAAGAACATTTTTGGGAAAGCTAAGTGAGGCCAAACAAGGTAAGACTATTTTTATAACAACTGGCTCTCACTCTCCCTGTTGACACTCTCAAGTTATAGTAGCAGACATTTTCGTAGCCTTTCCACAGTTTGAGGACACAGAACTTGGAGAAGTACATTTTCTTTCACGGTTTAGGTTTGCAAGTTTGGAGAAATTCAGCTTCTATAGTGGGCCTGGTTATCTTCTAATAGCAGTACAGTCTGGCCAATTGTCAATCAAAATTAATGAAAAATTTGAATTATAGGTGAGAAGGAAAAAAGCAGGAAAAAGGCAAGAAGGAAAAGAAAGAGAGTCAACAATCAGGAGATAGAGGATAATTTGAGATCTGTAATGATGTCTTCCTTTTTTCCTTACTTGCTGATGATTATTTTTTTTCACAATCTGTCTTTTTAGTATTTATTCTTAGTCATTTTGAAGAACCAGCTTATTTCTCTCGTGTATATTTTCTGTTTTCTTTATTTCTGCTCTTTATTTCCTTCCTTCAGCAGTCTTTTGGCTTAATTTGTCAGTTTTCTAACTTCTTGATGCATCAGTAGTTACATAGTTGATTTTCAGCCTTTGTTTTGTGACATGTTCATTTAAATCTGGCCCTTTAAAGTCTGGCTTCAGCTGTAGCCCATGCATTTTTTTTTATTATGGTAAAATATACATAACACAGAATTTACTGTTTAAGCCATTTTTAAGTGTACAATTCAATGCATTGAGTACATTCACCTTTTGTGCAAACATCACCATTGTACATCTCCAGAACATTTTCATCATTCCATTTTGAATACTCTGTCATTTGACGGTAATTCTCTATTGCCCCTTCGCTCCAGCTCCTGGTAACCAGCATTCTATTTTCTGAATTTGACTGTTCCAGGTACCTCATATGAGTAAAGAAGCATAAAATAGTTATCCTTTTATATCTGGCTTACTTCACTTAGTGTGTCTCCAAGACTCATCCATATTGTAGCATATATCAGAATTGGATTCCTTTTTAAGTCTGAATAATATTCCATGATCTGGAATTCTCTTAGATTCTCTCTTACATTTGGTGAGTTACCCCATCATTTGTTATCAGTGTGAGCTTTGATAAGCAGATGACCTCTAGCCCTCAGGCCTCGGTTCTGTCACTATGAAGTGAAATTGTAGTGAAGCCTACCTGAGAATTGATACAAAGCAAAGAGAAAAGCACTCAATAAGCGTTAGTTCTTATTATTGCTCACCAGTTTCCTAGCATCCCGAGTAAAGCTTCTTGAGATACAGGTATGGGGTTATTAACTAAATATATGATTTCTTGAACTCCATAAGGTATTTGCAGTAATTTATTATGTTTCTTAAAAATTTGTTTTAGATTTTGAAACTGTTTTACTTTTGGAGCCTGGAAATAAACAGGCAGTAACCGAACTTTCCAAAATTAAAAAAGTAAGTGTTCTTCTTTCCACCAAAATATTGTCCTATCTTCTGAAGCATAAATACCTTTATTTGTTGTGTGATTAACTTGAGAATATTTTGATAGTCATAATTACAAATTTATTTTTAAGGAATTAATTGAGAAAGGACACTGGGATGATGTCTTTCTTGATTCTACTCAAAGGCAAAATGTGATAAAACCCATTGATAATCCGCCTCATCTTGGGTCAACTGTAAGTAAACCTCAATTTTTCTCCTTGCTACTTAAATATCACTGGTATAATAAATTTAGTTGAAACAAGCTGTTGAATTAGTAGGTCTCTTAAAAGATATGTTGAGATCTTTTCCTAGAACCAGTTTTAGAATCTTAAAAAAATACGTCTTAGGAATATTGGCATAAGAAAATTGGAGAAAATGGAACTGTTTTAAGTTCTGGCATAACTTTTTAAAGTGTCCTTTAATTTAACACTAAATATTTCTTCATATTTTCTGATTAAAAAGGAATTTGAAGCAGTTGTGCATTTTGTAATTAAACGGCTTTTATTTCTTTTACTGTTCTTATTTGAGATTGGGATTTTATTACAGTATAGTCTTGCAGTTTCTGTGGGGTTAGATCTAAAATGAACACTTAGGCAAAAATCTAGTACAGGCATACCTCATTTTATTGCACTTTGCGGATACTGCACTTTTTACAGATTGAAGATTTGTGGCAACCTTTTGCTGTGCAAGTCTGTTGGCACCATTTTCCTAATAGTATTTTCTTTACTTTCTGTCTTTGTGTCACATTTTGGTAATTCTCTCAATATTTCAAACTTTTTTGTTAATATCATATTTGTTATTGTGCTCTGTGATCAGTGATCTTTGTTACTGTTATGAAAAGACTTTGAGGATGAAGGCTAAGATTTTTTGTAATAAAAAAATTTTAAGTTATATACATTGTTTTTTAAAGACATGGTGCTATTTCACACTTAAAAGAGTATGGTATAGTGTAAACATAACTTTTATTATGCATTGAGAAACCAAAAGCTTTAGGTGACTTGCTTTATATTGAAATATTCACTTTATGTGATAGTTTGTAACTGAACCTGCAGTATCTCTAAGGTATACCTGTATAGGCAAAATTATTCTTAAGAATATATGCTGTATATTGTTTTTAGTATACCATACTGTTTTTTATTAAGTCTAACAAAGCCAGTTTTTCCTGCAGTATTGGAACGGAAAGAGTAGATGGTAAAATTCAGTGATTTGCCTTGTGTTGGACTTTTAAAATTGAATCATTTAAGGCATGTATTATTATATATATGTGTGTTAGTCTCTCAGTCGTGTCTGACTCTTTGTGACCCTATGGACTGTAGCCTGCTAGGCTTCTCTGTCCATGGGATTTTCCAGGCAAGAATACTGGAGTGGGTTGCCATTTCCTTCTCCAGGGGATCTTCCTGATTCAGGGATTGAACATGCATCTCTTATGTCTCCTGCATTGGCAGGCAGGTTCTTTGCCACTAGCGCCACCTGGGGATTCATATATATGTGTATATGAATTTATATATATACATATAAATTTGACTGGTAATTTCTGATGTTTTCTTAGTATTATATATGGAAATTATGAAAGATAAAATACATATAAAAAAGTACCCAGGACAAATTAAAATTTAAAGGATAAAGTGAACACCTGTGAAACCACCAACTGGGTCAAAAAATTGAAAACATATCAGCCTCCAGAAACTTCCCTGTGTGTTCTTCACTGATCATGATTCCCTCCCTGCCCCTTGGAAGTAACTGTTAATGCATGGATGATGCTTTGAAAGAAATGCTGATTTTACATTGAAGTTAGGGCAGATATTTTTATCCTCCTTTTACTAAGGAAGAAGGCGAGGCAAAGAAAGTGTTTCGCCAAGTTCTTATTTCAAGTAACAGAGGAATTCTTTAATACATTTCCTGGGTTCTTATTTTGACTTTATTCTTGAATTTTCTGAGATAATATTTCATGTGCCAGGCATAAATCTAGTTGCTTTTATATATTACGTTATTGTCACACATCATATTTATTACCTATTATTCTATTTTTTACAGTAAAGGTGATTAAATGTTTAATTCAATGTGATTTATACTTTTACATCTCTGTAAAATTTTGTCACAAAAATTAATTCCAAAGTTTTAAAAAAATAAGCCTTTGTCACAGTTTGCTTGTCCATAATTATAAAAACACTGCCACGTGGTAAGTCAAATATCTGTATGGAAGAATGTTCTGTGGCCAGTGTATCCTAAACAGCTTTTATAAACCTGTTGAGTTCTGTCCTCCCTCAGGTTGTAAATCAATTATGTTAGTAATTGTGAAAATACAACATGAATTTTAATCTTTTGTGGCTGGATCTCAAAACAGAATACCTCCATGAATTGAGAGATCTGGGGTTAACCATTTTGTAACTGATGCAACACAAGCAAAATCATTATCTTAGTAGGAAGGGGAAAATTTGCTCTTTATTTTTGTAATAGGTCTCCGTTTTAAAATCTGGGCATTATTTTAAAAATAGTATGGCAGTTTGGTATGATGCTTTTGGTTTGATTTGAGTCCCACCTGATAAAGGCTTCCTAGGTGGCAGTAGTGGTAAAAAAAAAAAACCCCACCAAAGAACCCTCTTGCCAGTTCAGGAGACATAGGTTCGATTCCTGGATCGGAAGATCCCTTGGAGAAGGAAATGGCAACCCACTCCTGTATTCTTGCCTGGAGAATCCCATGGACAGAGGAGCCTGGCAGGCTATAGTTCATAGGGTTGCAGAGTCAGATACAACTGAAGCAACTTAGGCAGGCAGACCACTTCATAAGCTTTAAAATCTTAGGCAGGTATGATCCCTATGTGACTTTTTCTGCTTAAGCTGAAAATTACTCATAGGTTAGTTGAGATCAAAGGAAATGATGTCCAGGAATGCTAAGGCAGTTTCGGGTGAAAGAAATGTTAATCTCCTTTCAGTCCTTTGTGTGGCCTTTGTGTGAGGCCACCTGAACACTGAGGACAGTGGTCAGGAAAGGGGTTACTTTATTCAAGCGAGAGGTTCAACCACGGAGTTCTGTGCTTAAGAGCTGCAGGTTTGACTACTTTTGGCATGTCTTCTCTAGAGAGACTGTAGGTGAGCAGTAATCTAGACCTGCTGGGCCTGGAGTTCCTAGATAGGAAATGAGTTAGTTTCCACTAATTTATTTTCTATTATTTTATTTTCATTTTCCTGTTTTCCCATATGAAAATTTCACCTTTCTACTTGGTCTTTCTTCTCTTTCTGTTTATTTTCATTTCTGTTTTCTTTTTCTTGAAATGGTCATAAAGCTAAAGAATGGTCATAAAGCTAAAGAAAATGTTATGTTTCTAAATCTTAATTGAAAAAGAGATGAATTCGGGAATTCCCTGGTGGTCCAGTGGTTAGAACTCTGTTTTCACTGTCAACTGCAGGGGCTCAGCCCTGGTTGGGGCACTGAGATCCCACAGGCTGTGAGATGTGGCCAGAAAATAAAAAGAATTTATGCTTTTATGTTTCCTTATATCTTTCAGCTATAGTGGTATCTTTTATGTTTTTCTCCTTTTACCAGTATACTGTTATCCCCTCATCCCTCCCAGCCATCATCAGTAACATTGAGCAGCTCTCAGGAACCAGTGGTCTACCCTTAAACAGATCATCTGTTAGGAAATTCATTAACTTGGGTCAGTTTAAACATTGTCATTGACAGAATTTAGGTTTTGTTTTTTGTTTTTTGCCTCATGGTGTGACATGCAGGATGTTAGTTCCCTGACCAGGGATTGAACCTGTGTCCCCTGCAGTGGAAGTGTACAGTCTTAACCACTGGACTGCCAGGGAAGTCCCCAGGATTTGGTTTTAAATGGGACTGCATCAGTATAATTCAGTAGTTGTAGTCTATTTTTTTATAGTCTGTTCTTTAACACTATTTTTTAACATTAACACGTCCATTCTTGGTCAATATTTTGATAGAAAGCTTACTGGTTTTGATAGTTCTCAGCAAAGCAGAGGCCTTAGATTAACATGACTATCCTTTAGAACTGCTGGAACTGCTAACAGGATTCTGTTAACAAATTTATAATAGCTTCTTTATTTATGTGTATTCATCCGTAACACTCAGTTGTTACCATTAGGTCGTTTCTTAGTTATGCTAGTGTGATGTCTGGTTTTAACACTGAGTTTAGTATAAAAGGTTTTTATATTTCAACTTTTTAATTTAAAATTCAGTCGTATAGTTGGGATGAAAACAATATACTGAAAGTTTTTTTTTAAAAATTAAAGTATTACATGTAAGCTGAGAAAGAAATTGAAAATGTTTAACATCTGTTATGATTAAAATAAATAGTGAATGCTATTTATTTTAATAAATTAAAAACCATTATTATGGTCAAGTACTTACCAACTTTGTGAATATTATTTGACAAATCTTTAATTCTGGGGTGGTTTTATCCAGCTGCTACATATGAAGAAGATGCAGTTAGGTTTAAATATTAGTCTGTTTGCTGCTACATATGAAGAAGATGCAGTTAGGTTTAAATATTAGTCTGTTTCATACAGAATGCTGTTTATTGCCTGACCTTGTTCTGCTTAGCTAGCCTACAAGTACTGATGTCATTTGGCCATATTTTTTCTTGGTTTTGTTGCCTCTGGGATAAACTCAAGACTCCTTGAGATGGTACACAAATCCCTTTGTAAGCTGTCTTTAAGCAGCCTTTCCGGCTTTGTCTCACCTCTCCTCCCCTTGCACCAGCCGTGGTGGACGCCTCACCTTCCCACTGGCCACGCTGTACCCTATCACGCCGCCAGTCCTGTGTGCTTTTTCTGTGCAGCTTTTTCTGACATCCCTGATGTCAATTTTTATCTTCCTTCCTCTGTTCTTTGGGCACCCTGTACTTCACCTTTTATAGTGCCTTCTAATTATTTTTACATGCACCGTCTTTCCCCCATTTAGACATGCATATGGTATGTGCCGTGATGCTTTTTGTTCTTTGCATTCTCAGAGGGTATGACTCCAGATTGAATTTACTTACAGCTGGAATATTGGCTGAAAGAACATTGTAACCTTTTAATTTGTGACCCTAAAATAAGAAACCTTTGTTTATTGATGTAAAGAATTGATTTTATTGTTTTAGAAGCCACTCAAGAAGGTTATTATTGAAGAAACTGGTAATTTGATACAGACTGTTGATGTGTCAGATAGCACTGCTACCGTGGCTACTCCAGAGTGTAATCCTGTTACCCTGGCAAGTGTAACAGCGACCACAGGCACGACAAGTAAGAACTCGAGCCAAGATGATCTTTTGCCCACAAGTGGTGTCCCAAAAGCCAAAGTATTGAAAATAGAAGAAATCAGTGATACTTCAGCTCTTCAGTGAGTAGAAATACTCTTATTTGATAATCATCTGAATGGTAATAATTCCCCTGGAAAATTGACAGTACTGATAAGACTTCTGGTTGTATTCTTCCTCATAACCTTTTGAACTATCCAACTTTAGATTCTGTTCTTTTTTATTCTTTTTACTTAAATGTAAGAGAGGTTTTGCTGAACGAATTATCATTATTCCTTTACCATAGTGAGGAATTTAGAAATAATAACAGTACCTTGAACAAATTGATTTCATCTATTTTCTTTTCTAGAACTTAAGTAAATATGTTTCACTTGGTAATTCAGCAAAAATTTTTAATTTTTTGAAGGGAAGCTTCATAAACAATGTAGAATTTAGGCATTGTCATTATTCTAGCCTTTGATATTTATGATTATTTTTAGGCTCTTTAAATTTTGTTCAGAATTTTTTAAAAAGTCATGTATTTTTTTAATCATGAGAATATAAAAGACATAGATTAATAGTTTACTTTGGGGTATTAAAATTTTATTATATATTCTTGCGTTGCTACTCAACAGTCCTATTAAAAACTTTTTTTTAAACTTTGAATTCTAGTAGTTCTATTTAGAGTGATAGTATAGATTGTAGGAAAACTTTTAAGTAGGCAGACTTTTTTTTAAAGGAGGAAGCATTTCTTTCTTTTTGAAATCTTTCTTTAAACTGTGATAATTCAGATAGTTCAGAGTGAAAGGTTGAGTTGTGAGTATATGTGATATAATAATGCAGTATGAGTTTCCCTGGTGGCTCAGACGGAAAAGAATCTACCTGCAATGTGGGAGACCCAGGTTCGATCCCTTGGTTGGGAAGATCCCCTGGAGAAGGGAATGGCAACTCACTCCAGTCTTCTTGTCTGGAGAATTCCATGGCCAGAGGACCCTGGTGGAATACAGTCCATGGGTTTGCAAAGAGTCAGACACAACTGAGCACTAACACTGTTACTACTAATGCAGTGTATGGAAATAGTTTGTCAAAAGGTGGCAAGGCTGTTAGCCCAGCTAAAGAGAATAGGCAGTACATAGTCAGTGCACGAAAGTTTGTAGAAGTATAATGTCTTGCCAAAATTATACATATATTATCAGCTGAAAGAATTTACTACTGGTAGAATATAAATAGATAACACTATTAATAAAGTCAGAAATTTTAGAATCTCTATTGATGTTTCTGTATATAAACTTTGACTGTTTGTGTTTCTTTTCTGATTATTTGATGCCTCTGAAATATTTCAGCTCTCATGTCAATTTGAAAAAGGATGTATGTCAGTCTTTCAGCGAGAAAATTCCTACAGAGGTAGACAAAGCACCTGCTCAGTTTATCAGGACTGTTCTTCCTCCAGTTCCTGCAAACTCATTTCAGCTTGAATCTGATTTCAGACAACTGAAAAGTTTTCCAGATATGTTGTATCAGTACTTGAAGGTAAGAGGTAGGAAGCTAGTAGTTCTCTTGTAAGTTAGAGGTCAAAGAACTTCTTTTGTCGCCGTATAATAATAGGGTTGTATTTGCTTTGTGAACAGTATGATTCTGCGCTTCCCTGATAGCTCAGTTGGTAAAGAATCTGCCTGCATTGCAGGAAACCCCGATTTGATTCCTGGGTCGGGAAGATCCGTTGGAGAAGGGATAGGCTACCCACTCCAGTATTCTTGGGCTTCCTTGGTGGCTCAGCTGGTAAAGAATCTGCCTGCAATGTGGGAGACCTTGGTTCGATCCCTGGGTTGGGAAGATCCCCTGGAGAAGGGAAAGGCTACCCACTCCAGCATTCTGAGTGACTTTCACTTTCGCGTCTCTTTCACGGTGTGATTGTAGAAAATGCTCTTACCCCTTGCCTAATAAATACATCATCCTGATTAGGCATATACATCATCCTGATCAGGCCATTTTAAGTATTTGCAACCAGGGAACCTTTGGAAATAGGTTCTGTGTTAAATTCTGTTTTGTAACAGAAACAATCTAATTTCATACATCAGGACTTAAACTTAATTCTTCATTCTTTAAGATGAGGAAAGAAACTAAAATACAGTGAGTGCCTTCTGTGTGCCAAACTATGCTTACAATATTTAGGTAATCATTCTCCTGAAAATGAACTTTTATTTGCTCAAGGAAAAGAGTCAAATCATATGAAATTCACCAAATAATGGATTTTTTTAGCACTTTTTCAAGTGTAATTACTGTAATAATTTCTTATAATTGTGTGGTATGTAATATTTCAAAATATATTATCTCATGTAGATCTATTTTTTAAACTCTCTTTTTATTGCTCCTTGAGCTCTCTTGTTTCCTATTTCTCTTGGGTGATATACGTCTCTCCATGAGATTTTTCTGTGAATTGAGCAGAGTGAGTATCTTACAGTCCCTCTAACTTTCTGTCATAGTTACATTTCAGTGTGATTCCCCATTATTATTCATTAAATACTTATACATAGTACTTATTCTTTACTATGTTGATCTAAGCAATTATTATATAAATAATTTGTGATTGGGAATATTGCCATAATTTTCTAACTCCTTATTGTTTTTCCCAAGCAAATTGAACCATCCTTGTATCCCAAGTTGTTTCAGAAAAATCTAGATCCAGATGTATTCAACCAAATCATTAAAATTCTGCATGACTTTTACATTGAGTAAGTAAATTTAGTTATACTTTCCTACTGTAATGCTCAGCTACTTTTAGTTATTTGGAAAATTCATCCTTTTTGGTATCATACTGCTACCCTTTATTTTGCAGAATTAGCTATATTGTCAAGTTTACTGTTGCAGTAGTGTAAAGAAATACAAGTATAAACATGAAAAGGGAAATGATTAGGAGAAAAAAGGACTTACAGATTTTTTTAGAGACAGGTGGAGTATAGAAGTGACAAGTATTATAGCAGATTAATAATGTCTCTTCTATGCCTCACATTTAAGAATATTAGTTTCTTCAGTTGACTTGATAAGCTCTTCATTTGGGCACTTAAAATATAGACAGTGTGCAGGAACAAAAGATAAATGAAGACTTTATTTATATATAATTAGAAATATTATTTTAGTAAGCAGAACTAAATGAGCTGCTTTTAATTGATCATTTGCTTTTTATTTGGACTTCAGGAAAGAAAAGCCATCACTCATCTTTGAAATCTTACAAAGACTTTCTGAACTAAGAAGGTTTGATATGGCAGTGATGTTTATGTCAGAATCTGAGAAGAAAAGTGAGTTCTATAGAAAAAGCTTTTTCTTTACTCTTTATTCTTGTGTGTTCCTTTATTTAACAAATGATAGAAAATATTTATTGCATGTCAGTTATGTACAAAGTGTGTGCAATTTAATTGCAGTTTAATTAAATTGAGTTATAGTTAAATTAGGTAAAATTTTTCAGTCTGAAAACAACATTGTGAGGTGTAGGTATGATTATCATTTTGCTCTTACAAAAGGGGAAACTGAGGCATATATAGGTAAGGAACTTGATTGAGGTTCCACAGCTAGGAAGCCAGACCCAGGATTTAAACCAAGGTGGTCTGAACTCTTCTACTTGAAAATATAGTATCAGTGTAATGGTTGAGCTTCTGGCATGGTGGAACATGTACAGGGTCCCTGCCATAGGAGCATGCAGTGGGATGTGGGTATGTAGGTGGTCGCAACCATTTTTTTTTGGCTAATATCTTTGAATTTGTTTGATTTAAGCTGAATTCTCAAAAAACTACTGGAGTCAGATGAAGGGAGTGAGGATGTGTAGAGGTTTTGAGGCAGGAGAGGGCAAATTGAACTCAGAAAATTAAAAGGAGTGCATTGTGGCTGAATTGTAGAGTTAGAGGGTAAAGAGAGGCAGGTGATGAACTTGAATTATATCCCTTATTTATTTCTACATCTCAGTCTTTGGCATAAAGTGTCAGTTTTGGGGAACCCTAATTTAAGTAAAATCAAACTATGGAGACACTTCAGTTACAGTTGTCCCTTGAACAGTGTGGGAGTTAGGGGAACGAGCCCTCCACGCAGTTGAAAATCCACATACAATTTTACATCCAGTCCACAGCATCTGAGATTCTTCATCCAGATTCAGTCAACTCTGGATCATGTAGTACTATAGTATTTACTACTGAAAAATACCCATCTGTAAGTGGATCTGTGCAGTTCAAACTCATGTTGTTCAAGGGTCAATGGTACTCAAGAGTTTTAAGCTATAGTCTAGTTTTAGAAAGAGAAAAATCATTAGAATGCACCTCCTGGACTAAACACATTTGAGCTCCTTTTCTATCTCTTCTTTATGTTTGTAGCAGTGACGTTGAGTCTGAATCACTAAAGAAAATACTCTCTATGTTGTATTTAAGGAAGTGGACCTAGTTTAGAGAGATTCTTAATAAACTTAAACCAAAAGAATTCTCTGCTTAATCTTTAGTTAAGCAGAAACAGTCCCTGAAATTCCCTGAAGGTATTAGTTTGTTATTACTATTCTGACTTCATTTTCTATCACTGTTTAAAGTCATTCTGCCTACCTCACTGACTGTGTTTTTTAATATACCAAGTTGCCAGGCTTCTTGTAGCCTCAGGGTCTTTGTGTTTGCTGTTTCCCTCAGCCAGGACTATCCTTCCCTGCCTCTTCTTCATTTCATTCAGTTTCCACCTAATAGGCACTGCCTCAGAGTCACCTTTCCTCGCAGGCCTGCTCAAAATAACTGCCCGCCTCCCCTTCCTCCTCACTGTCTGTCATCTTACCTGGCTTTGTTTTCTTCATAAGACAGAACTACAGTAGTGGACAGTATTTTAAGTATGTATTATTTCTCTATCCCTAATAGAATGAAAGCTCCATGACAGCAGGAACTTTTATCTACCTTGTTCTCTAGGTCTCAGGGTATTAGAATAGGGCTTAGTACATAAAAACCTTAGCATGAGTGCTTGACTGAATGGATTTCTTGTCACTATGATGTGGTTACTTGAAGTGTACTCAAAGAATGTGAGTTGGTCTTCCAAACTGGCCTACCAACAGTACTGTCTTGGTTGGATCACCACTCTCTGCTAGGTTAAACATGGAAGCATTTAGAGTAGTTTCTAGCATGTAACTAAATATTCAATAAATAGTAGCTATTGTTGTCTTTTATTATCATTGTTATTAGTAACAACTGTTAGCTAGTTTTAATGTTGAGGGATATAGTATGAACTCTATAGTAGTGTTTTCCAAAATGTTAACTGTGGACAGTTCACCTGTATGAAAAATAAAGATTTTATATGACTCATAAGGAAATCTTATTTTTAACTTTTAATTGTTATATATTTTATTATATATTTTAAAAATATATAGCTTACCTATCAAACATGATTTTTGTGGATATTACTGCTAATTTTCTATTTATAGTAGTGATAAAAAATTTTATTTTAAAATAAAATGATTTCAGTTTGAAAAACAGTTAATTGGAATATTAAGTAAATAAAAGTATACTTGTTATATGGGGCAAAAATCTTTAAGGTAGTACAGAATGAATTATGTTTAATCTGCAAAGTTCATGTCATTAAGGATATAGGGAAAATTGTTTATTGCTAAAGCAAAATATTCTGGCAAGAAGCATCATTGGGTTGCTGTATAATTTTCTGTTCTCAGGTTGGTTCTTTAAATATCTGAATTAGAATTTACAAATAACCCTAATGATTGCTTTAAAATGTAAAAAGTATTTAACAGACTTGATTATTCCTTTTAATTTTTGCTTTACTTTTTAAAAATGGAGATTAAAATGAAATTTTTTTCTTTTTCAGTTACATGTGTGTTATTCAATCACATAGACAAATCAGGATTGAATGATAACTCTGTTGAAGAACTCAAGAAAAGATATGGTGGTTGATTTCCATTTTTGCTGAAATTATTGCCTCTTTAAATTTCATATGTAAATTTTTTTCTACTGAAATTAAATGTTTTGCTTTTTAAGAAAATTAAATCATACAGAAAAAGGACTGTTTTTGGACATAAGCTAATTAACTGTAAAGTGAATTGTGATTAGTGAGAAATATACTTAAGTGAACTATTTATAAGTTTTTTCTGAAAATAAAAATATAAATAATGAGGTATACTTGTAAAGATCAGTATTTTATTTTGTAAGTCACTTTAAATGTTTAGATGTATTCTTCAGTGCCTCATGTTACATTATTTGTATATTTTTATGAGTTTTTGTAACCACATGATAAGGTTGCTTCATAAGCATATAATAAAATTATATTTATATATAGAGAATTAGGTAGATAATCATGTTGTTTCATTATAAAATGGTTTCATATCATTGTGCCAGTTCACTAACATTAAATTGCTTAGTTGCAGGATGTGTATTTTTAGTATTTATTTTGAAGGAAGACTTTATTATTTAGACTTTTTAAAAGATTACTTGGAGAGTCACAGCTTCCTTAAATTTTAATGCTACAGTTTTTTTCCATATAATATCCATGTTATATGTCAAATATAAGACAGATCGTCTAAAGCAAGGTGGAAACGTTTAAACACTTGGAATTTTCAGGTAGTAATTAGCGTATAGCTTGTGTGTAAATGGTTCATGCGAGTGTGGTGACTGTGAACTTTTGCAATCTGGGCTAATGTTCTGTTTACCCTTGTTCTGCATGGTACCTGGCCCAGTCCTTTGCATAAAGCTAGGTGCTCACTTGATATTTATGAAATTTAATGGAACGGAGGGCAAGAATCAATTTTAGTAAATATTCAGACTAGCAACCTAGCAAATTTTGGGCATCCTGTAAATATTGCTAAAATCAAATTAATTTTAGAGACCTCTGGTCACCATCCTATAGCTGTTGTTAGCATCAACAAGACAGTCAAATTTAAGACTTTATTTTTGTTGCACCATACATATTTTATGCTTGTAATTGCTTGAGGAATGATCAATCTGTTTAAAAAAGATAATTTCCCCAGTTCATGGTATAACTTATTAAGATGATCATAAGTTGTATAGCCCAATGTTTTACAACATACTTGGAGTTTATATATGTTGCTAAATGTATAGTTTTGCTATGATATATAAATAGGCAATGAAGTTTAGCCATAAAGTATAGCTTATTACATAAGTTTATACATAAGCTATGTAATGAATTTTAAATGACTTGAATTTTTCTTAAGTCATTAATAAGAAAGTGATTTTGCTGAGATTTGCCTGCAGGAGGGTGTTTGCGAGGCTTGGCTGTGGGGAGATGGTTGAGGGAGTGGGAGTCAGATTATGAAGGGCCTTTCATGAAGTGACAAAATAAGCCAGTTTTCTGAAAGTGATGAGGAGCTAGTGAAGGGTTTTAAGCAAGGGAGTGACATGTGTTTTGATTTTTAAGATGATTCTGGTAGCAGTGATGAGGGCTGGATTGCAGTGATGGTGTGGCTGGAAACAGACCAATTAGAGGAATATAGGAGATGAATACCATTTGAACTAATAATAGTGGATAACATGAAGTACTTATTTGCCTGACATTAGGGGTTTTATGTCATTTTTTTTTTTTTTTTTTCCATTTAAATCCTCAGCAGCCTTAGGAGATAAGTTCTGTTATCTCTGATTTACAGATTGAGTGAATTGAGGCATATATAGGTGTGTGACTTGCTCATGGTTACTTGGTAATAGGTGGTCTTTACCCAGAGGTTTCTTGCCTAGCTGTCATTCTATACTGGCTGGCGCACAGGAATGGAAGACAGGATGAGTTTAAGGTTTATTAAGGAGGGGGGATCCACAGGGATTGGTGGTATTCATTCACTTCCATTCAAACATTCCCTGAGAATCCATTGTGCTGGAAGGTAACTAAGTGCTGGGTGAGACACAGGCACAGTTTCTGCCCTCCGGTAACTCGGTGTAGCTGGGGAGTTAGATAAACTAGCGTTTATGGTATAGTGTCATGAGTGCTCTGAAACAGTTTGGACAGGGCACTGGGGGAGCATGGAGGGTGCAGCTCTGAATCAGATTGGGTGAAACAGGGTAGGAGGAGGCAGCGTTTTATATGAGACTTGAGCTATGGGAACAATGGTCCAGGTGCATGATGGGAGGGAGAGGGTCCTGGCAGAGGGATCAACAGAGGTGAAGGTTATGTAACATATTAGGGCCCCTTGACTTGCCCTGGGGATCATAAGTAATTCCATATACCATCAGGGCTGATGTATGGGATAGAATTAGAATTTGATTGGCTACATTTTCCTTTCATTTGTTTCTTGTTAATTTTTCATGTATGTACATCCTGACCCCATACTAGATTTTGAAGCTGCTTTGAACGTCATGACACTGTCTTGTATGTCCTTAGTGCTAAATTTGGCTTTGTCCATGGCAGAGGCTCAGTTAACATTTATGGATAGATCAGTCTAGATTCGGAGAAGGCGATGGCAGCCCACTCCAGTACTCTTGCCTGGAAAATCCCATGGGCGGAGGAGCCTGGTGGGCTGCGGTCCATGGGGTCGCTAGGAGTCGGACATGACTGAGCGACTTCACTTTTCACTTGCATGCCTTGGAGAAGGAAATGGCAACCTACTCCAGTACTCTTGCCGGGAGAATCCCAGGGTCGGTGGAGCCTGGTGGGCTGCTGTCTATGGGATCGCACAGAGTCGGACACGACTGAAGCGACGCAGCAGCAGCAGTCTAGATTATTACCACCTTTCTTCCCAGATTAGGTTCGAGTTAGTGCATTTCTTCTCTCACTGTGGTTATTTAATGCAAGACTGTCATTAATCCTGCTCTTTGAAGCTACAGATATATCACATCTGCTAAATAGTTGGTTTTTCCTTAGTAAGATTCAGTGATGTTGACACAAACTCCACAAAGAAGCTGTCGATTTAGTTTACTACATACCATCTCCTGTTTTTTTGGGGGGAGGGTGTGTGGCTACTGACTGATTATGATAGCAGACAATTTGCTACCGCTAATCTTCACAGATGTTTTTAAAGAAATCATGTTTTCATGCTTTTACAAATCTGAAAAAAGTGGGAGGTATTCTTTCAGGAGCTTTTGCTTTTGAAAAAGAGATGAGAGAGTCAGTTGTTTTCCTGCAGTGAGTTATAAAGCAGGTGGCCTTAAAAAAGAAAGAAAAACTTCTAATTCACTGGAGAAGCACACTATTCACAACTCTTTCATAGAAATCACTTGGAAAGTAGAAAAATGAGCTATACTTGATTAAAAATCCTTGTTAACTTAATTGTTTTATTGAGCTTCTATAGGTTTAACAATTCAATTATTTCCCCTTGAAGTGTGAAGATGGATAGCTTCACTTTAACTCAGTTCTAGCATCAGCCCATCTTGCCATAAGACATTTAGCATGATGAGTGACATCTTTTATTTTCCATAGCAGTCTTTGTGGCCTTCTAATCCCAACCTGGCAGTGGTGAGGAGGCAGAATTCCTTAATCTCGCTTCTGAAAATGGCTGTTCCTGCTTGAGCACTTCAGTGCTCTGGAAACCTTCAGTAGCTGATGCTTATTGTGGAGTTAAAGCAAAAAAGGCCTCTGGGTAATTGTGTTACCCTGGGTATTGTATTTCCTAAATATTAATAATCCATATGTGCCCCACTAGATGTGACTCTTGTGGGTCCGTGGTTAACAGTGCAGAGGGCCTGCAGAGGATTTGGCATCCTTGTTCAGAGGATCCAGAGTTGGGGGCAGCTTATCTGAGAAGACTAGGCCCCTTCAGTTTGGGTTGACTTCTCTGGGAGATAGGCAGTTCTCTCGTGGCTCATGGGATCAGCGGCTGGCAGTCGGTGACTGGCGCCGTGCTGACAGGTGCGAAACCAGTGGGACCGGGGATGATGAAAGGCCCAGTAGAGGAATATGACGGATGGTTCTGGAGCTGCAGATGTGGGCAGCAGGGAAGACTGCAGGGAGGAGGTGGGGTCTGAGTGGGTCTTGAGGGCCTGGTGGGCTCTGGCCAGGTGGGGGAGGGGTGACAACATGCTAACTGCCTTGAGTAGATGATGGATAGTGAAATGACAAAACAGAAATTGCTGTGATTTAGCAATTTTCTAATGGTCAGCAGTTTTCTGATGGCACAGCAAACCCAGACCTGCTCACACAGGTGAGGTTGCAGGGAGAACACTCTAGTAGGCTTGTCATTTCACGTGTCTTCTGGAGGATCTTATATTTCATGTAATGCTCTTGCAGCATTTAAACTAGATGTTTTGAAATAATCAGCTTGAGGGGTCAGAGGAAAAAAGGGAAGATAGATGGTCATGCAGTCAACCTGGATAAAACTAAATTTAGGCCTCATTATAATCCTTCTTTTGTTTATTATCTCTTTGGGGAATAGTGTAAATGAAGAAGATAAAAGTCTGAGTTCTTGCTGTCTAGTTTAATCTACTTACCGCTTGCTTTACTGACGACATTTAAAACCATCAAAATGAACATAATTGATGATGACCTTGAGGCTGATAATGGGGGAAAATGTTTCATGAAACCAGGGACATCCCTTGGGTAGTGTGGGGCGAATGAAATCAGGATAAAATGAGCAGCTTAATAAAGGTTGAGTATAGAAATAAGAAATACTGAAACGTATGTAAAAATATCATCAGTAATAAAAGATTCTCAGCTGCTAATACACTACTGAAATACATCAAACACGCTTCCAAGCCCTGTCTGGTTGTCTTCTTGTCTTTCACTAACGAGTCTCCTGAGTTGCTTCCCGTCTCCATGTGGAGGTCTGTTTGCGCAGAGCAGAGCACAGTGCTGGATAAACGGTTCGCTGACTGGAAGGCCAGCAGAGCTGGAGAGAGTCGCTGTGTGTTGTTCACAAACACCACGCAAAAGTGATTCTGAATTAATTTGATATACAAAAGGAGAGTTTAAAAAAGAAACAACCATGCTATAGCCAGAATGGTGAAAACACACAGGGGTAGTGACTCAATCTTTTCATTAATCATGTAGCAGAATGGAACTTGCAGCACTGTTTAGAATACATCTGAAATTTTTTCTTGAAGAACCAGGGCAAGAGAGACGATTAAGAGTTTATCACAACAATGTGATGTATAGTTTTCTTGACACTTGGTTGGTCCTATGTGACCCTTGAAACTGTCCTTTGAGATATTTAGGGCAGCACTTAGGTTAAATTATTTGCTCAAAGTCATGTGAATAGTGATAGGACTCAGAACTCAATGCTGGTTCCGGAAACCTCTAGTAGGTCTTTTCACGTGGAATCCAGTAATGATAGGGACTCCACTGAGTAAACTTCTACATCACAAACCTTTGAGCATGGGCTCAGTGGGAACTAGAGAGTATTCATACCAGTGGGGTATAAACATGCAATGTATTTTCAAGAGATGGTTTGCACAGCACATTACTTGTCTCATAACAGGAAGTTAATAAATATTTGTCAAATAAGTGAATGAATGAATTCAGACACTCTAGAACTGAGCTGAAGAATCCAGATAAAGAGCCTTTTAAGTTTGGCTCAAAGCATTTGTTGAACATTAAAGACCTTTTTATCATCGATGGGGATTATTTCAGTTCCCTTTTATAGAATTGTGTTTAAAAATCTCCTACCTGCAAACATTTTTTGAATACTTAACGAGTGTGGAAAGGGAATAGGAATTTTGTCTCATGTGGAACTCTTATTGGTCCTAACAGTTCAAACAGGCTTAGTGATAATATTAGGCTCCCGTTTGTATGCACTCTGTTGTGTGCTGTGTACTGTACCAGGGCTTTGCATATATCATCTCAATCCTAAAAGCATGCCCAGAGAGATAGGGTGTCCTGTGAAGCTGGGAGTCCAGCAGAAGTTAGACTGACTTAGACACTCATGCTCTTCCTTCTACACTGCAGTCATAGCTGAACAATCTTCATGATAACACAAAAGCAGGGCCAGGGAGGGGACAGGCTGGCAGGTGGATTTCTTTGATATTACTGTCACCCACTGGATGTTCAGAAAATAGCATGTATGTGGCAGAAAGCATTCTGATGGAATCAAAATGAAAGTTTATTTTTTATTGAGGTAACTTTGGTTTATATGTAACATTATATAAGTTTCATGTGTATAACATTATATTTCTACTTCTAGATACACTATAGTGTGTGCTCACCACCAAAAGTTTAGTTTCCATCTGTCACCATTCAGTTGACCCCCTTTACCTATTTTCACACACCACAGTGTCGTATACTGACCACATCGGAAAGCCTACCTTATACCAAGCAGAGTCCCCTTTTCCAGTTTCATAAAACGGTAGGGTGTGTGGGAAGGTACCCTTCTTTCAGTACTTTAGTGCATGGGACCTGTATCTAAAATAAATATCAGACTGGACTTTGAAGAGGAAGAGATGTCATGAAAATGCAGTCAGAAAGAAGTGTACAGAAATGTCTCTTTCCTTGGGACAGGGTGGGGGGTGGTGCATGTTCTATATGTGTTTATACTCACGTGTGATTGGTGGGAAATGGCTGTGTCTGTGTGTGATACTCAAGTCTGCTTTAAGTCGCAGCATACAGGAATACCTGTTTCTCTTTTTTTTTCCTGCCTCCCTGTTTCCATCACCAATAAATCCTTTTGGTATTTACAGAGTCCATTAAAGTAATAAGATGTAGTGATTTTGCTGTTTAGTCTCACTGGAATCCTTGAATATATATGTTCTGTAACATCAGAGCAAAAACTGTAATAATGATGAATTCCAGGCAGATCCTGAATTACAGTAAAGGAGTGCATTTGCAGTGGCAAAAGGCCAGACTGAGACCACAAGTTGTCATCGTTTTGTGGTCGTTGGTCTGATACCCCAAAGATTATATCATGTTTCATCTTTACTCTTTGAACCAAGCCTGTGAGTGCTAAATATCCTGGAATTCTTTGTGATTAGTTACTGCTCGTGGGGCCGGTGGTAGTTTATTAGGATGGCAGGAAAACCAAAGGAAGGTACTCAGATCCATTTATTAGCCACCAATAAATAGAGACCACTGATGTGCCAATCTGTTTCTCCAGCTACTGGTCTGATTTTAGCGCCAGGAACCTACAATTCAAGACCAAACACTGTTATCTAGAGAGTCTGGCAGGAGTGGAAGCTCTGCTTGGTTATAAACTTGATCATGTCCTTGGCTCTGGCCCTGTATTGGTGACAGAGGGCCCCTTGCTGGTTACATCTCCCCACTGGCTCTCTGTAATGCCTGGATAGTCTATTCTAGACCTCTTGGAGACAGTTTTACTTGGCCCAGGCATGATAATAATTTGAATTTGAGCTAATTGGTCCATTAGCAGGGATAATTTTATGTGATAAAACCCATGACATCCTCATGCCTT
Organism: Bubalus kerabau; assembly: GCF_029407905.1. NCBI lineage: Eukaryota > Metazoa > Chordata > Mammalia > Artiodactyla > Bovidae > Bubalus > Bubalus kerabau. The sequence continues at coordinate 89,876,467 of NC_073624.1, read as the reverse complement.
GGAGAATAGGATTCTGAAAATAATCCAAAGGCAGGCCTTGGAGACCAAAGCCAATGAGGAGTTTAGTCATCTGGAAGTGAAAAACGTGACTTAAATGGGGAAATGGAGGAGAAGAGGAAGGTAAGGAGCCTGCCACCTCCCACAGGCTCAGAGCTTTGTCTGAGTGGGGCCTGGAGAAGCTGAGGTCCCGGGATCACAACTTGACAGGAGTATCCATGGGTCTCCAGGTGAGCAGTCTCCTGAGGTGGTTCAGTGCGAGGTACTCCTGACATAGCTTTGGTTATTGTTACCTTAGTAACAGCTAAGCTGAGGTTAGTGGAGGGTGAGGATGCTATACGGTAGTCCCCATCTGCTTTTAGCCCTTCTGCAGATCAAATAGTAGGGCCATCTGAAGCCCCCAAGATGCAGAATCCAGAGAGTCACGCTCAAATTGACTTAGGTATTATCACCAGGGATCCAGCTCTAGGGGGTCATTCATCACTCTGATGCTCCCAAACATAGCCTGAGCTGCCTCCCTATGTCACTGGAAGCTTTTTATTGGGTTCCAGCGACACCCAACCCAGGGAGTGCTTACACGGCACAAGTGCCCCCCGACTGCTGGTCAGCTCATTTCTGTATGACTAGCAGGTTTCTCTGCCATGGCCATCTCCCAGTCTCCCTCCAGCTTCCGCTCCTCCCCAGGCCAGCTTACCCAATATGTGGGCACGGGCTTCTCCATTAGTTTCCCAAACTCAGGTGATACTGGAAGGCAGAGTTTAACGAAATGTTGCCAGACACTTGAGGATGCCATTGGGGCATCAGGACAGAAAAGGGAACAGGTATCCCTGCGTGTGAAGTCCACTGCTTCTTTGCACGGGGGCCCCTTCTTCACTACCAACTGCCTGAGTCAGGTGAAACAGATTTGTAAACCCCAAAGTTTGAGAGTAAACCTCATAGTCTCCGCAGAGATTCACAGTTTTCTGTGAAGACGGGCTTCACGTTTAAAGGCTCAGCATCTCAGCTGGCAGCCTCTGCACTTCTTCGTGTATCATTCCTACTTTATGGACTTCCCCGAAGGAGTGGGTAAGCACTTACCTTACATCTGCTTGGCCAAAACCCCAGTTGTGTGTCCCAGAAAGATGGGAGAATCTTGCCGAAGGGAAAAGAAAATCCAGGAAACACACAAGAATGCAGGAATGCTTGTGTGTCCCCAGATTTTGGCTTTATTTTTACTTTGGTTCTGTCTGTTACTCTGGGTACCTGGGATTGGACTTTGAGCTTTGACTCACTCTATCACTTTTCTCATCCAAGGAAGCCTGTTGGGTAATCAGAGTCCATCAGTCAAAATGTGGGTGTATAGTGTCTGGAAAAAACTCCAGCCTGTAGTCTGAAATGCTATAGTCAGGTTGCACTGCATGCTTGCCATCTCATTTTTCATTACATTTAATCTGCCATTGCCTCTGACAGAGAAAAGAAGAACAAAGTTTTCTCTAACTGACCACATGACAACAGTGACCACTGAAGAATTTTGAATCCAGGACATTTTTGAAAAGAGAAAATCATACAAGGGAATGAGGCTCCTTAGATGAACTTGGAAGGCAGTTTTAACAGGTCACCTTAACTATCTGAATTCACATTTAAGATTTTCATTATTATAGGGATCAATATTGATTTTAATTGTCCTTAACATTTGTTACAAGGAAAGCAAAGAGTCTCATTTTCACGTGTAGTTACTTCCCATAGATCTGCTTTTTACTCCGAGCTGTATTCATTTTTTCAAGGGCTGCCTTATTAGCTTTGATCCAGGAGATGGCAGTGTGCTTTTCATTTTGGGACTTGAATGTGACCTCTTACACCTTCTTCTCCTGTAAGTTGGCATGTGTGATAGGGTGGTGCATTGTGAAGTCCATGATGTAATATGTTCATTGATCCACCATACTGAAACATTAATAAAAAATCAAATCTGAAGTATAGAAACTGGGTTATATTATAAATTCATAAAACTAATCTACTTATTTTTATTAATCAAATAGTGAACACTTAGTACTGTACTGGATGTTCTATGGGTAAATAGAAATGTTAAAAGCCATTATTGCTTTAAAAATCTTAAAACCTAGATATGGACCCACAAAGCTAGTAAAAATGAAACTGAAGACAGTTGTATGTTAACTTAATTAGGAGTTAAAAGAGATTACTGTGGTCAGTGAGAGGACTTCTCAAAGGGAGGTGGTAATTAAAAGGATGAGTAGGAACTTTTGGATAAAGAGGATGGATTAAGCACCATAATTTTTCCCTCTCTCTTCAGATCCTACTAAAATGATAGTATAGGATTACAAATAGATAAATCAGAACAGCAAAAAAAAAAAAAAAAGGGCAACATTAGGAAATAAGATATCAAATTTTTGAAAGATGGAGAGATTATAAAAAGGATCTCCATGAAGGAGCATGGAATAAGGTCTTTATCAAGTTAAAGAAAGTACATTTTATTTCTATTTTTCTGTGTTTTTTTTTTTTTTTTTTAATCAAGGATAGTTAAATTTTTTCAAGTACTTTTTTGGGGGCACTATTGATAAGATCATGTGATTTTTTTTCTATTAATCTTTTAATATGGTGGATCATATTGGTTGACTTTCAAATGCTAAACTAGCCTTCGATCCCTGGGATAAATCCCACTGGGTCATAGTATAGAATTCTTTTTATATAATGCTGAATTCTCTTCACTAATATTTTGTTAAGAATTTTTTTACGTCTATATGCATGAGGAATATTGACCTGTGGTTTCCTTTTCTCCCTCCCTCTCTCCTTTCTTTCCTTCCTTCCTTTTCTTTCTGTCTTTCTTTTTCATTCTCCATCTTTGGTTTTGTACCAGGGTAATACTAACTTCAGAAAATGAATTGGAAAATGTTCTTTCTTCTTCTGTTTTCTGAAAGAGATTGTGTACAAGTGGTACTAATTCTTCTTCAAATTTTGTATCAAATTCTCCAGTGAAACAATCTAGGCCAGGAGATATATTTTTGGGGAGTTTAAATTTCCTTAATATTGTAGAGCTATTCAAATGGTCTATTTAATATTGAGTGAGGTACTTAGTGATGATAATATTGAGTGATGGTAATTAGTGTTTTTTGAGGTATTGATCAGTTTCTAAGTTGTCAAATTTGTGTGTATAGAGTTGTTTGTAGTATTCTTTTATTATCCTTATTATTTTAAATGTGTTGAGGTTTGTTTTATGACCCAGAAAATGGTAAGTGATTTGTGAGAACTTGAGAAAAAACTATGGATTCTGCTCTTGTTGGGTGGTGGTGGATTTTATAAATGTCAGTCTGTTGTTTGATGGCATTGAGTGTTTCTATGGCTTTGCTGCTTTTTTGCCTAGATGTTTTCTGTTTTTGAGAGGGATGTTGAAGTCTATAATTGTGGATGTGTGAATTTCTCATTTCAGTTATACCAGCTTTTGCTTCATATACTTTGTAGCTCTGCTGTTGGTGTGTATACATTTAGGATTGGTATGTCTTCTTGCTGGATTGATCCCTTTGTCATTATGTAATGTACCTTCTTGTTTCTAGTAATTTTCTTTGTGCTGAGATTTACTTTGCTTGATAATAATATAGCCACTCCTACATTTCTTTGATTCATGTTTGTATGATATGTATTTTTTCACCTTTTTACTTTCAACCTTCTTATATCATTATACTTGAAGTGAGTTTCTTGTAGACAGCATATAGCTAGGTCATGGTTTATAATCCAACCTGCTAACCTCTGTTTTTAATTTGTATATGTAGACCATTTATATTTAATGTAATTATCAATATGTTAGGACATAAATCTAGCATTTTATTTTATTTTTGTTTGTTTTCTTTTTGTTCTATTGTTTCTCACTTCTTTTTTCCCCTCACCTTCCTGTGTGCTTCTGGAACATATTTTAAAATTCTATTTTATCTTTTAAAAATATATCTTTAAATATAGCTTTTTATTGGTTGCTCTAAGTATTATATATACAACTAACTTATTGCAGTTTACTGGTGGTGTCATTTTACTAGTTCAAGTGAAGTATAGAAAACTTACCTCTCTTTTTGTCCCTATATCTTTCCTTATTCATATTTCCTCTACATATAGTGTTTCCTCTACATACGTTGTCCTCAGACAATGTTATAAATTCTGCTTCAACCTTCAAACATTATTTAGAAAACTCAAGTGGAGAAAAGCCTGTTATATTTACTTAGTTCCGTAATATTCCAAGATTATTCCTTGTATTGTTTTCTTTATGTTCAGAGAAAATTTCTTTAGCTATTTTTGTGTAGGTTCCCTGGCGAGACTTTAGCTTTCCTTCATCTCAGAAACTTTAGATATCTGTGTCATTGATGAAGAATGTTTTAACTGGATACTTGATTCTTGGTTGACAGTTCTTTTCTTTTGTCACTGAAAAATGTAATGCCACTTCCTCTAGCCTCCATGATTTATGATAAGAAATCTGTCATTGTTGTTTTCCTGTAGGTGAGATGTCATTTTTTCCTGGCTGTTTTCAAGAGTTTCTCTGTTTTTTAGCTTTCATAAGTTTAATGATGATGTGTCTTGGTATGGATTTCTTCAGGTTTATACTGTTTGGACTTTATACTTAAACCTGTAGGTCTTTGTCTCCTGGAAAGTTTAGGAAATTTTTATCCATGATTTCTCTTGAGTACATTTTCAGCCCTGCCATTTTCCTACTTGCCTTGTGAGACTCAAATTACAAAAATGTTAGACATTAAAAAAAAATATCCTACAGAACTTTGATACTATTTTTTGTCTCTCTTTTCTGTTTTTCAAGTTGGGTAATTTCTAATGTTCTGTCTTTCATTTCACTCTTTTTGTCCTTTGTTTTCTCTTTTTGTCATTAAGCACATCCACTGAGATTTTTATATCAGTTATTGTCTTTTTCAGCTCCAAAATTTCCATTTGGTTTTTCTTTGTATCTTTTATTTCCTATTTTTATTCGTTTGAAGTATATTTGTAGCTGCTTTAAAATCTTTGTCAGGTCATATTAATATCTCTGTCATTTTGGGTTTAGCATCTATTTTTTTTTTTCATTCAATTTGAGTGCTTCCAGTTTTTTTGTATAATGAATTATTTTATTGAAACCTGGATATTTTCTTGTGAAGTATGAGACTCTAGACCTTATTTAATCCTTATTTTAAAAACGGATTTAATCTGACACTTCTCTGGCAGTGGGAGTGGGTTGGGGTGGGGGTGGGGGAGTGGGGAGGGACATCACTACCCGGCTGCTGTCAGATGGAGGTAGAAATCTATGCTCTCCACTCAGTCTCCTAAGTGGTGGGGTGAGGGTGAGGGTTTCTCCTTACTGATGGGTAGAGATGACAGTGTTGTTTCCCGTTATGGTCTCCACTGACACTGTGGTGAGGGCAGAATTTTTATTGCTGAGTGTTGATGAAAGTTCTGATTTTCCATCAGGCCTCCTCCTCCTCCTCTGACACCATCCTAGTGGGGAGGGGGATGGGTACTTCTTATCGTTAGGTAAGGGTAGATTTCTGTTTGTTCCATGGGATCTCTATTAATACCATGAGGGTTGGGGTGTTTGTTACTGGCCAGTGGGGTTTTTTAAATTCCTGGCTTCTTCCTTGGACTTTTTTTATGCCAGCTCCTTGGGTATTAGAGCTAGCTCCTCATGAGAGCCTTAAGAGGGTGGGAGCCTAGACTTCCTACTTGGGTTTTGCTGGTGTGGACAAGAGTGGAGCCACAAATTTTTCTGCAGTGTTTGCCTGGAATAGAACAGCTATTATCTAAAAGTTTCTGTCTTGCTTGGCTGTTCCTTTCCTAGTCATTTGGTTAGAGCAGACTTTTGGGGGGATTTTTTTTTCAGTCTGCGACCCCTGTATTGCTATCCTCAAGGCCAGGGTATTCACCACTGTGTTTCTTTGGGTCCTAAAGTCCCAAGTTGATTTGCCTTCTCTCTACTTTTTAGAGTCTTCTTATGTGTTTGGTTTATAAGTAATGCCCACAATTTTTAATTGTACTTCACAGGAGGACTAGGGAAAAGTACATTTATTGCTAATTGTTTTAAAACATTTTCTGCATTTTCAAACTTAACCTCAGAAGCAAGTCAAAATCTCCACATCAGACTTGGTTCCTTACCTTCCCTAATTTTCCTCAGTCATCCTCAGCTGTACCTCTGAAACAGATTCAAATCCTTTCCTCTCCATCTTCACTTCCATCAGCCAAGGTCAAGCAAGCATCTCTTTCCTAGACTACTACAGTCAGGAGCAAGCATTTGTTAGAGTGAACTTTTCAAAACATCAGTCACTGCACATCACTACTCTGATTAAAGAAATGATACAAATGAACTTACTTACAAAACAGAAAGAGATGCACAGACTTAGAAAAGAAGTTATGGTTGCCGGAGGGGGACGGGACAGTTAGGGAGTTTGGGATGGTCATATACACACTGCTATATTCAGAATGGATGACCAACAAGGACCTATTGTATAGCACGTGAAACTCTACTCAATGTTATGTGCCGGCCTGGATGGGAAGGGGGTTTGGGGGGAGAATGGACGTGTGTATGTATGGCTGAGTCCTTTCACCTGAAACAACCACATCGTTAATCATCTAAACCCCAACACAAAATAAAAAGTTTAAAATTTGAAAAAAAGAAACTCTAAAACGTTTTTCATTGCACTTTGGCTAAAATATGAATTCCTTTTCCTAGTCTGTTAAGTCCTCAAATAATCTACACTGTACCTGTCTCTCCAGCCTCACTCCTCAACCTCATGCCTCTGCTTCTCTCGTAGGGGAAATTCTCTCATCATGCTCAGCTCGTTTTCCTCCTTCTGTACTTCTATCTCATATCTGTTTCAGGGTATGAACTTGCCATTGGAGAGCCCAGAGTGCTCATATTCCAGTTTTGTTTTGTTTTGTTTTTTTTGTCATGTGGATTCCAGCTTAAACATCACCTCCTCTGAGAAGCCTTTTCCACCACCTCCCTTGTCCAAGTCACTTTCTGTATTAACACTGTTTAATTTTCTTCAAAGTGCTTTATCACTGGTATTTTCTTGTATATTTATTTTTGTACTGGTCATCAGCTGTCTTCTCCCTCGGAGATATAAACTCCATGAGATCAGGGTCATTGCTCCTTGTGTTTACTGAGATTCACTGGGGACACATTATCTAAATAATTTTTATTGAATGGATGAATTTAGTCAACTCCTAGTGAGCTAATTATGTACAAGGGTTTGTGTTCGGTGTAAGAATATTTCACGTCAGACATATCACTGAATCTGAATACTGACATTTTGCTATAGACATCTTTGTCATCTCCTATAAAGGAGGAAATGGAACCTTGAGGAGATCCAGTCCTTCCCCAAAGTTAATGAATTTGCTTCCACCCAAGTTTACTGAGGGCACATTTACATGCCAGGCACAGTGCCTGATACCAGGAATACAAATGTGAATAAGGCAGGGCTCTTGCCATCTAATTGCTCACAGCCTGTGTGGAGACAGAGCACAAACCACTAACTTTACTACAACATGATGTGCGAATAAACTGGGGCAAGCCTTATGCCAAAGGTAGGAACAAAACATTAGGAGATAAAGAATTGTGTGACTAATTTTGCTGGATGGTTGGATGAAGGTTTTTTTTTTTTTAAAGCTTTACAGAGTAGATGGCATTTGAGCAAGGCCTGCAAAGATGAATAGGCTTTTGCCAGGTGTAGAAAGGGTGATAAGAGCTTTCCAGAGAGAGAGAAGAGGAGATGTGAAGGGAGAGGGACTTGAAAGAGGGCACATCCTGGCTGGTTAGCTGTGTGAGAGCAGGCTAGACTTTCACAGCAGTTACGAAAGTCGACTGACATGCACCCAGCCGTAGAAGTGCACGAACAGACTTTCATTTTTTTTCTCAGTTAATAAATTTTTGATCTGTCTCCAAGAGTCAGTAAAGTTTGCTTTGTCTAAAATTTGACTTCCAAAGATTTATGAGGTTTTCCTCCATCAGCCCCTTCTGTTTGATGAGCTATAGCAGCACCATGAAGAAGAGGGCATGGGGAGGGGGCATGGTAAACTCACAAACTACAGCCCTGGTTAGCTTGTCCTGCAGGCTTGGTATAGAGTGATGCGCTACATTTAGGAGAAGGCTCTCTTACCCTCTGCAATATGATCACATAGCCTGAAAGCTCTGACCTAGAAATTCTTTGCTTTGGATTCAGATTTGCTGGCTGGAACACAGATATCCCTGGGAAAAGAAACACATAAGAGTGTTATTGGGGACTTCCCCGGTGGTCCAGTGGCTAAGACTCTGCACTAGGGGGGCTAGGTTTGGTCCCTGGTCAGGGAACTGGATCCCACATGCCCCGCAACTAAAGGTCAAAGGTCCTGAGTGCTGCAACCAAGACCCAGTGCAGTCAAACTAAATATTAAAAAAAGTTTAAAAAATTTATTGGATATTAGCATCTTCATGAGAATGAACTTGTGAGCATCTTCCATCTGGGCTAGCCAGTGTCCTTAGGGAGCCAAGGGGATGGGTGTTTGGTTTTAGGGAAAGGTTTAGTACTGAATATGTGCCAGATACAGAGCTAGGAGTTCTGGGCCTTTTTGCATTTTAACTTTTTTCAACACTGTTCTCTTAATGTTAGACTGGCCCACTGGGGCACACAGAGGCTAGGTACTTGCCTGAGGTCTCTCTGTTAGTGATAGTAAGGCTGGAGTTCGAAACCAAGGCTGCTTCTACAGCTACGCTGCCTTTCCACGCAACATGACATCACAAAGGGCTGGGGTGGTGGTGAGAAAGGTAGGAAAAAATGACAAAGATGTAGAGTGTGGATGTCAAAGTTCACTTAGGTCACAGCCACACTTTGGGTTGACCCTGAGAAGAGTACTGCCTCTCTTGGTCAGGCTTTGACTGTATTTTGTGTGATCTGTCCAAAGCACTTGGAAGACTAGAAGCATTGTCTGGATAGGCTGATAAAATTCTCAGCAAAGTAAGAATGTGCCAGATGACTGTTTCAAGTGGCTCACATGCTTGCTTCCCACTGTGAATCTGTGCCTTAGAGATAATCAGAAAACCTTTTTCATCAGATGGCATATCACAGATGAGAAAAGCAGTGTGAAGGAAGCGAGTCAGGCAAACAGTGTCAGGTGTGGACTGGCTGAAGCCCATGGTCCCCATCATTGGGAAGGCTGATGCTATGCTTTGCCAACTTCCCTTCCTGCACATACCTGGGGATCCTGGAAGCAGCAAGCATGGCTCTGCAGAATCGGCCACCCAGAAATGAGACCTGCCCTCCACAGGGAAGTGGCATCCTCTCATATGTTCCATGCTTTTTATCCTCCAGAGATTGAAGAGGATTGGGAATGTAGCCGACAAAGGAAGCTGTTGTGCTGGCTGTGGATAGGGGCATCGAACACACACCCCAGCAATGACACACCCATCTCCTACTCCTTGTACTACAGGTGCGCAACAAAATGCAAAAGACCTTTGATTTGTGGTTCTCCCTTCCGCTGTGTTTCTGGGATTTCCAGCCATGGGCAGGCAGTGGGGGTGGGAGGAAGGACACTGCACTGCATCCTGGGTGGATACAGGATCCACCATCTTATACCTCCTTCCTCAGAGCCCGAGGGTGGGTATTATTTTCTCCTTCAGTGACTGTTACATGTACCTTGAACACATCACTAAGTGCTGTAGAACCAGTGGTAAAGGAGAAGTTGGCTCTTTATTACACTGGCAATAAAACCTCACTTCCCACATCAGGTGTAGTCTCCTTGTTCATGTCACTTTAGCCACACGAGCCTCCTTTCTGTTGTTTGAACACACCTTAAGCCTTTGCCTGGTGCTGTCTTCACCCCTCATCTTGCAGGTCTCAGCCCAAATGATAGCTCTTCAGAGAGGTCTTCCCCACTGAGACTGAAGTTACTTTCTCCTTCCTGGCCACACACCTGCTTTAGTCAATCTGTAGCCAGCATATAGGGCTTCCTTGTGGCTTGAGGTAAATAATATGCCTGAAATGCAGGAAATACAGGAGACAGGGATTCAATCTATGGGTTGCGAAGGTCCCCTGGAGGGGAAATGGCAACCCACTCTAGTATTCTTGCAGAGAAATCCACAGGGTCACAAAGAGTCAGACATGACTCAGCATAGCATATTCACTTTGTTTATTGCAATCTTAGCTTTTATCACTTTTCGGTTTATCTTTCCCATTTGTTAGTTATTTGTTTCTTGTATGTTTTTTAACCTCTTGAATGTTAGCTTCTTGCAAATGGGACTTTGCCAGTTTTACTCCCAGCACATAGCTTAGAATACTCTGTGGTAGTTGTTCAATAAATATTTGTGAACGAATGAATGAATGACGTGGTTGCCGCCTTCATGCTTACAGACTGGAGAGGTGGTACAGCATAGAACTTAGGCTCAAGAGTCAGACAGCCAGGAGTTTGAATCCCAGCTCTGGCACTAATGACCTAAAGTCTCAGAACTTTAGGTTTTTTGTCTTTAAAAGGGAGATAATGTTAGCCCTTACTTTGTGGAGTTGAAGTGAGGATTGCATGAGATAATTCCTCTAAAGTGCTTGGCATTGGGTTTGCAACAAAGTGATAATATTGTGTTCTATTGTTGTTGTTGTTCAGTTGCTAAGTCCTGTCTGACTCTTTGCGACTCCATGGACTGCAGCACAATAGGCTTCCCTGGCCTTCACCATCTCCTGGAATTCGCTCAAACTCATGTCCAGTGATTTGGTGATGCTATCCAACCATCTCATTCTCTGTTGCCCTCTTCTCCTCCTGCCCTCAGTCTTTCTCAGTATCAGCATTTTTTCCAATGAGTTGGCTTTTCACCTCAGGTGGCCAGTCAGGTTCTATTATTACAGGGAACAAATCTATAAATGTAAAGAATGCAATACAATTAATAAGTGAGGTGAAAGAGGAGGTAGAGGGCAGGCTGCCTCATGACATCTAAGGTGAGACCTGTGCAGACAGATATCATTGATGAGCCTCGTCCATCTAGTTATGCCCATGACTGAAATCAACAAACCACTCTGAGGGAGAGACCTCAGAGACGAGGGTCCTCGTTGGCATCACAGTACCAGACGGATCATACCTGAGCTCCCGTCTACTTACCTACAGCCCAAGAGTCAGGCTCTTCATGACTGTGAGGCAGCAGCCCCAAAGCAGTGAGTGCACTTTGGCTAGGAATGTGCTGAGTGACTTTAACGATGTGGTGTTGTTGGGATCACTTTCTCTCATTTGGAGTCTGGGTCACATACTGGAGGAAGCATACTAGCACTTTATCTGCTGTCAGTTCAGATTTCATGCTTCCTTTTGCACTCTATCTAAATTAAATCTCACTCCACTGGGGAGCCCTCTGGCTTTTTCGCTCCTATTTTTGGAACAGTAGTGGAGACTTGGATCTCCCGAAAAGGGGGCCTCCGGCTCCTGCTGTGGCTTGGACTTCCCCAGGCTCTGCCTGCTCTGCGTGCTCAGCCAGACCACAGTGGCTCTGAGAGTTTGTTTTTCTTTTCCGCCACCAGGAAATTGTTCAGTGAGTGCCACCAGTGGTGTCTCAAAGTTAGGCCTTTATCCAGCAGCAGTTGAAGCCAGGGGTGCAAGGACAGCTTTTGCTTTTCGTGCTTGTCTGGATCTTTTTTGGATGGGTAAATAGACTCCCACAAAGAATGACAAGAAACAGCAGGCTAGAGATCTGCAGGGGCAGTAATGGATATGGAAGCTCGGATTAATATGCTGGATTGAGAATATTGCCAAAGGTCAGCTATGGACAGTCCTGGACCCTGTTTCGATTTTCAGTAACACGTGGGTAGAGCTGGGGTGGAGATAGGGGTAACTGATGGTGCTTTATGACTGACTATTGTTGTTCAGTTGCTAAGTCATGTCTGACTCTTTGTGTCCCCATGGATTGTAGCACTCCAGGCTCCTCTCTCCTCCACTATCTCCCAGAGTTTGCTTAAATTCACATCCACTGACTTGGTGATGCTATCTAACCATCTCATCCTCTGTTGCCCCCTTCTCCTCCAGCCTTCAATCTTTCCCAGCATCAGGGTCTTTTCCAATGAGCCAGTTCTTTACATCAGGTGGCCAAGTATTGGAGCTTCAGTTTCAGCATTAGTCCTTCCAATGAATATTCAGGGTTGATTTCCTTTAGGATCAACTGGTTTGATCTCCTTACTGTCCAAGGGACTCTCAAGAGTCTTCTCCAACACCATAGTTCAAAAGCATCAATTCTTTGGCACTCAGCTTTCTTTATAGTCCAACTCTCACATCCATACATGACTACTGGACCTTTGTTGGCAAAGTGAAAATTCTGCTGTTTAATATGCTGTCTAGGTTTTTCATAGCTTTCCTTCCAAGGAGCAAGCATCTTCTAATTTCATGGCTGCAGTCACTGTCCACAGTGATTTTGCAGCCCAAGAAAAGAAAATCTGTCACAGCTTCCGTGTTTTCTCCTTCTATTTGCCATGAAGTGATGCCACTGGATGCCACAATCTTAGTTTTTTGGATGTTGAGTTTCAAGCCAGCTTTTTCAGTGTCCAACTTTCACCCTCATCAAGAGGCTCTGACTATAGTTACTAGCTACTGGAAATTGTCAGTGTGTTTTATAATTTCTAGGTTCATTGGGTTGCCAACATTGTACCTCTAGTTTGACTTTTCTTTTTGTAGTTGCCTACCATAGCATTTTTCCACCCTCACCTAATTTATTCTAGTGTCCCTGGTGGCAGGAACAGGTTTTTTTCTCCAATAGATCCTCACACCAAGAACAGTGCCTGGAGATTTTGGGTTTCCATAAATGTTGGCTGAATGAATGAATGAATGCTGCTGCTGCTAAGTCACTTCAGTCGTGTCCGACTCTGTGCAACCCCATAGACGGCAGCCCACCAGGCTCCCCCGTCCCTGGGATTCTCCAGGCAAGAACACTGGAGTGGGTTGCCATTTCCTTCTCCAATGCATGAAAGTGAAAAGTGAAAGTGAAGTCGCTCAGTCGTGTCTGACTCTGTGCGACCCCATAAACTGCAGCCCACCAGGCAAAAGTACTGGAGTGGGGTGCCATTGCCTTCTCCGGAATGAATGAATAGGCAAGCTATTAGTAGTTAATCCAGGACCTGATAAAGATCTGTTTTTCTGGTCTGGATCATTGTGGTAACCCACTTCCACAATGGCCCCCAGTTGAATTTTCTTTTTGCTGAACAACATCCTCTAGTAGTTTATACAGAGACAGAGAGTGGGTGGTAAAAACAAAAAGCAAAAAATGATTAGTTTTTGTATATTTAAAATCATTTTGCCCTTATCTTTAATGATCATTTAGCAGAGTTCAGTCGGTAGAGCATGGGACTCTTAATCCCAGGGTTGTGGGTTCGAGCCCCACATTGGGTGGTTGCTCTTCAGTGTTTACAGGCTTCCCTCGTAGCTCAGTCAGTAAAGATTCTGCCTGCAGTTCAGGAGACCTGGGTTTGATCCCTGGGTCGGGAAGATCCCTTGGAGAAGGAAATGGCAACCCACTCCAGTACACTTGCCTGGAAAATTCTAGGAAGAGAGGAGCCTGGTGGGCTGCAGTCCATGGGGTCACAAAGAGTTGGGTACAACTGACTAACACTTCACTTCACTTCATAGTTTTTATTACATTTTCTTTTAGTACTTTGGAGATACTACTCTATTGTCTTCTAGCCTCCATTGTTGCTGCTGAAAAGATTGAGCATGGATTATATTCTGGAGACAAAGGGGAGCCTTTAGAGGGATTTGAGTTCAGAAGTAATCTGATGAATCTGCCTTTGGGAAATTGGTCTGGCTGCAGTGTATAAGATGATTATATTAATTCTAGTTGCAGTGTATTGAATGAAAAATCATGACATATAAACATTTTATTACAAAACCATAACTCTTACATTATGTTGTGATAGAAGAATATTTTAAGACAACAACAGATCCCCCGCCCCCCCTCCGAATTTCCTTCTGTCTTTTTTATTTTCATTTAAACAATTAGTTGGTCCTGTGCTTCTTGCACAAGGATGAGAATGGGATAGAGACATACAAGTGTGGAGTCTTCTTGACTTGTGTTTTTTAAAGTCTAAACTCCAAGGAACAGGGAAGTGATTCTGAAGAACAGATGAAAGTTCCTGGCCAGACCCTGAAGGGAAGTGTGATTTCTCAAAGATTAGAAAAAGTAAATTTCTGCCTTGTCCCCAGGGTGGGCAGAGAGGGTGAGAGGTGGTGAGAGCATGGGGAAGCTGCACCCTGCTTCCCAGTCAGAGCACACAGTCAGAGCCTGCAGAGGCACCAGGCTTCCGGGCTCAGCAAAAGGAGGGTGTGGCCTCCGGCAGCTCCCCAAAGGCCTGGGACCTTGTGTCACTGCAGCACCAGCGCCTGGGGCCTCAGCAGCACCCAGGGAGAACAGACGACCGGGTCGCCAGAGGGAGCTCTGCCCACGCAGCGACCTCATGCTAGGTCGGATTCTGGCAGGGGGCTGACTAGGGAGCTGACCCTTGCCCTTGTGTCTACTGTACTCTCGCACTGTGACCTCCCTCACAAACTGCTGACACCAGAGGTGGGTGTGTTGTTCCCCACACCAAGCAATTTTCTGACACCAGCAGGGTGTCCTACAAGTTAACTGAATTCAGATCCTACAAATTAAGGGTTTGGTCCCATGGACAGAGGAGCCTGGGGGGCTACAGTCCATGGGGTGGCAAAGTGTTAGACACGACTGAGCGACTAACACTTTCACTTTTCCCATAAGATTGCCCTCCATCCACTTCAGATGCCAATCCAAGTGGGTGGTCCCCAGGTTACCCACAACTTCTGTCTGACTTGCTACAAATCAGGGGTTCCCATGACCTCTTCCTCCTTGGATATGAGTATTTGCTGGAGTGGCTCATAGAACTCAGGGAAATACTTACTTACTTACTTTGTTGTTGTTCAATGGATAAGTCACGTCCAACTCTTTGATACCCCATGGACTGCAACACACCAGGCCCCTCTGTCCTCCACTCTCTCCAGGAGTTTGCTCAAATTCATGTCCATTAAGTCAGTGGCGCTAACGAACCATCTCCTTCTCTGCTGCCTCTGTCTCCTTTTGCCTTCAGTCTTTTCCAGCATCAAAGTGTGAAAGTGTTAGTTTCTCAGTTGTGTCTGACTCTTTGTGAGTCCATGGACTACAGCCCGCCAGGCTTCTCAGTCCATGGAATTCTCCAGACAAGAATACTGGTGTGGGTTGCCATTTCCTTTTCCAGGGGATCTTCCCGACCCGGGGATTGAACTCGGGTCTCCTGCATTGCAGGCAGATTCTTTACCATCTAAGCCACCAGGGAAGCCCCTCCCGGTATCAAGGTCTTTCCCAGTGAGTTGACTCTTCCCATCAGGTGGCCAGAGTATTGGAGCTTCAGTTTCAGCAACAGTCCTTCCCATGAATATTCAGTGCTGATTTCATTTACTTACTTGCTGGGCTTGCCTGGTGGCTCAGGCACCAGGAAAGAATCTGTCTCCAATACAGGAGACCCAGGTTCAATCCCTGGGTTGGGAAGATCCACTGGAGAGGGGAATGGCTACCTATTCCAGTATTCTTGCCTGGAGAATTCCCATGAACAGAGTAGCCTGGCGGGCTACAGTCCATGGGGTCGCAAAGAGTTGGGCACAACTGAGCGACTAACACTTAGGATAAGATGAAGTATATAGATGAACAGCCAGATCAAAGGATCCATAGAATGAGGTCTTGGGTGGTCCAAAGCACAGGATTTTCCTTCTCTGTGGAGTGAGGGGGTAATGTGAGACAGGAAGGGGACAGGGCACAACCTTTAAAAGAATGACATCCACTGAGGATATGGGATGAACTGGTAAGAACCAAGTAGGTCTAAGATGGCGGACGACCGACTTCTGCTAGACCTTGAGCCTTATTATAAGCTCATTGTGACACATTGGCAAGCTAAATGACACACCCACAGGCACCATGACAGGTCTGAGGTGGACCACAAGAGACCATAAGAGGCCCAGCTGGAAATCTCCACCCCTTCCCTGAGGGAATAATCCTCCCACATATTAGCCTATTAAATTACCCAGCCCATAAAAGCTAAACACCCCATATTTGGGGGCCTCTCACCTTCTGAGATGGCCCACACTCTGTCTATGGAGTGTGTATCTCCCTGAATAAACCTTCTTTCACTTTACTATGGCTTGCTCTTGAATTCTTTCCTGTGTGAAGCTAAGAACTCACACTTGGCGGCTATCCCAGGGACTCGCCTGAGACCTGGGTGCAACCTTTCTTTCACGCCCCACTTTCTTTCCTACAACACTTCCAGTATGTGACGTGAGTGTGTTCACAGTCTGGAAGTGCTTCAAATTCCATGCTTTGGGAAATAGGCATGATCAATTCTTAACTCCATTTCCAGTCCCTCTCTCCTCTCTGGAGAATGAAGAGGTGGGACTGAAAATTCCAAGCTTCTAATAATGGCTTGGTCTTTCTACTGACCAGTCCCTTTCCAGGAGCCCACCCAGAGTTGCCTCATTAGAACAGAAGATATGACTATCACTTTGGAAGTTCTGAGGGTTGTGCATACGGGTGGGTCCAGGGGTCAGTGGCTTAGGTGGTTTACCCACCCCTTTGGTGGTGTTGAGTTCAGAAGGGCATGTGCAGTCCTCTGCTTTTGCTCCCAGCACCCTGTTTTTTTCTCCCAATTCTTTAGAAGTTGCAGTTGGGTTTGTTTTGGTCTTTTTGTATCTTGGTGTCCATGCTTGGCTCCAACTGTGCATGCAGGCAGTTATTTTTAGTCCCTTAGAGTTTCTTTGAATTTTGTTGCTCAAGGAGATGTTTGTCCAGCTTCAAGCATTGCAGCAAAGGGTCCCAGGGCCCAGTCTGTCTTAGGTTTGAAAACTGGAAAATACAGATCAGCAAGATAAAATTATATAAATTTATTTAATATAAATTTCTCCTGGCACAGGAGGCTTTACAAGGAAATGAATGCTACATAACGAAACAGTTAGACTGAATATTTTAGTGCTGGGTTTGATGAAGAATGGATAGTCGTGGAGAAACAGGATAGGTTAAAGAGCATGAGGTAGGTATAGTAAACAGGGGAAACTCGGTAAGACCTACTTCTTAGGATTCTTCTTAGGATTCCTTTGTCTTCAGAGATCAGGATGCTTCTTTCCTTTATATAAAGGGTTTTATTACCTGTTTCAGGGGGAAAAGATGGGGAGAAGGCCAAGGTGGCCTTCTTGCTTCTTTGGTTTTTACATATTTCTCGAGCTTAAAACACTCAATATACAAGGGTGCCATTTTGGGGGTAGTGTGTCCTGAACCCTGTCATTACAAATGGTTGAGATGATTTAGAATCTGTAGACCTAAGCACTGCTAAGTAGTTCTACAATAGCTAAGTCTATGTGGAGTAAGATGAACCCAAGTTTTAAGTCTTCTACTAATAAACATGTATTCTTAGATATCCATAAAATGGGATATTTATGGTACCTATTGAAACTGTGTACCTGTCCCTGTGTCCTTGTCTTTTGAAGTAAAATGTTGACTCAAGAGTTAATGATTGGGAAATGTGTACAGAAATATTCCAAATAATAGCTGTTGGACTAAGGAACTGGCAACAATTTAGACTATAATTCTGTCATATAACAGAATCACTGAACCCCCCAGTTCCCTGAAAGACATAAAGGCTCAACACACATTCCTAAATTTTTACAGGAAGTAGACCCCTCTCCAGACAGAGCATAGACTCTAGACTGGTTGAAACCAGAAGGTTGATGATGCTTGAAACTTCACCTTGATGCCAACCAATCCCAGAATTGTCCATGAGTTGATCATGCCCTTCTCCTTGGACACTATAAAACTACTCACTACCCACTCCTGGGTGGGTTGCATATCTTCAGGGCATTAGCCCACTACAGCTCCCTTAACCTGGCAAAGCAATAAAAGCTACTCTTTTCTACTTCAGCCAAAACTCTGTCTCTGTGTTTCTATTTGGCACCAGTGAACAGGGGCTGAGTTTTGGCAACATTACCTCATAGTGTACTTATGAGGCTTCATCGAGCTAATGGATGGTAGGTGCTTAGCTCTGAGCCTGCTACATGATAAGTGCACAGTAATGATACTTAGTTCCCACTGCAGTTGTGCAAATATGATGTAAGATCATCAAAGGGAATTGAGGTGACTTGGAAGTGAGTCATGGAACCAAGGATGACTTAATGCTTTCTCTGCTCTCGAGGCTGAGGGACAGTTTCTTTTGCTTGCTGTCAGTTATTGGATCAGATCAGATCAGTTGCTCAGTCCTGTCCGACTCTTTGCAACCCCATGAATCGCAGCACGCCAGGCCTCCCTGTCCATCACCAACTCTCGGAGTTCACTCAGACTCACGTCCATCGAGTCAGTGATGCCATCCGCCATCTCATCCTCTGTCGTCTTCTTCTCCTCTTGCCCCCAATCCCTCCAGCATCAGAGTCTTTTCCAATGAGTCAACTCCTCGCATGAGGTGGCCAAAGTACTGGAGTTTCAGCTTTAGCATCATTCCTTCCAAAGAAATCCCAGGGCTGATCTCCTTCAGAATGGACTGGTTGGATCTCCTTACAGTCCAAGGGACTCTCAAGAGTCTTCTCCAACACCACAGTTCAAAAGCATCAATTCTTCGGCGCTCAGCCTTCTTCACAGTCCAACTCTCACATCCATACATGACCACAGGAAAAACCATAGCCTTGACTAGACAAACCTTTGTTGGCAAAGTAATGTCTCTGCTTTTGAATATGCTATCTAGGTTGGTCATAACTTTCCTTCCAAGGAGTAAGCGTCTTTTAATTTCATGGCTGCAGTCACCATCTGTAGTGATTTTGGAGCCCAGAAAAATAAAGTCTGACACTGTTTCCACTGTTTCCCCATCTTCTATTTCCCATGAAGTGATGGGACCAGATGCCATGATCTTCGTTTTCTGAATGTTGAGCTTTAAGCCAACTTTTTCACTCTCCACTTTCACTTTCATCAAGAGGCTTTTTAGTTCCTCTTCACTTTCTGCCATAAGGGTGGTGTCATCTGCATATCTTAGGTTATTGATATTTCTCCTGTCAATCTTGATTCCAGCTTGTGTTTCTTCCAGTCCAGCATTTCTCATGATGTACTCTGCATAGAAGTTAAATAAGCAGGGTGACAATATACAGCCTTGACGTACTCCTTTTCCTATTTGGAACCAGTCTGTTGTTCCATGTCCAGTTCTAACTGTTGCTTCCTGACCTGCATACAGATTTCTCAAGAGGCAGATCAGGTGGTCTGGTATTCCCATCTCTTTCAGAATTTTCCACAGTTTATTGTGATCCACACAGTCAGAAATAGATGTTTTTCTGGAACTCTCTTGCTTTTTCCATGATCCAGCGGATGTTGGCAATTTGATCTCTGGTTCCTCTGCCTTTTCTAAAACCAGCTTGAACATCTGGAAGTTCACGGTTCACATATTGCTGAAGCCTGGCTTGGAGAATTTTGAGCATTACTTTACTAGCGTGTGAGATGAGTGCAATTGTGCGGTAGTTTGAACATTCTTTGGCATTGCCTTTCTTTGGGATTGATATGAAAACTGACCTTTTCCCGTCCTGTGGCCACTGCTGAGTTTTCCAAATGTGCTGGCATATTGAGTGCAGCACTTTCACAGCATCATCTTTCCGGATTTGGAATAGCTCAACTGGAATTCCATCACCTCCACTAGCTTTGTTCGTAGTGATGCTTTCTAAGGCCCACTTGACTTCACATTCCAGTATGTCTGGCTCTAGGTCGGTGATTACACCATCGTGATTATCTGGGTTGTGAAGATCTTTTTTGTACAGTTCTTCTGTGTAATCTTGCCACCTCTTCTTAATATCTTCTGCTTCTGTTAGGTCCATACCATTTCTGTCCTTTATTGAGCCCATCTTTGCATGAAATGTTCCTTTGGTATCTCTGATTTTCTTGAAGAGATCTCTAGTCTTTCCCATTCTGTTGTTTTCCTCTGTTTCTTTGCATTGATCACTGAAGCAGGCTTTCTTATCTCTTCTTGCTATTCTTTGGAACTCTGCATTCAGATGTTTATATCTTTCCTTTTATCCTTTGCTTTTCACCTCTCTTCTTTTCACAGCTATTTGTAAGGCCTCCCCAGACAGCCATTTTGCTTTTTTGCATTTCTTTTCCATGGGGATGGTCTTGATCCCTGTCTCCTGTACAATGTCACGAACCTCATTCCATAGTTCATCAGGCACTCTATCTATCAGATCTAGGCCCTTAAATCTATTTCTCAGTTCCACTGTATAATCATAAGGGATTTGATTTAGGTCATACTTGAATGGTCTAGTGGTTTTCCCTACTTTCTTCAATTTAAGTCTGAATTTGGCAATAAGGAGTTCATGGTCTGAGCCACAGTCAGCTCCTGGTCTTGTTTTTGCTGACTGTATAGAGCTTCTCCATCTTTGGCTGCAAAGAATATAATCAATCTGATTTTGGTGTTGACCATCTGGTGATGTCCATGTATAGAGTCTTCTCTTGTGTTATTGGAAGAGGGTGTTTGTTATGACCAGTGCATTTTCTTGGCAAAACTCTATTAGTCTTTGCCCTGCTTCATTCCGTACTCCAAGGCCAAATTTGCCTGTTACTCCAGGTGTTTCTTGACTTCCTACTTTTGCATTCCAGTGCCCTATAATAAAAAGGACATCTTTTTTGGGTGTTAGTTCTAAAAGGTCTTGTAGGTCTTCATAGAACTGTTCAACTTCAGCTTCTTCAGCATTACTGATTGGGGCATAGACTTGGATTACTAAGTAAGATGGTAGGTGTTGCAAGAGGGCATCAGAGGGCAAACACACTGAAACCATACTCACAGAAAACTAGTCAATCTAATCACACTAGGACCACAGCCTTGTCTAACTCAATGAAACTAAGCTGTGCCCATAGGGCAACCTAAGATGGGCGGGTCATGGTGGAGAGATCTGACAGAATGTGGTCCACTGGAGAAGGGAATGGCAAACCACTTCAGTATTCTTGCCTTGAGAACCCCATGAACAGTATGAAAAGGCAAAATGATAGGATACTGAAAGAGAAACTCCCCAGGTCGGTAGGTGCCCAATATGCTACTGGAGATCAGTGGAGAAATAGCTCCAGAAAGAATGAAGGGATGGAGCCAAAGCAAAAAGAATACCCAGCTGTGGATGTGACTGGTGATAGAAGCAAGGTCCGATGCTGTAAAGAGCAATATTGCATAGGAACCTGGAATGTCAGGTCCATGAATCAAGGCAAATTGAAAGTGGTCAAACAAGAGATGGCAAGAGTGAATGTCGACATTCTAGGAATCAGCGAACTGAAATGGACTGGAATGGGTGAATTTAACTTGGATGACCATTATATCTACTACTGCGAGCAGGAATCCCTCAGAAGAAATGGGGTGGCCATCATGGTCAACAAAAGAGTCCGAAATGCAGTACTTGGATGCAATCTCAAAAACGACAGAATGATTTCTGTTCGTTTCCAAGGCAAACCATTCAATATCACAGTTATTGGAAGGCGGACATAAATTGCCAAGTTTAGAAGGAGAAGAAATTTACAAAACTTTCTGAGTGTGTTAAGAGACAGAGATCATACCTCTGTGATCATTTTTGACGAGTAAAGAGTTTTCCTGACTCTCAGCCCATTTTATTAGCTCAGAAGAAATCAACAGCTGATGCCTACATTTTACCCCAAGTAAAAACATCCCTCCTACACAAACTGTGGATTCACTCTAGGCTTAGATGTATCACTAGCCCGAGGTTAAAACTCTTCCTGCTTGAAAGAAACAGACCCAATTTGGGTCACAGCATCAGTGAATGGTGAGCCGGCCCTGCCCGATTTCTTCAGCTTCCTGAGCACAGAGGGAGAAAAAAAAAGAATTAATCAAACAGAACTTGTCAGGGGAGTTTCAGGAGGGGCTCTGGTCCCTTTTAATATAGGCAAACATTAAGATGTAACCACACAGAAAGGTAGAAATAAAAGCTAGATATTAATGACAGCAGCAGCCATTTAAAATAATTTTTTGAACTTGTTTAAGAAATATAAATATTTGTTTCACTGCCTCTCTTGTACTATCTGTGTTGGCTTTTCAGGGACCTCAGAGATTTAATGGAAAAGTGGACTGATAAGCACGTGATTAAACCATCAGACCCTGTGGCCATCAGATAAATGGAAAACCCAGCTTTTCCCTCAGCCCGTTCTCCGTGGCCCCCACGCCCACCTTGACTTGAGGTGCAGGTCTCTTTATGATGTTCTTTGTCTCTTTTCCTCTTTCAGTCTTTCTCTCTGGTGTTTTCTTTACCATGTTTTTCTGTCCTAAAGCTTTCACAACCCAATACCTGTGTTGCTCCCTTGTAAAGTCATTTTCAGTATTTGGTAGGCTTAATTGCTAAAATAATTATGCTATTCCCTGAACTGATGTGCTGCGGTATGGAGTGGAATGAAGAAGTGAATATCTGTTTATGACACTTGAAGGGTGATAAACAGATTTACATCAATCAAGCTGCATAGTCTGAATGGACACATAAGATGCCCCTGGGGAGTGACTGATTTTTTGCTTGCTTTTTTTTTTTCACTTGAAGTACTTGTCATTTCTTTTCATTTCATATTTCTTCAGAGGCAATCAAGGCATGTTAGTGAATATAAAATGCACAAGTCAAACATGTCTTTAAAAAGCAACTGTTTTGACATAATATAGCCTGTAGAAGTGAGATGCATTTTTCTTACCCTATGAGAAACATTTGCTAATGTAGTAGCCTTATTATGTAAGCCCATCTGCATATGCAGTGGTAAACAGTTCCTTAATACCATCAGTCTGCTTATGAAATAGAATTACAGGTTGAAAAAGAAATTACGCTTTCTGTTAAAAATACATAATTTTCTCCTTTCTTGCTGATGGTTCCTGTAGTTCAAACTCCAGGGGTTGTCTGTGAAGTCTCCTGCATACATTCGTTTGATTTCTCCTGTGACACTCTGTAGATTAACTTGTTCTCATGCCTCTTCCAGTTTGTTCTTATCTCATTTTCTCTTTCTTCTCCTGGAAAAATCATTTAGAAAATTTATCATTTGTCAACATGTGTTGACTTCTTCCCATTATAGGCTCTTTGTGGTTTGGGAATTGGAGAGATGTGAATTAAGCAGTGGGAGAGGCAGCCTGTGGAATGAACCAGGCTGACCTGGTCTAGCAGGCTGATGTAACCACATCAATCACCTTTATCACTCTCTCTCTCTGCTTCCTCTCTCTGTCCCCACACCTCCTCCCACTACTCCTAATACTTTAAACCAAGGCAGTAGAGTGAGTGTGAACCCTGGCATCAGGTAGTCCAGTCCTGTCTTTGAATTCTGCTGCTGCTTAAGCTGTGTGGCTGGTCAGGCACTTGGGTCTGTCAGTCAGGGTTTTGTTAGCTGGGACATGACCATCTGCCCCACTTGCCTGGCCAATTTTGGTTTATGCTTTGTGTCTTGTCATCCTTATTAATAATATCTCCTTTCACTGTCTCAAGTGCCCTGAGAGATTATATGGTGACCCTAAAAATGAGGATAACTGTTATCTCCCATTGTTGTATCGAGAATGACATTTCAAGTGTCTACTGTGGTGTCTGGCACATAGGTCCTTGAGATGGTACTTTTCATTGTTAGTAGTAATTGTTTGAAAGTGTGCTCTACCCGACCTCAGTGGTTTACTTGGTGTGGTGAGTCTGGACAGGAGCTTAGAACTGAAAAGTTCATTTCCATTTTATATTCTTGAATCTTTAGGTTTTATGCTTTATTTTAGAAATGGAATTAACTCCCACCTAGGGTTTTTAGGCTCTCAGTTAAAGGTAGGGCTCACCAAATAAATTTACCAGTGTCAGAAGCAGTAATGATGAGCTGGAAAAGTTGAAAAAGAGGAGAAATGAGGCACAATATATACAGAAAAAAGTGCTGTTTAAAACAACAACAAAAAAAACAACACAAAAAAACAAAAAAAAAAAACAAAGCATTTCAGGGAAGGGTGGAATTAATCATAGGCATAGATTGATTTTTCAAAAGTAATGAGCTCTATGGGTAGAGGCTGAAGGATGAACAGCCTCTGGTAACAAAATCCAGAGGCCAGAGGTCCTTGGAAAGATGGGTGGGGGTCTTAGTAGGGAGAGGGTGTCCCAGTGACACTCAAGGTAAAACAGGGTTTGAGAAGTTTTCTACAGTGAAAATGACAGGGGAATTTATGGGAAAATTTGCTAGGGAGAAAACCAAGGGTTGGCCCTATCTGTGTCTTTCCTAGAGTCACGAACCAGCTGTCAAGCATGTTAACTGCACACCATTAAGTGCAGACCCTGGATGAGGCCCCAGTAAGGTGGGGCTGTGACTCCTGAGCCCTGCCTCAAGGAGCCCAGACCATAGAGGAGAGACGCATGGACAATGGCAGCCCTCTGTCCTGTGGTGCGGGTGTGCTGGGTGTCAGGATGGATGCCCTGCTGCAGCAAACAGCCTGAGACCCCCCTGTAACTCACCACGCACACATGTTTCCTTCTTGTGTTAGAGCAGTGAGGTGTTGGGAAAGCAGTCCTCATGGCTCCAGTGATCTCCATGACCTTCAAGTTCTCTTCTGGATCCTCTGCCTGCCTTCATCAGATGGAAGAAAGAGGATGCTGAAATGTTGTGCAGGAAGGTTTTCTGAGCCAAGTTTGGAAGTGGTGCCCACAAGCTGTTTGTCATAGCTTAGTCACACTGGCTCATGTAATGGTGTGGCCAGGCAGCCACTTTCTGGCGATAATTCTACACTATGGAAGAGGAACATTAGCCTTTGGTCGACAGCCAAGTGTTTCTGGGACTTATACAGTGAGGAGGAGTGTAGTGGGAGCTTAGAAGCAAGAGAAATGCAAGTGTGTGTGTGGTGGGGGGTGGGAGGAGGTAAGGGAAATGATAGTAAAAGCCTCTCAGAGCATTAATATTTAAACCAAGTTTTGGAAGATCATTAGGATCTATATCACAAAGAATAGTGGGGAAGGACAGTTTAAGTAGAAGAAACAGCATGTACAAAATCACTGTGGCATTCATTTATCCATCTATGCAACAAATCTCTGTGAAATTGCCTTAAGGTGCCAAGAATCATTCCAAATGCTGGAAATGGCACTATACAAAAGACAGACAAGTTTCCTACTCTCATGACCCTATATTTTAATGAAGAGCAACAAACTATAAATAAAAAAGCCAATAAGTACACAACTCAAATCATCAGCGTGTCGTGTCAGGGAGCCTCAGCTATTTAAGTAGGGTTGGGGCAAAGGGTAGAGGGTGAAGGTGGGTTGAGGCTGTCATTGTAGAAAACCCTGCTTCACAAAGGTAGAATGTTGGAAAGGGAAGCAGGCTTTTCAGTGCTTTTGTGGCCATCTCAGGGTATTCCATTTTGACTTGAATCCAGAACATTTGGAGGTTTGAAGCTGTCTCAAGCATACTTTTAATGCCATTGTCATTTTCGATCTCAAGCAGTTGATCCTCTTCTAGTATGGACAAAGTCGATTTGCCTGGCTTATTCACAAATGGGTTGTGGATCCATTCCTTCCCAGTTCGAGGGTCTTCTGTGGTTGGGAAGTAATGCTTAAACTCTGAAAGCTAAGATAGGTGATCATGTGCCAGTTGCGAGAAAGCAAGCCCTGGCTCAGTCTCTTTCAAAATCTCTGCTAATATTTGAAACATGTCAAAATCCCAGTGTTTATGCATCACCTCCATAATTCCAGTTTGGCTTTGAATGCAGCCACTTAATCTGCCAATTTGAACATAGTTGTCCTTCTCCCCTAAAGTGACAGCTTGAATTCACTGAGTAGGTTGCATATGTCACACAAGTAGGCAAGTTTTGTGACCCATTCTGTGTCACTGAAATGTGCTGCCAAAGGTGACTGTTTTTCTATTTTCTAAAAGAAATCTCTGGAGCAGCTCTCATAACTCAAAAACCCTGGCCAGTGATCTACCTTTAGAAATCATCTCACTTCTGTGTATAAGAGAAGATGTGTGTGCTCTGCGTCCATCTCCTCACAGAGCGGCAGGAATAGGTTGAGTTAAGGGTATGCACTTCAGCGTAGTTGGTAATTTTAATTACATCTTGCAAATTGTTGTTAAGTTCAGGTGACATTTTTTGGCCAGCTAGCATGTCTCAATGGATGACACAGTGCATAGACTCACATTCAAAAGCAATCTCTTTGACCTGAGTAGTGAAACCAGAAATCTGTCCAGTCATGGCAGACACTTGGTCTGCTCTGACACAAAACGATCAATTCAGTTTTCCTGATATGTGAGGTTTGTATAGTTAAAGCTATGGTTTTTCCAGTAGTCATGTATGGATGTGAGAGTTGGACCATAAAGAAGGCAGAGTGCTGAAGAATTGATACTTTCAAACTGTGGTGCCAGAGAAGACTGTTGAGAGTCCTTTGGACCTTGAAGAGATCAAACCAGTCAATCCTAAAGGAAATAAACCCTGAATATTTGTTGGAAGGACAGATGCTGAAGCTGAAGCTCCAAACTTCAGCTTCAAGCTCTGAAGCTGAGGCTGAAGCTTTGGCCACCTGATTCAAGGAGCCGACTCATTGGAAAAGAGCCTGATGCTGGGAGAGATTGAGGGCAAGAGGTGAAGAGGGCAACAGAGGATAAAATGGTTGGATGGCATCACAGACTCAATGGACATGAGTTTGAGCAAACTCTGGGAGATGGTGAAGGACAGGAGAGCCTGACCTGCTGCAGTCCATGGGGTCACAGAGAGTCGGACATGACTGACTGTTGGAACAGCAACAACAGTCATTCAGAGACGAGTAGTTCTGCAGCCGTGGTGTTGGGTGACATCAAAAGTGCACATAACATATACTCGTGCACATTCTCCTGAAAAATATATTGCATAAAAACAAGTATTATTGCCTTGTTGTCAACATTGGTAGACTTGTCAACCTGGGTTGCATAGCATGATGACTTGTTAATCCTGTCTAACAATTGTGCCTCAGTAGCTTCTGCTAGCCCATCAATTCACCTGATTATGATGCCAGCCAAAAGAGGAGCACAGGCCTCCTTCTGAACTGCACCCTTTCCTAAAAGTCCACAACCAATGTTCTTAGCAGCAGGCAGGATCAACTCTTCACCAATAGTAAAGGACGTCTTCGTTTTGGCAATGTGGTCAGCCACTAAGAATGATGCTCTCAGCACAGACACGTTTGATGAAGTAGTGGCCTTCAATAATTGCTTCTTTTCTTCATGTTTTTTTCTTTCAAAAAACTCTAAAGGCTTATCTTTTAATGCAGGGTGCTTTGTCTCCTTGTGGCAAAGTAGTTTTGAAGGTTTCATTGGATAGCCAGCCGCCACATATTATGCAATGCATACTTGGAGAATGTGAATCACCTGTTGCAATGAATCTGTAATTTAAGTAGAACTCTGTTAGCAGTCTTAGAGTCTTCTGCTATCTATCTCCTCATTGGGTCATCCCCCTTTTCAAAGAAGCTCTCCAGTGACGTTTGTTTTTTATCATTTTGGCTAGGGTTAACTTGTGGGCTTACCCAAACTGTGACAGAGACAAGTGTGTAATGTAGGAAAGAGACATGGATGGAAGTGGTAGATAAAATAATGGGCGGGCCACTCACGGGGTAGAATAATTGTCAGAATCTGACTTAAAGCCTGCCACCAGATGCCTAAAGCCTGCCAGCAGATGCAGCTTAATTGTCACTTGCCACTCACTGATAGGGTTTTGATATGAGTCTGCAAGTAATTGATTTATTATGGTCTCTGTGCAGTCAAACCTCTCTGCTAATGATAATTTGTATTTGCAGCTGTGCCCCAGCGCTAGCATTACCACCTCAGCTCCACCTCATATCATCAGACATTAGCTTCTCATAAGGAGTGCACTCAGTTGGTAAAGAATCTGCCTGTGATGCAGGAGACCCCAGTTCGATTCCTGGGTCAGGAAGATCCACTGGAGAAGGGAAAAGCTACCCACTCCAGTATTTTGGCCTTGAGAATTCCATGGACTAAATCCATGGGGTCACAAAGAGTCGGACACGACTAAGCGACTTTCTCTTTCACTTTCAAGGAGTCCGCAGCCTAGATCCCTCGCATGTGCAGTTCACAGTAGGGTTTCTGCTCCTATGAGAATTTAATGCTACCACTGATCTGACAGGAGGCAGAGCTCAGGCAGTAATGCGAGTGATGGGGAGTGGCTATCAATTCTGATGAAGCTCCACTCACCCGCTGCTCACCTCCTGCTGTGTGGCCGGGTTCCTAACAGGTTATGGACTGGTGCCGGTCTGTGGCCCAGGAGCTGGGGACCCCTGCAGTAGATCACAGAATTTTGTAGTCACATATTGTATTTGTGGGCTCTCAGAGGTTGGTAGAGGTCAGTGGTGCACCATGCAGGCTGGTCCATAGTGATACAGAGAGAGAAGAGAAATCACCGAGAAAAGGCTGGCTTGTATGAGCTCTTTATAATTGAAACCTCCCACTTCTTACGGCCTGACAGATACTTACTACACTCTAATATGTCACAGTGTTGGGTGACTGGAAAGGCAGTAGATTAAGGTTCAGCAGAGCAAAGTTTGAAATCAGACTTGGGTTTCAGCTTGGAAAGCCTCCCCAGAACTAACAGTTAAATACTCATGAATTTTGCAAGGTGCATGTTAAACCACTGGTAGCTCGAAATCAGCCACAGTGTGGGAGTATTTACACCTTGGAACTCAACACATGTTACAAATCAGGCTTCTACTTATTTGTTCATTTGTTTATTAAGTTAAAAACATTTTTTATTGTGGTTAAAGCCACATAACATTAAACATAGTATTTTAACCATATATAGCTGTACAGTTCAGTGGCACTAAATGCATTCATATTGTTGCACAACCCTTACCATCGTCCATTTCCCGGATTTCTTACCCTTCCAAATTGAGATTTTGTCCCCATTAAACACCAGCTGCCCGTTCCCCCTTCCTACCTTCCTACTCCCCAGCCCCTAGCATCCACCAGTTTGCTTTTTGACTATGAACTCGACTGTTCGTTTATTTTTGCCCAGTGAGCTGGTTTCCCAGCATGCACCTGGAAGTCAGCAGCTACTTACTAAGCTACATGACTTTGGGGGAAAAAATGTAACATTTCCCAGCTTCATTTTCTCAGCTGTAAAATGGTGATTCAGTTCAATGCTAATTACCTGTAGCATATCTAGACTGCTAAATGAAATGATGGATGGAAAGCACTTTGTATAATGTCGATTCCATATTAAGAGCTCAAACCATGGTTACTCTCATGGTTGTTGTTACAGGCTGTTAGATAACAGTACCCACATATTCTGAGCACATAGACTGATTTGCTTGCACAGTAGGTGTTATTATCTCTGAATTAAGGTGGCAAAACTGAGGTCAAAGAGATCAAGTTACTTGCCTTAGACTGTAAACCTAGAAACTGATGGAACTAAAAGCTGCCAGATAGCAGAGTGCATGCCCTTTGCAGAAAGTGAAGATTGCCATCCTGCATCTGTGCTGGTTGCTAGTGGCTCTTAAAATTGCCTGACCAGGACACTGGCCCAGGACAGCACAGGGAAATGCCTGACAGCCTTCTGTGGGCTCACCTGTCTGAGCCAGGCTGGAGCCAGAACCATACCACCCACCCCTTTCTTTCCAGGTCATCACATTTACTTTTCTTTCATCTCTCAAGATGACAAAACATTCAAGTTGTTGTTGTTCAGTCCCTAAGTCGTGTCCAACTCTTTGCCACCCCATGGACTGCAGCATGCCAGGCTCCTCTGTCCTCTACTATCTCTCAGAGTTTGCTCAGATACATGTATGTTGTCAGTGATGCTAACATCTCATCCTCTGCCATCCCTCTCCTTTTGCCTTCAATATTTCTCAGCATCAGAATCTTTTCCAATGAGTCTGCTCTTGGCGTCAGATGGCCAAAGTATTGGAGCTTCAGTTTCAGGATCAGTCTTTCCAATGGATGTTCAGGGTTGATTACCTTTGGGATTGACTGGTTTGATCTCTTTGCTGTACAAGGGACTCTCAAGAATCTTCTCCAGCACCACAGTTTGAAAATATCACTTAAAATTCTAGTTAGCATCTTTGATTTGGAACTAAAGTTAAAAAAAAAAACAATGTATAGTTTAGAACTGATTCACTATTCCATTAGAAGTGAATAAATATATTGGGGGGGAATAGGAAAGAAAAGAATATTGAGGTGACATATGCAATTATTACACAGAACAGCTTTCCTGAAGACCAGAGCTGCAATCTTCAAATATTTTAAAATTAACTTGCAAAGGATGTGACCAAACATATCTACTTTGTGGCTGTGGCTCCTGGCATTTTTGGTATGCAATTTTATAGCAACTCTTTGCAGTAGAAACATGGCTGTCTTCTAAGACTTAAAATATTTCTCAGAATAAATATGATCATCAAGAGGGAAGGAGATTGTTAAAAGGAGAGTTTAGTTTCCTAAGGCATATCATTAGTGGCAACTGTTTAATGCATAGGAACTCCCTTAGGGAGAAAAATGGAATGACAGTAGTCAAGGCAGAACATCATGCTTATCACCTTCTGGATTCAAGTGATTGGGCTCTAACCTGAATGTAATAAAATTTCAAAGAAGTGAGTTGCCAGAAGTGCATCTCCTTAGATGTGGAAAGAGGAAGGAGAGGCATCAAAGAGAATCCATGACCACTCTACTCACTCCAGATATCCTGGAAATGAGACAGATGTGCTGCTGATACAGGGGTACAGATGGTGGGGTCCTTCCCCTGAGCAGCCCCAGATGTTCCTGTGGAAGAAGCTGAGCTCCTACCCTAGCCCTGGGGAAGCGAAATGATCAGGTACTCTGGAGACTTACTTGTTTACTTAATGAAGCTGAGCAAAAGGAGGCAGAGATTAGAAGCCAGAAATAAACATTCCTTTAAAGTTCAAAGTATCCAATAAAGAAAGATCTTTTCCATTTATGCTGTGTGTGTTTATACAGAAGTGGCATGATAGATATGAGTGTGAATTTAATGCATGTTATTAATCAATTGCTTGTCTTTTCAGTCGATTTTTGTTTTATTCTTTTTTCCAGTTTCATTGAGGTAACTGACATACATGCGTGGGTGTGTGCTCCATTGCTTCAGTCGTGTCTGACTCTTTGTGACCCCAGGGACTGTAGCTCGCCAGGCTTCTCTGTCCATAGTGTCATGGACAGTGGGTTGCCATGCTCTTCTTCAGAGGATCTTCCCCACCCAGGTATTGAACCCATGTCTCCTGCATTGCAAGTAGATTATTTACCACTGAGCCACCAGAGAAACCCATAATTGACACACAACATTGTGTAAATTTAAGGTATACAGTGTAATGGCTTGACTTACATGCATCTTGTAGTTATTACCACAATAACTTTAGTGAACATCCATCATTAAGCAAAATAAAAGGAAAAAAGGGTGTTTCCTTGCGATGAGAACTCATGGTTTACTCTCTTAATAACTTTCATATGAAGCATACAGCAGTGTTGATTATATTAATCATGTTGCAATCACATCCCTAGTGTTTATTTACCTTCTTCATTTTGTGTATTTATTTATTCACACTCATATTTCTTGAGTATCTATCCCTGTGCCATCAACTAGGCTTAATTCTAAGGATCTGAAGATGAATAAGGCATAAGGTTTTATCTTCCAAACTCAAAACCCCAGTGGGAACAGTCATTTAAACAGATACATTTAATCCTGTAAGATAAGTGCTAATAGATGTATTAATATGTATAAAAGGCCGGAAGGAACTGTGCTAAGACCAGCTCAGTGAAGTTGGGCAAACGATGCTTCATAGCAGAGATGATAATTGAATAAACTGATCTTCCCTTGCGTGTCTAAACTCCAATGAAAACCAATAAACATAAACAATATTTACCAGTTCAGTGCTTCTTATTAACTACACAAACCACAGAGGACAATGGAGCTGTTTCCAAACCTGGCACTCGTCAGATTTGCTTGTGGGGCTTAACAGAATTTCTGTGACCTTGACATATGAAAAGACTCTCAACCACACTCACACCCACAAAAAATGAGAATTACTTGTCACATTGATGAAAATCCAAGACCCATTCTATTTGTGAGGCTGTCAGAGAAACAGGTCCTTTTGTATACTGGTGGTGGGAACGCATTGACACTATGCCAGGGAACGTAGCAATACATTATGGGATAACAAATTAAAGAAGCACTTATTCTTTGACTCCGCAATTCTACTCCTAGAAATGTATTTTATGCATTGACATGCATAAGTGCAGAGTGACATGCACAGTTCTTTTTGATTTTCTTTTCTTTCTCCTTTCCTCCATCCCTTCTTTTGTAATTTTTGGGTATCTGTGGGAAGGGACTTTGAAACTATGTGAATATTCTCTTTCTCAACAAACTTTTGATTAAGTAATTAATATCATAATTCTCTATTTTATTCATGGATTATACTTTTCCTATCATTACTTACTTGGAGGCCCAAATTGTCCCAGATTGGACTAGTAGGAGACTCTTTCTTTATAACAATAAATTGTGTTTTATTTTAATTATGATTCCTTTCTCTATTCATATAAAACTTGTAGTTGAACAATTAATTTTATCATTTAATTCTACCCTTATGTAAAGCTTTTATCCTTATTGAGCCTGTCTCTTCCACAAGATGGTCTTCAAAGGCAATGAACATATTGCAAAATAATATTAACTTTTATTTACTGCTTCCTAATGCTAGGCAATACTATATAGTATCTAACATATTCCTAGATGCTTACTATTTATCACATATTAGGGTGAGATTATATATTAAATAGCATAGTATCTATGAAAATTTAGGAAGGAAATGTAATGGTTTAGATGCGGGCTTCAGAGTCAGTAGGGTCCTCTTTAAGCTGGCTTCTTTGTCCTTTTGAGATGGTGTCATTGCTTTCTGGCACAAGATATTCTAATGTTGGCCTTGCCCTGCCCCAGCCCTGGGATTGATCACTTCTCCAAGGATCTCTGGTTCCTTTCCGTGGTGAATGGTGTTTAGAAACCAAGATTTATGTGCTAGTTGTGCCCGTTCCTGTTGCAGTGGTACTGCTCTCAGGCTCCGGTGAAAGGATGGATGTGTGTGTGTGTGTTTGTGTTTATACATTTACATTTGTATTTATTTCTATGTCTATGTCTAAATTTCAAAGCTGAGTTCACCTTGATATCTCCAATTTATGTCTAATATCCCAGGATTCATTCTAGTTTTCTGTTTTTTATTCTAGTTTAATTATTTATAACTCCCTTCTCTGACATTGAGAAACTTAACTCTCATTTTCCTTATTACAGTCATGTATTTGATCATTCCACCTGGTGAAATCCACCTCTGCCCCCCTCTCTGTGAAGATGTTCCTCTCACTCCGCCTGTGCTCTGATACTTGTATCAGTTGGAACCACTGCACAGAAGCCCTCACCTTGCTGGGGTTCTGGCACCCTGAACCAAGTAGCCCTCCCAGGTGAACTCCTGCCTTGCCTGCTCAGGCTCTGATGACCCGTGCCCAGGCCCTGCCACTTGCAGATGCCCTTCTTACCCCACCTGAGCTGTGGGCCCCTGTTATGGGCCATCACAGCTATGCCTACTTTCCTCCATAGCCACCTGCTTTACTCTGCTTAAGAGTTTTAGGACCGAATAGTTCAGAAAGGCAAGGTTGGGAGGAAGAAGTAGAGGAAGAAAGAAAGAGCAAGAATGTAAACAATTTTTAAAAAAAATTACAAGAAGGAAGAGACAGAGATGGAATTGTCTCATGTACATTTCAATTTAATTCTGGTGTTTTGATCAAGTAAATCTTTTAATATACAAAAAAAACTCTTAAAATAGAAAATAAATATAATTGTATATCAAATAGGTAACATACCAAGAAAATAAAATTATTTTAAATGCTTTAGAAGATAATATTTTAAAATTTAGTTTATTGAAGTATAGTTGATTTACAATGTTGTGTTAATCTCTACTACACAGCAAAATGATTAAGTTATGCATATATATGTATTCTTTTTCACACCCTTTTCCATTATGGAAAAGTATTGAATATAGTTCCATGTGCTATACATTAAAACATTGTTTATTCATTCTGTATGTACTAGTTAGCATCTGCTAATCCCAAACTCCCAATACATCCCTCTCCCATCTCCACTCTCCCTTGGCAACCATAAGTCTGTTCTCTATGTCTGTGAGTCTGCTTCTGTTTCATAGATAAGTTCATTTGTGCCATATTTTAGATTCCACATGTAAGTGATATCATATGGTATTTGTCTTTCTCTTTCTGACCTGCTTCACTTTGTATAATAATCTCAAGGACCATCTATGTTGCTACAAATGACATTATTTCATTCTTTTCTATTCCTTTGTATATATGTACCACATCTTCTTTATCCATTCATCTGTTGGTGAATGTAAATCAACATTTAGAACAACCTGAATGCTGTTCGATGTCTTGGCTATTGTAAATAGTGCTGCAGTGAATACTGGTGCATATATCTTTAAGATTATAGTTTTCTCCAGCTATATACCCAGGAGTGCAACTGTAGGATCATATGGCAACTCTACTTTTAATTTTTGAGGAACCTCCACACTAGTTTTCATAGTGTCTGTACCAACTTACATTCCTACCAACAGTGTAGGAGGATTCCCTTTCTTCATGCCCTCTCCAGAATTTGTTGTTGTAGACATTTTAGTGATGGCCATTCTGATTGGTGTGAGGTGGCACCTCCCTGTAGTTTTGATTTGCATTTCTCTAATAATTAATAACGTTGAACATCTTACTTGTGCCTGATGGTCATTTGTCAGTCTTCTTTGGAGAAATGTCTATTTATGTCTGGAAGACAATATTTTAACATGTTTAGTAGAATATACTCTCAGAACAAAAAAATCTGAAATTTAATTTAGGATTTTAAAACAAATTATAATACTGCTATTTTAATTTTGAAACTAATTTATATTGTAAGATAAAGCCAAAAAGTGATATGTTAATGTTGTTAGCAACTAAATTTTT
The DNA here is from genome assembly GCF_029407905.1 of Bubalus kerabau. Taxonomy (NCBI): domain Eukaryota; kingdom Metazoa; phylum Chordata; class Mammalia; order Artiodactyla; family Bovidae; genus Bubalus; species Bubalus kerabau. Next base: position 89,841,546 of record NC_073624.1, on the reverse strand, counting down.
ATTGTAAGAGAAAAGCAACATTGAGTATAAAAATGAAAAAGTTAAAGACTTTTGTATTGTTAAGTGTGAATTGGAAATTTCTGTATGAACATGTGATTAAAAAATACATATGCATGTATATTTCCCCCCACCTCTATCCACTGGAAGGACCTAGAAGCAGCTCAGTAGCAGTATGTATCCCTAACCCCCAGATTTTGAACTCTAACCATTATTCCCACTGAAAGAAATCAGGGCTCTTTCAAGAAATGGCTGATTTGAGGTCAGAGTACAAGGTGAGCCTGAGATACATTTCTGTGTCAATTAGGGGCTCTCACTGACCAGAGATGAGACAATTTGAGCTTCAAAAAGAAAGACTACAGTGGAATAAAATACTGAATAGATACAAATCTGCAAGTCCATAAAATGATACTCAGAAAAAAAGAAAACTAAAGACAAAACAAAACACCATTTGTCACCTACCCCTTACTCTGAAAACTGATAATTTAAATAAATGATTATTTACCTTGCCCTTCCAAAAGGAACAGGTGATGGGATAAATCTCCCTTTCTCTCTCTCTTTCTTTCTTTCTCCTATTGTCAGGTGATAAATGTAGAATGAATGATAGAAAACTCATCATATTGCAACCTATAATGAAGTAACTGATTGAGGCAAGAATGATCAGTGAATGATAAAGCCATTATATATACACTAATGGAGAACTGGATGCTCCAATGCTGCTGAAATATTACTCCCCAGATTATTCAATGATTTAAAAAGAAAAATGGAACTTTATGATGGAGGCTTGAAGCTGTCTCTGGCTTACTGATAATGAGTCAATTAGATATGATGTATTTTGCAATGTGTTGCAATATTATACAGCATCAATAATGATATCTTGCCTAAAATGTTTAACCTGAATGTAATCTGGCCTCTAGCTCCAAACTGTAGTTTGCACAAAATGTGTGGGTAACTGGAATAAATTAAATGACACTGCACATTTAACACCTGGACAAATTTAGAGAGTAGACCATTCTGAGAAACAACTGGCCTGGCCAAAGAAATGGAAGAGGGGCATTGTTCTGGGTTACAAGTGACTTATGAGATATAACAACCAAATATCAGTATAATGTGGACTGGATCTTGGTAGGACTAAAGTGAGAGTAACATATATTTTTGGAGTATATGACAAAATTTGAATATGGATCAGGCATTAGAGGATGACAAAGAATTTTAATTAATTTTGTTAGCTACATAATGATACTGACTTTAAGAAGAAAGATGTTCTTATTTTCACGGTGTCAGTATAATTTATCTAGAATACTTTGACAAAAAGATTGATGAGGCAAACATGGTAAAAATGTTAACAACTATTCGTCTAGGAAATGGGTATATAGATGGTATGTATACCATTCTCTTTTTTTCTTTATGCTTGAAAATATTTATAACAAAATAGCTGAAAACAATATTGATTCCTAGGTCACAAACCAGCCCTCGGTTCAGTTCAGTTCAGTTCTGTCGCTCAGTCGTGTCCGACTCTTTGCAACCCCATGAATCGCAGCACGCCAGGCCTCCCTGTCCATCACCAACTCCTGGAGTTCACCCAAACTCATGTCCATCAAGTTGGTGATGCCATCTAGCCATCTCATCCTCTGTCGTCTCCTCCTCCTGCCCCCAATCCCTCCCAGCATCAGAGTCTTTTCCAATGAGTCAACTCTTCGCATGAGGTGGCCAAAGTACTGGAGTTTCAGCTTCAGCATAAGTCCTTCCAATCAACACCCAGGGCTGATCTCCTTCAGAATGGACTGGTTGGATCTCCTTGCCGTCCAAGGGACTCTCAAGTCTTCCCCAACACCACAGTTCATAAGCATCAATTCTTTGGGGCTCAGCCTTCTTCACAGTCCAACTCTCACATCCATACATGACTACAGGAAAAACCATAGCCTTGACTAGACGGACCTTTGTTGGCAAAGTAATGTCTCTGCTTTTGAATATGCTATTATATATATATATAAAACATCCTCTTTACCTGTTTGTGCCCATACATGGACATTTAGGTTGTTTCCACATTTTGACTATTGCAAATGGTGCTGCTATGAACATAAGGGTACATATATATATTTTTTTTAATTTAAATTTATTTATTTTAATTGGAGGCTAATTACTTTACAATATTGTATTGGTTTTGCCATACATCAACATGAATCCACCACGGGTGCTCCCCATCCTGAACCCCCCTTCCAACTCCCTCCCCGTACCATCCCTCTGGGTCATCCCAGTGCACTGTAGTTTTGCCTGAGTATGTGCCCAGAAGTGGGATTGTTGGATCATATGGTAGTTCTATTTTTAGTTTTCTGAGGAACCTCCATAGTGCTCTCCATAGTGACTTCACCAATTTACATTCCCACCAACAGTGTAGGAGAGCTCCCTTTTCTCCATACCCTCTCCAACATTTGGAGAGGGTAAAATAAATTGTTTATTTATTTGACTGCTCTGGGTCTCAATTGTGGCATATGGGATCTACTTCCCTGATCAGGGATCGAACCCTGGCCCCTTGCATTGGGAGCCGAGAGTCCCAGCCACCAGACCAAGCAGAGAAATTCCTTATTTGTAGACTTTTTCAGTGATGGCCGTTCTACCTGTGTGAAGTGGTACCTCATTGTGGTTTTGATTTGTATTTTTCTAATAATTAATGATGTTGAACATCTTTTCATGTGCAGAATAGGTCTCTTTAAAACAAACAAGCAAGCTTTTAAAAAATCATTAGTTAGCCACTCAGTCGTGTCCGACTCTTTTGTGACCATGTGAACTGTGGACCACCAGGCTCCTCTGTCCATGGGATTTCCCAGGCAAGAATAATGGAATGGGTTGCCATTTCCTTCTCCAGAGGATCTTCCCCACCCAGGGATTCAACCAGAGTCTCCTGGTTGAATCATTAACTATAACATAAATATGAAAAGCCACATAAAACAGGTGCACAGTTTAAAGAATTGTTAGACAGCATGCCCCACCCCCACAGGAGTCAGGAGTCTTCTATTCCCCCCGGCCCCCACCGCCCCATCACAAAGCGGCTCTCTGTATCCGCCCCCAGTACATTTAGGATGCTATTAAGGATCAAAGACAAAGTTCAGAACCCTGCCCTTGACATTCTTCTATTACTCAATCCCGTCTGCTCCCCCCTATCCCCCAGCCCCGGCAAAGTGAGATTTTACATTTTTCCTTTGGTTCTAAAGGTTTTTTGTCTCAAAGTTTTACAGAAGAGTACAACTCAGTTATGCATTATTAGGTACGTGATTTTCACTTTATAATATCAAGGAAATAGAGCTGCTCTGGGGCAGATTCATTCCTTATTCACAGCTAATTCTGAGAACATAATGTCATAAAGGATCTTCAGATGCAAACACATAATTCTATCATGGTGGGATGAAGAAATGAAAACATTATTTAAAATAACCTCAGAGTCAACTTTGAATGAGTAAAGTTAAGGTCTCCAGGATCTGTCTGCAGAGTCATTATGTTGTAGTGATGTTAAAAGGTGGCCAGAGGCATTGCTTGTTACCTGGGATGGTTGAATCAAAATGAGAAATAAGTTTTCACCTTTTTTTTTTCCCCTTAACACTCCGAGAACTTTAATCTTCTCTTTATGTGATTTCTTTTCTCTTTTAATTTAGGTTTTCCAGACCCAGAGCTGAAATGGATGATGTGTTCCTTGCTTGTTCTCAGAAGGCTCAAATCTTGGTAACGATGCAGGGGTTGAAAAATAAAGATACATGTATCTCATTTGGAAGTCTCAAAGCTCTAATGCTAGGTGGTTTTTAATGCATGGTAATGTATCACCTTTACCAGGATATTATGTGCATTAAATAACATAATAAGCATGCACAGCAGCTTGGGGCACACCCCAGGAGTGCAGGAAGGGTTAGGGAGGAGCTGAGTTGGGTGGGAAGGATTCCAGACTGGGTGGGAATTGAGCTCTTCTTCCTGCAGCTCTGTTTCTTATCTGGATGGCCTTGGGCCTCTCTCCATGTGGTGAAGCCTTAGTCTCTTCATGAGTAAATGGGGGGAGATACCGCTTTCTTCCAGGGATGCTGGGAGGATTAATGGTGTGCTTACCATTGGCCTAGTGCTCACTGTGGACCGCTGTGTCCTGACATCTGCTATCTCATGTGTTCCTCTCAACATACTGCCCTCCTCACGTTACTCATGAGCAACTAGAAAACGTAGGAGACGTAAATTTTTTTTTTTTTTTAAACTGGATCGCTTTGCCATTTCCACACCAGATCCATCCCACCACCCCCCAGAGAAGGCATGGTCGGTCCTCCTTGATTGTTTGAAACCTCTTTTGAGTTACTTAATCTCTCTAAATCTTAATTTTCTCACATATGAACTGGGGATTAAAATAGTACCTTTCTAGTGGGTTGTAGTGAGGTTTAAATGAGATGATGCATTTTGGTTATTATTAGTGGTGACAAGTCTGTTGTGGGAGGTCTTGTCTGAGGCCCAGCTGCCCGTGGGGAGGCCCCTGCAGTACCCAGTGTCTCCCCACCACAGCCCTCCTGGTGTGAGCAAAGGGAAGACATATTCTCAGTTTTCTCTTGAGGGGACCAGCTGGGCTAGAGGAAGACAGATGTGGCCTTTGGCCTGTGACGGTGTCAGCTACAAATTGGCACTTGCTGAGAGTGTTTGCCAGTGATTGAACAGCAGCAACATGGGCATTTGCCATCTGCTTGCCCTGCTGCGGCTGCTGACCTCCCGCAGTCCTGGAAGGGAGCTCAGGGTGGGGAGTGTGGCACCAGTGCCCCAGCGAAACTGGTGGAACAGGTCTTGAGATAGTTAGATATTTTTAGGAGCTGATTTCATGATCCCAAGTCCTGCATCTCCTCATATCTACAAGAGCACTAACTCCCTTCATGGTGACATCAACTCCTTGTGACTAGCAGAAAGCCTTTTGGGAAAAGGCTTGTTTGCCCTGAACTCCTCCTTCACCAAAATCTTATCTTTGACTGTCCCCCACTGCTTCTTTGGAGCAGTCTCTCAGAGCTACCAGACCCCAGTCCTCATTTTGCCCCAAATAAAACTTAACTCGCAACTCTCACATTGTGCATTGTTTTAGTCCACAATGGAAACTCCTGAGACAGCCCAGGTGCCCCTCAGCCTGAAAAATAGGAAAATAGCAGAGAGATGAGGAAAGCACAATTTGTATGATTTTTCTATCTATCACCTCCTTTCTCTAGTCCATAAATGTCTCCCACCTATGGCCTCTCAGCAGCTTCCTCAGGGTTTAAAGCTTGACACTTCAACTTTTAATGAGAAATAATAGCCACATTTAGCTTTATTTCTTTTTCTTGTGTCAAACCTTATATTTGTTTGCTCTCTGGAAGAGAAATAAAAGTGTATTATCTTGTCCATTTTGGGCTGGACATTAAATAAAAACAGTCAAATTGAAAGTGAATGTCAGCAAAAGGGTTTTGCTTTGGCTGTGGGGTTTCAGATGTGATCTTCCTGGTCCCTGAGGATCTGGGAAGTCAACTCTTCACAGCAGGGGCATTGGCTGTTTCTTTATGGAAGTCTCCTCAAGGGCCTTGATAAAAGAAATGTTCACATACTGAGGTATGGGGAAGTCATTCCAGCTTATATGTGAGTCAAGTTGAATTTGATGCTAACTAGACCAGCCTGTTTGTGATATTGTACATCTGCTTTAATTATTAATGAAAAGGGCACATCGACCAGAAGTAAAGAATGTCCATGTTGAAAATAAAGACATCCATTTGAGCAACATGGATGGATCTAGAGATTATCATGCTAAATGAAACAAGCCAGAGAGAGAAGGACGGCTCTTGGAAAGTGAAAGTGTTAGTTGCTTAGTCGTGTCTGACTCTTTGCAACTCCATGAACATTATAGCCTGCCAGGTACAAAGGTACCTGGAATTCTCCAGGCAAGAATACTGGAGTGGATTGCCATTCCCTTCTGCAAGGGATCTTTCCGACTCAGGAATCAAACCTGGGACTGCTGCATTGCAGGTAGATTCTTTACCTTCTGAGCTACCAGGGAAGCCCCCAAGGCAAATGTATGATATCACCTATATGTGGAATATAAAAAGAAAGAATGATATAAATGAACTTAGGCGCAGGAGGGCCTAGAGGAGCTATCCCACGTTGAAGGTCAGGAAGGGCGGTGGTGAGGAGATAGCCCTCGTCCAAGGTAAGGAGCAATGGCTGCGCTTTGCTGGAGCAGCCATGCAGAGATACCCCACGCCCAAGGTAAGAGAAACCCACGTAAGACGGTAGGTGTTGCAAGAGGGCAGCAGAGGGCAAACACACTGAAACCATACTCACAGAAAACTAGTCAATCTAATCACACTAGGACCACAGCCTTGTCTAACTCAATGAAACTAAGTCATGCCCGTAGGGCAACCCAAGATGGGTGGGTCATGGTGGAGAGATCTGACAGAATGTGGTCCACTGGAGAAGGGAATGGCAAACCACTTCAGTATTCTTGCCTTGAGAACCCCATGAACAGTATGAAAAGGCAAAATGATAGGATACTGAAAGAGAAACTCCCCAGGTCGGTAGGTGCCCAATATGCTACTGGAGATCAGTGGAGAAATAACTCCAGAAAGAATGAAGGGATGGAGCCAAAGTAAAAAGAATACCCAGCTGTGAATGTGACTGGTGATAGAAGCAAGGTCCGATGCTGTAAAGAGCAATATTGCATAGGAACCTGGAATGTCAGGTCCATGAATCAAGGCAAATTGGAAGTGGTCAAACGAGAGATGGCAAGAGTGAATGTCGACATTCTAGGAATCAGCAAACTCAAATGGACTGGAATGGGTGAACTTAACTCGGATGACCATTATATCTACTACTGCGAGCAGGAATCCCTCAGAAGAAATGGGGTGGCCATCATGGTCAACAAAAGAGTCCGAAATGCAGTACTTGGATGCAATCTCAAAAACGACAGAATGATCTCTGTTCGTTTCCAAGGCAAACCATTCAATATCACGGTAATCCAAGCCTATGCCCCAACCAGTAACGCTGATGAAGCTGAAGTTGAACAGTTCTATGAAGACCTACAAGACCTTTTAGAACTAACACCCAAAAAAGATGTCCTTTTCATTATAGGGGACTGGAATGCAAAAGCAGGAAGTCAAGAAACACCTGGAGTAGTAGGCAAATTTGGCCTTGGAATACGGAATGAAACAGGGCAAAGACTAATAGAGTTTTGCCAAGAAAATGCACTGGTCATAACAAACACCCTCTTCCAATAACACAAGAGAAGACTCTATACATGGACATCACCAGATGGTCAACACCAAAATCAGATTGATTATATTCTTTGCAGCCAAAGATGGAGAAGCTCTATACAGTCAGCAAAAACAAGACCAGGAGCTGACTGTGGCTCAGACCATGAACTCCTTATTGCCAAATTCAGACTTAAATTGAAGAAAGTAGGGAAAACCACTAGACCATTCAAGTATGACCTAAATCAAATCCCTTATGATTATACAGTAGAAGTGAGAAATAGATTTAAGGGCCTAGATCTGATAGATAGAGTGCCTGATGAACTATGGAATGAGGTTCCTGACATTGTACAGGAGACAGAGATCAAGACCATCCCCATGGAAAAGAAATGCAAAAAAGCAAAATGGCTGTCTGGGGAGGCCTTACAAATAGCTGTGAAAAGAAGAGAAGTGAAAAGCAAAGGAGAAAAGGAAAGATATAAACATCTGAATGCAGAGTTCCAAAGAATAGCAAGAAGAGATAAGAAAGCCTTCTTCAGCGATCAATGCAAAGAAATAGAGGAAAACAACAGAATGGGAAAGACTAGAGATCTCTTCAAGAAAATTAGAGCTACCACAGGAACATTTCATGCAAAGATGGGCTCAATAAAGGACAGAAATGGTATGGACCTAACAGAAGCAGAAGATATTAAGAAGAGGTGGCAAGAATACACAGAACTGTACAAAAAAGATCTTCATGACCCAGATAATCACGATGGTGTGATCACTGACCTAGAGCCAGACATCCTGGAATGTGAAGTCAAGTGGGCCTTAGGAAGCATCACTACGAACAAAGCTAGTGGAGGTGATGGAGTTCCAGTTGAGCTATTCCAAATCCTGAAAGATGATGCTGTGAAAGTGCTGCACTCAATATGCCAGCAAATTTGGAAAACTCAGCAGTGGCCACAGGACTGGAAAAGGTCAGTTTTCATTCCAATCCCAAAGAAAGGCAATGCCAAAGAATGCTCAAACTACCGCACAATTGCACTCATCTCACACCCTAGTAAAGTAATGCTCAAAATTCTCCAAGCCAGGCTTCAGCAATATGTGAACTGTGAACTTCCAGATGTTCAAGCTGGTTTTAGAAAAGGCAGAGGAACCAGAGATCAAATTGCCAACATTCGCTGGATCATGGAAAAAGCAAGAGAGTTCCAGAAAAATATCTATTTCTGCTTTATTGACTATGCCAAAGGCTTTGACTGTGTGGATCACAATAAACTGTGGAAAATTCTGAAAGAGATGGGAATACCAGACCACCTGATCTGCCTCTTGAGAAATTTGTATGCAGGTCAGGAAGCAACAGTTAGAACTGGACATGGAACAACAGACTGGTTCCAAATAGGAAAAGGAGTACGTCAAGGCTGTATATTGTCACCCTGTTTATTTAACTTATATGCAGAGTACATCATGAGAAATGCTGGACTGGAAGAAACACAAGCTGGAATCAAGATTGCTGGGAGAAATATCAATAACCTAAGATATGCAGATGACACCACCCTTATGGCAGAAAGTGAAGAGGAACTAAAACGGCTCTTGATGAAAGTGAAAGTGGAGAGTGAAAAAGTTGGCTTCATGCTCAACATTCAGAAAACGAAGATCATGGCATCTGGTCCCATCACTTCATGGAAAATAGAAGATGGGGAAACAGTGTCAGACTTTATTTTTCTGGGCTCCAAAATCACTGCAGATGGTGACTGCAGCCATGAAATTAAAAGACGCTTACTCCTTGGAAGGAAAGTTATGACAACCTAGATAGCATATTCAAAAGCAGAGACATTACTTTGCCAACAAAGGTTTGTCTAGTCAAGGCTATGGTTTTTCCTGTGGTCATGTATGGATGTGAGAGTTGGACTGTGAAGAAGGCTGAGCGCCAAAGAATTAATGCTTTTGAACTGTGGTGTTGGAGAAGACTCTTGAGAGTCCCTTGGACTGCAAGGAGATCCAACCAGTCCATTCTGAAGGAGATCAGCCCTGGGATTTCTTTGGAAGGACTGATGCTAAAGCTGAAACTCCAGTACTTTGGCCACCTCATGTGAAGAGTTGACTCATTGGAAAAGACTCTGATGCTGGGAAGGATTGGGGGCAGGAGGAGAAGGGGACGACAGAGGATGAGGTGGCTGGATGGCATCACTGACTCGATGGTCTTGAGTCTGAGTGAACTCCGGGAGTTGGTGATGGACAGGGAGGCCTGGCATGCTGCGATTCATGAGGTCGCAAAGAGTCGGACACAACTGAGCGACTGATCTGATCTGATAAAACGGAAATAGACCCATAGACATAGACAACATGCACATAGAAAAGAAACTTGTGGTTATCAAGGGAAAAGTGGGGGTAGGGATAAATTAGGACATTGGGGTTAATATACACACACTACTATGTATACAATAGATAACCAGCAAGGACCTACTGTACAGCATAGGGAACTGTACTCAATGTTTTGTAATAACCTAGCAGGGAAAAGACTCTGAAAAAGAGTGTTTATGTATACATAAAACTGAATCACTTTTCTGTACACCTGTAACTAATACAACAATGTAAATCAACTAGATTTCAATTAAAAAAAGAAAAAATAAAATAAAAATAAAGGCTAAGTGCCCATCTTCCAGGGATGCAATCTGGTCTTCCTTTGATGAAAGGACTCCTTCCCAGCTGCCATGGCCACATTGATCCACTGTTTATGTGCTGGTCTGATTTTTTGAAACCTTAAAGTAAAGTATCCCTGATTTGTTCGATATTCTTTGTTCTGACAAGATATGAAACCATGCTGATAACTGTGCTTCTCTGGAGCAATTCCTCAGCGTTATCTGAGAGGCTGCCTTCCGGGCTGTAGTCCTCAGTTTGACCCAGATAAAACCCTTTTCTATTTCTACTATAGACTGTTTATTGATTATTTTCACCGACAGCCTGTTGTATAAAAAAGCTATTTGGCTCTGTCCTCAAGTTGAATGCTGCTTTCATTAATTTCCTTCTAGGCCCTCATTTGAATGCAGGATGTGTGCCCAAAGACTAGAGGGGGCTCAGGCTGCTCTGAGGATGCTCCTCTAGCCCACATGTCTTCTTTGTCCACTGACTTAAAGTTCTGTCACCAGCCATGATCCCCAGAAGGGCACTGGTGTAATATTACATGGGCGGTATTGTGTTCCAGGGACTTAATCCCTTCCTTGGAGAGAGTGGCCCTGGCTGCAGGCTCCTCAGACTCCTTCCTACCAGGCTCCCAGGCTCCACCCCTGTGGCCTTAGGGTTCTCCTTTGACCACATATCCTTATTTCTCCTCCCTCCCCCTCACTCCCTGCTCAGGTATATTTCCTCCACAGATCTTTTACTGTTGAGTCTGCTGACCTTATAGCTCTCTGAGAAAAATACATATGTTTTTCTCTTTGTAAAATATATTTTATATATTAATTTCTTCCTCTTGCCTTGTAAAATTCCGTGGCACATGAAATTTGTGGAAAAGTACAAGATTTTTGATCTCCTTCTGTCCCAGGGAATTAAGGTTCCACAAGATTGCAGGCTTCTTTCCCAAGCTGTCTTTGCTTTGGCAAAAACATGCGAGCAAACAAAACATAAAAAGAACTCTTCTCAACTACTTGTGTGATATATTAGCAATTCTCCCTGAACATGAGACACAAAATTTTTTCCCCTTTCTTGCAAATATGATAAGGTCCCTTTGAAACTATTGTTCTCTTCTCTTTCTTCAGGTAAAATTAGAATAAGTGTCTTAAAATATATTTGTACTTTTCCGATTATTGATATATAAGGAGTTTATGTATATACCCATAAGACCCAGTACGTGTATATCTAATACATTTAATTTGTCCCTTTGTCCTTTCCCTGGGGATTCCTGTTATTCATTCATCCACTCAATCATTCTCTCATTCATTCATTCAATTATTTGAATGCCTCCTTTATATCAGACATATGCAAAGCCTACTATGGGGATGGTATAGAATACATATGGCCATAGGCTAAAATACTACATTTTTTAGCCATCTGAGTAGCTGAATATTACAGGCTGAGTTGTCTAGAAGTAGACTCTGTAGTTTGGTGTATATAGAGGTTTTAAGGTACAGATTCCCCTTCCTGGCTGAGGTCCAGGGTTTCCTGCACTTCTCTGAGCTTCAGGAGACTGAATTCTAATATTAGCTCTGCCCCTAACAAGCTGTGTGATCTTGAATAGGTTGCTTCACCTCTCTGGATTTAATTTTCTAATAGCAAAACCTAAGAGAGAGGTTATATGTTCTATAAGCTTCTGTCTCATCTTACAGTTTTAAGTGTGTGTGTGTGCTAAGTCGCTTCAGTCATGTCCAACTCTTTGGGATCCTATGGACTGGAGCCCTCCAGGCTCCTCTGTCCATGGGATTCTCCAGGCAAAAATACTGGAGTAGCTTGCCATGCCCTCCTCAGAGTTTTAAGTAGTACCTGCCATTTCATTGGAGGGTATAGTAATAATGATGTTACTGTTTACACTTGTATGAATACTTCATTACTTGCAGAAATAGAAAAATCTGTCTTCATGACATCCTTATGCAGTAGGTTGGCAAGGAGATGTTATTCCAGTTTTAAAAATAATAAAATAGATTTAGAGAGCATCTTAAGAAACTCACAAAGATGGTCAATTTTGCCTCAGTAAAATCAGCAGACCAGGAATGTCAAATAGCTCCTGAGTTCATGCTGATATCCAGTGGTTTTAGAGATATAATTTTTACTTGGAAGGAAGGAGATAAATATTTATTGAGTATTTTCTCTGAAGCATAAGTGGTAGGTTGCTTTACCTGTATTCTTTCATTGTGTGTGACTATGTTTCTGTGTTGTTATGTATTATCCCATTTTACAGATAAGAGAATTGAGGTTTACTTATGTGGCTTGCCCTAGTAAGAAATGGAGATCGATTTAATCTTTGTCTTCTCTTACTCCAAAGCATAGAATTGCCAGAGAGCATGGAGTACAACCCTCAACTAGACTTTTCCAGTGGGGCCAACAAAACGGCTTCCCTGAAGCAAGGGTAGTCTTGACTGGAGTGGTTGTGCTGTTCCAGCCTGATTGTCCCAGTATCCAGCAACCTTCCTTCACGGACTGTCTTTATGCAGATTCAAGGAGACTCTGTGCTAATGTTACTGTTGAAGATTTACCATCTCTTCTCCAAGCTATATTTCTTAAAGTGGTAGTCAAGTCATTTAATTAAAGGTGTTTAAGGGGGTTTGTTTATTATTTATGCTCCATCTGACTGATAAACACAACCTATTAGGCTGGCTTGATCTAAAATTTATTTATTACAGAAATAGTACTGAAATTTAATTAATTTTCTGGTTTCTTGGGTTTACATGAAGTCTCATGGTGTTGATGTATTATCCACTTAAATATTTAAATGTTTGCTGCTGCTGCTAAGTCACTTCAGTTGTGTCCGACTCTGTGAGACCCCATAGACGGCAGCCCACCAGGCTCCCCCGTCCCTGGGATTCTCCAGGCAAGAACACTGGAGTGGGTTGCCATTTCCTTCTCCAATTCATGAAAGTGAAAAGTGAAAGTGAAGTCGCTCAGTCGTGTCCAACCCTCAGCAACCCCATGGACTGCAGCCTTCTAGGCTCCTCCGTCTATGGGATTTTCCAGGCAAGAGTACTGGAGTGGGTTGCCATTGCCTTCTCCGATTTAAATGTTTAATTAGGTTCAAAATAAATCATTTTGTCCCCCTTCCTAACTCTTACTTTGTCATTAAGTTTGTTTGGCTTACTGGCTGCTTAGGTCTCCCCAACAGCGAATCCTTTTGTAACTCCATGCTTTTCCCCAAAGTTATAGTTATGCATGGACCAGGAGGCTGTGGGGAAAGCAATTTACAGTTCTTTGTAATTTTGGGCAAACCACAAACAGCATCAGAGAACTGAGAAAAGTGCAATCTCATGGGCAATAAGCATAGTTGTTTATTGAAAAATCAACATTGAATGTAACAGTCCAATAGATTTTTTTCTTCAATACTCACTGAATTCTTTTTCTTCAAAATTTTGAAGTGTTTGATTCACCAAAGAAATATCATATTTGGGAAGTTGCAGCTGAATCAGGTTTTCAAATGAACACTTAGAAGGACTCTATTTCCTCTTTAGAAATGTTGAGCTTAGGAAGAAGTTACGAGGAAATTTGATTCCATCCTCTTGGTCCAAAAGATGAAGTAACTTGCCTAAGGGAACACAGGTGGCTGGGGCACAGGAGGAATAAGACAGGGGCTCTTGACTTTCTGACAGGGCTGTTCTTGCTCCAAATGCTGCAAGCTCCCCTGTGTGAGAAACAGGATATTCACATGTTGGTTAACAGAAAGTTATCGTGCACTGGTGGTAGCCTACACATGGGTGACCAGTTATTTTTATAGTGCCCCATGCTTATAAAAAATTCAAACCCCAATATGAAGTGTATAAAAGGACATAAAAGTGAAAGCCTACTTCCGGGCCTCCTTCAACATTCCCCAGAGCTCACCACCAATGGCTTGGTCTATAGCCATCTGGATTTTTCTAGGCATATTTGAAACTCCTCTCTCCCCACAAACACACACAATTTACTTAAAAAAAAAAAAAAATATATATATATATATATATATAAAATTCTGTAATTTGCTTTTATAGCAAAAAATAGGTCATGGGCTTCTTCCCATGTCAGTGTATATAAGAGTACCTCCTCCCTTGTGTGGTGCTCCAATGGGTAGAACAGAATACCTTTAATCAGTTTCCTACTGATATAAAACTTGGCCAGTTTTTAAGAACTACAAATCATGACCATGGACATTAGTGGGTCACAGCACCATCCAGTCTGCCCTTCTTCTCCCCTAGCAGTTATAGGAGTCCCTTCTACCTATGTCTGATCGTCATTCAATCTTTGATCCAATAGTTCCAGGGGATATCATAGTCAGTACCAGCATATGCCAGGGACAATGCAGTGGGCAGCTCTAAAATCCCAGTGAACATAATTTGTGCTTCTGTAGTGATTCAGAACTTTGCAGAGCTGCAGGCTCATTGTTAAATGACCATTATTTTGTAGAAATCAGGTAGTGCTGGTTATTACAAGTGTGGACTGAGAGCACATCAAAATCAATCATCGGCATCAGTACACCTGAAAAACACTGCTGCTGTTTCACTCTTCCTTCCTTCCTTCCTTTCTTTCTCTTTTTCTCTCTTTCCCTCCCATTCTTTCCTTTATTTGTTCTATCTTTTTTAAATTAGGGTAAAGGAACTTAGTATCGGAGATGAATAAACTTTAAAAAATCCTGCATATTATCCCTTGTGTCATTCATAACTCAACAGTCTTGGGTGCCTGCTTCACACTGGGTTCTGATCAGACCCCAGGCTTCCATGCACATCACCACTGGCTTCTACCCTAGGTGCCCGCAGCGCGGCACAGACACCCACACTTGAAGACAGTGTGTTCTTTGGTGAGTATTGAATGCTTTGCTAACATTGAAAAAAGGAAGGGAAAAACAAAGATGGATTTGGAGAAAGAGGAGGAGAAAGAAGAGGAAGAGGAGGGGGAGGAGGAGAGCTCCCTTCTGCACCTGTATTAAAAAGGACTCAAGAAGAAAATGTAGATGCAACAAGCTTTATTTAACAGGCTTTATGCAGCTGGTGGTCTCTATTTCCAAGGGTCTAGAGAACTAGGAAATGGGGTGGAAGTCAGGAAACTTTTATAGGATAAAGAATAAGGAAGAGAAAAAGAGTAAGGAACAAGGAAATAATATAGAGTCCAGAGCTGGCTTGTTGTGTGGGGACTGGCTGACTAGACAGACAGTGCTTCTGGCCAAGTGGAGCCTTTACAAGGACATGCCAGCTGAGTTGTGGTTTGCTGACATGGCACCAGGGCAGGAACTGTTCCATCCCGTATCCCCAGAGCAGTGGTTTCAGGCTGTAATGGCGATCAGAAAGGCGGGGGTCCTTGTACGCGAGCTTCAGTACCTCTTGCCTGATA
This sequence comes from Bubalus kerabau, assembly GCF_029407905.1. Lineage (NCBI taxonomy): Eukaryota > Metazoa > Chordata > Mammalia > Artiodactyla > Bovidae > Bubalus > Bubalus kerabau. The sequence continues at coordinate 89,826,349 of NC_073624.1, read as the reverse complement.
TATTAGGAAGGAAGAAAGGAAGGAAGGAAGAAAAGGTCTCGAACAATCAGTCATAGCAATCTCCTCTGTCCCCTTTTCCCCACCCCTAGCCCCCCCACCCTGTCACTCCCCATGTCTCTCAAGGGCTCCACAGCTGGGTCTGGAACACCCCCTTCCCCCTGCCCCAGTGAGGGGCCACATCTGCAGAAATGTAGTCTCCCTTCTTCTTCTAGTCCGTTTATGGACTTCACATGTAACATTTCATTTTATCAGGAGTCCCACTGCCCAAGAGCAGAGCAACGCAGACGGCGTCTGGCAGTCACTGGCCTGGAAGCTGGAGTCGGGCCCCTAGCCTGGCTTCTGTGATGGGGGCCCTCTGTTATCAAACCTCCTGCCCCCATCCTGCTTTTTCTGTGATGAGCGCGTCTGGTCCCTGAGCCCTTCACTCAAGTCCTCACCCGCAGTCCACTTGCACCCACGGTGGGAGGCCTGAGGAGGGCAGGGCTGGAGCCTGCCTTCTGAGGATGCAGTGGGTCCCTCCTGGGGGCGTCGAAACAAAAACAAAACCAGGCCGTGTGGCCTGAGGACCAGGGGCCTGGACTCTGAATTCAAAGCACCTGGGCCCACCTTGTGGTTTGTGACCTTGAGTAAAGTCAGGGGCTTTGTGAGCCTGTGTTTCCTCACCTGTAATTACCCCCATTTCAGAGGGTTACTGTGAGGATTAAAAGGGACAGTGTTTGCCGAGCGTTTAGAACCGCGCTTCGTGCACTGTAAGCACTCACTGAATGTCAGTTGGCATGATGATTTTCATTATAAAGTTCTTAGGATACCATCTCCTCTCATGTCTTTAAGGACGTCATTCTAGCAGTTCTACCCCCACAACCTTCCTCATCAATCTGACCCTGTATGATCTATATGATCACTTCCTCTTGTAAACACGTTGTTGCTACTCCCTTCTTAAAATACAAATCAAATAAATTAAAAGGTGCCACCTCCTTCTCCCATTCGCAGCAGGGCTCCCCAAGGTGTTCTCTGTACTCCCTGTTCAATTCTCCTCCTTTACTTCTTTCCTGAACTTGCTTGGATCTGGCTTTTGCTCTCCCTGCTTCACTGAACCTGCTGTCGCTGCCAAGACCACCACGCCCTCCACACTGTCAATGCGGTAGCCACTGAGAAGTGTCGCCTGGCTGAGGCACACACAGCTCTCCCCTCCTCTGTGAACCACTTTCTAGCTTGGATTCTGGGCACCACACTCGCCCTATTTTGCTCTTTCCTCATTTCAGTCTCCTTTGCCGGCTTCTTTGTCTCTGGCCCCCAGGCAGTGGGATGCCCTGGGACTCAGCCTTGGCCCTTCAGTTGCCGTTTCGATCTTCACTGACTTGTGATCTCATTTGTCTTGTGGCTTTGGGATCAGTGACCTGCCAACACTCCTAAATTTACATCTCCAGCCCGCAGATTCATATATTATCTGCCCAGCTGGCACCTCCCCTTGGATTCCAGCAGGCATCGTAAACTTAACCTGTCCAGAACTGAACTCCTGATCCTGCCCCAGCTTCCAGCCTGCTCTCCCCACCATCTTCCCCATTAGGTAAGGACAACTCCATCCTTCCAGGTCAAGCTAAAAAACTTTGGGGTCATGCTTGACTGTTCTTTCATCATGAACCTGATTATTTGTTATTAAAAAACAAACAAACATGCAGAACCTGACCACATCTCACTTCAACCACTGATCTCATTCTGGTCCAAGTCACCATCATCTTTCCTACAGGAACCAGATTAGCCTTTTCCTAACGGGTGCTGAAGCTGAAGCACCAATATTTTGACCACCTGATGCAAAGACCTGACTCATTGGAAAAGACTTTGAGGCTGGGAAAGATTGAAGGCAAAGGAGAAGGGGGTGGAAGAGGATGACAATGGTTAGATAGCATCACTGACTCAATAGATATGAATTTGAGCAAACTCCGAAGGATAGTGAAGGACAGAGGGGCCTGGCATGATGCAGTCTATGTCGGACATGACTGACTGAACAACAACAACAAATGGGGGCCATGGCTCTGGATCCTCCAAGTTCATGTGTGTGTGCTAAGTCGCTTCAGTTGTGTCTGACTCTGGGATCACAGGAACTATAGCCTGCCAGCCTCCTCTGTCCATGGGATTCTCCAGGCAAGAATACTGGAGTGGGTTGCCATGCCCTCCTCTACAGGATCTTCCAGGCCCAGGGATCAAGCCGGTACCTCTTATGTCTCCTGCATTAGCAGGCAGGTTCTTTACCACTAGCACCACCTGGGAAGCCCAGATGCTCCATAGTTCAGTTCAGTTCAGTTGCTAAGTCATGTCTGACTCTGTGACCACATGAATCGCAGCACGCCAGGCCTCCCTGTCCATCACCAACTTCCAGAGTTTACCCAAACTCATGTCCATCGAGTCGGTGATGCCATCCAGCCATCTCATCCTCTGTCGTCCGCTTTTCCTCCTGCCCCCAATCCCTCCCAGCATCAGAATCTTTTCCAATGAGTCAACTCTTCACATAAAGTGGCCAAAGTACTGGAGTTTCTGCCTCAGCATCAGTCCTTCCAATGAACACCAAGGACTGATCTCCTTTAGGATGGACTGGTTGGATCTCCTTGCAGTCCAAGGGACTCTAGAGTCTTCTCCAACACCACAGTTCAAAAGCATCAATTCTTTGGTGCTCAACCTTCTTCACAGTCCAACTCTCACATCCATACATGACCACGGGAAAAACCATAGCCTTCACTAGATACACCTTTGTTGGCAAAGTCTCTCCTTTTTAATATGCTGTCTAGGCTGGTCATAACTTTCCTTCCAAGGAGTAAGCATCTTTTAATTTCATGGCTGCAGTCACCATCTGCAGTGCTTTTGGAGCCCCCCAAAATAAAGTCTGACACTGTTTCCACTGTTCCCCCATCTATTTGCCATGAAGTGATGGGACAAGACGCCATGATCTTAGTTTTCTGAATGTTGAGCTTTAAGCCAACTTTTCCACTCTCCTCTTTCACTTTCATCAAGAGGCTTTTTAGTTCCTCTTCACTTTCTGCCATAAGGGTGGTGTCATCTGCATATCTGAGGTTATTGATATTTCTCCTGGCAATCTTGATTCCAGTTTGTGCTTCTTCCAGCCCAGCATCTCTCATGATGTACTCTGCATATAAGTTAAATAAGCAGGGTGACAATATACAGCCTTTTCCTATTTGGAACCAGTCTGTTGTTCCATGTCCAGCTCTAACTGTTGTTTCCTGACCAGCATATAGGTTTCTCGAGAGGCAGGTCAGGTGATCTGGTATTCCCATCTCTTTCAGAATTTTCCACAGTTTATTGTGATCCACACAGTCAAAGCCTTTGGCATAGTCAATAAAGCAGAAATAGATGTTTTTTCTGGAACTCTCTTGCTTTTTCGATGATCCAGCAGATGCTGGCAATTTGATCTCTGGTTCCTCTACCTTTTCTAAAACCAGCTTGAACATCTGCAAGTTCACGGTTCACATATTGCTGAATCCTGGATTGGAGAATTTTGAGCATTACTTTACTAGCACGTGAGATGAGTGCAATTGTGTGGTAGTTTGAGCATTCTTTGGCATTGCCTTTCTTTGGGATTGGAATGACCTTTTCCAGTCCTGTGGCCACTGCTGAGTTTTCCAAATTTGCTTGCATATTGACTGCAGCACTTTCACAGCATCATCTTTCAGAATTTGAAATAGCTCAACTGGAATTCCATCACCTCCACTAGCTTTGTTCGCAGAGATCCTTCCTAAGGCCCACTTGACTTCATATTCCAGGATGTCTGACTCTAGGTCAGTGATCACACCATCGTGATTATCTTGGTCATGAAGATCTTCTTTGCACAGTTCTTCTGTGTATTCTTGCCATTTCTTCATAATATCTTCTGCTTCTGTGAGGTCCATACCATTTCTGTCCTTTATCAAGCCCATCTTTGTATGAAATGTTCCCTTGGTATCTCTAATTTTCTTGAAGAGATCTCTAGTCGTTCCCATTCTGTTGTTTTCCTCTATTTCTTTGCATTGATCGCTGAAGAAGGCTTTCTTATCTCTTCTTGCTATTCTTTGGAACTCTGCATTCAGATGCTTATATCTTTCCTTTTCTCCTTTGCTTTTTGCTTCTCTTCTTTTCACAGCTATTTGTAAGGCCTTATCATTTTGCTTTTTTGCATTTCTTTTCCATGGGGATGGTCTTGATCCCTGTCTCTTGTACAATGTCATGAACCTCCGTCCATAGTTCATCAGGCACTGTATCAGATCTAGTCCCTTAAATCTATTTCTCAGTTCCACTGTATAATCATAAGAGATTTGATTTAGGTCATACTTGAATGGTCTAGTGGTTTTCCCTACTTTCTTCAATTTAAGTCTGAATTTGGCAATAAGGAGTTCATGACCTGAGCCACAGTCAGCTCCCAGTCTTATTTTTGCTGACTGTATAGAGCTTCTCCATCTTTGGCTACAAAGAATATAATCAATCTGATTTCGGTGTTGTCCATCTGGTGATGTTCATGTGTAGTCTTCTCTTGTGTTATTGGAAGAGGGTGTTTGTTATGACCAGTGCGTTTTCTTGCCAAAACTTTATTAACCTTTGCCCTGCTTCATTCTGTACTCCAAGGCCAAATTTGCCTTTTACTCCAGGTGTTTTTCCTACTTTTGCATTTCAGTCCCCTATGATGAAAAGCACATCTTTTTTGGGTGGTAGTTCTAAAAGGTCTTGTAGGTCTTCATAGAACCGTTCAGCTTCTTCAGGGTTACTGGTTGGGGCATAGGCTTGGATTACCGTGATATTGAATCGTTTGCCTTGGAAACAAACAGAGATCATTCTGTCGTTTTTGAGATTGCATCCAAGTACTGCATTTTGGACTCTTTTGTTGACCATGATGGCTAGTCCATTTCTTCTAAGGGATTCCTGCCCACAGTAGTAGATATAATGGTCATCTGAGTTAAACTCACCCATTCCAGTCCATTTCAGTTCGCTGATTCCTAGAATGTCGACGTTCACTCTTGCCATCTCTTGTTTGACCACTTCCAATTTGCCTTGATTCATGGACCTAACGTTCCAGGTTCCTATGCTATATTGCTCTTTACAGCATCGGACCTTACTTCTATCACCAGTCACATCCACAGCTGGGTATTCTTTTTGCTTTGGCTCCATCCCTTCATTCTTTCTGGAGTTATTTCTCTACTGATCTCCAGCAGCATATTGGGCACCTACCAACCTGGGAAGTTCCTCTTTCAGTATCCTATCAGTTTGCCTTTTCATACTGTTCATGGGTTCTCAAGGTAAGAATACTGAAGTGGTTTGCCATTCCGTTCTCCAGTGGACCACATTCTGTCAGACCTCTCCACCATGACCCTCCCGTCTTGGGTGGCCCCACACAGCATGGGTTAGTTTCATTTAGTTAGACAAGGCTGTGGTCCATGTGATCAGATTGGCTAGTTTTCTGTGAGTATGGTTTCAGTGTGTTTGCCCTCTGATGCCCTCTTGCAACACCTACAGTCTTACTTGGGTTTCTCTTACCTTGGACATGGAGTATCTCTTCACGGCTGCTACAGCAAAGCACAGCTGCTGCTCCTTACCTTGGACAGGTCGCCCCTCCTAACCTTGAACTTGGAGTAGCTACTCTCGGCTCTCCTGCACCTGGGCAGCCACCGCTCCTTGGACATGGGGTTGCTCTTCTTGGCTGCTCCCCCTGACCTCAGATGTGGGGTATACAATGTGGTCTCCTCTAAACAGACTTCACATATGTACCACCTGGCCCTTTTTTAACTGTGGATGCTCCACAGTTACATGTAAAATGTTAATTCAGATTGCATCACTCCTTTGTTTTAATCCCTTTAGAAGCTTCCCATCTCATCCTGAGTAAAAGCTGAAATAGATAAGAGAGGCCCTGCACAACCTGCCCCTCCTCCACCCCATTCCCTTTGGAGTTCCCGGCCTGATTCCTTGTGAGCGCTTCCTTAATCATGTCACGTATGCTCCCACCTCAGGGCTTTACCCTGGCCATGCCCTTCCCCTGGAATTCTCTCTGCTCAAATATCACCTTGCTCTTTCACACCTTCCTCAAGAATTTGCTCACATGTGTGATCCTCAGTGAGGCCTTCCTAAGCCACTTTATGCGAAATGCTGCCCCTCCCCCAACTGACACTCTCTTTCCCTGCTGTACGTTCCCCTCCTCCATCGCGCTTACAGTACATATCACCTTCTAACTCTGTATCTACCTATTGTAGTTTTTGTCAGTGTCTGAATTGTCATCTCTTTTGTTCTCTCTGGTGCCCAGAACACTGCCTGGCACACAGTGGCACTCAGTAGAATGACAAGTGAATGAACAAACAAGAGAGAAAGTGGGGAAAGTGGGCAGATTATTTTGAGGGATGTGATCTTTTGATAATTCGAGCCTCAGTTTGCTGGTGAAGAAGCTTTGTACACAGGAGAAAGATCAGATTTGGAGGAACGAGCCACAAGAACTAAACTAACAGGGAGCAAGTCTGTCCGAGTCATTTGTTTACAATGAGCCATATCTACCTGGGATCCAGCTTCAGTCTGTGGAGGAAGGAGCCCCCTTACTGCCACTTACATCTGTTCAGGAGCCCAAAGACTCCTAAGGATACTTCTGGATGTATAAAGAACTAGAGCAAACAGAGCTGGTTATTCTCAAAAGATACTTCTCTCTGGTGATCATCTGTACTTACAGTTGTTGCTGTTCAGTCACTCAGTCATGTCCAACTTTTTGTGACCCCTTGGACTGCAGCATGCCAGTCTTCCCTGTCCTTCAACATCTCCTGGAGCTTGATCAAACTCATGTCCATTGAGGCAGTGATGCCATCCAACTGTTTCATCCTCCGTTGTCCCCCTCTCCTCCTACCTTCAATCTTTCCCAGCATCAGGTTCTTCTCTAATGAGCCTGCTCTTCTCATCAGGTGGCCAGAGTATTGGAGCTCCAGTTTCAGCATAATTTAGACCAAAGTACTTATGGGTACTTTGGTCTAAAGAATAAGAAAATATAAGAAACGCTTTTATTTGGGTGATTCTGAAAAACTACCACAATCTCTTACTTTCTGACTCTGCACATTTTGTGTTTGTGGAGGGTGGGGAGTGGTGGGCATCGCCTCTGCTTGCATTTGCCGTGAGAGCTCCCTTCCTTTCAAGTTACACGCCTTAAAGGTTACAGACTATCATTCACTGGTTCTATTTCAGTTGGTCTTCCCTAAGAGACTTATCTCTCAAAGTCCTGGAGAAAGTGTTTCAAATGTAATAGACAGTCAGGAACTTTTCAGCTGAGATCTGGTAACATCACTCTTGTTCAAATTCAACAATGGCAGATGAATACCTTTTGCCTTTGGAAATAGTCTCAGATTTTTCATATTGGTAAGCACTAATCCTTATCTACCTGAAAGCTTTAATGACTAGATGTCTTATTCCTTTCAGGCTGCTATGACAAAAATCCCATAGACTATGTGGCTTATAATCAACATAAATGTATTTTTTACAGATATGGAGGCTGGGAAGTCCAAGAACAAGGTGCTCGCATGGCTGTGCTCTGGGGAGGACCCTCTTCCTGCTTCATAACCAGCTCTTTCTCCCTGTATCCTCATATGATGGAATGAGTGAGGGATGAGATGGGGATCCCATCTGGGTAGACCCAGAGAACATCTTAAAAAATGAGAACCATTTCATGGACCACAGGCCTTTCACCTCAATGTTACAGCTCACTTCTCTCTATCCTGCAGTTCTGTGTTTCCAGGCCCAACATTTTATACGAGGAGCCAGTGAACTTCATTTTGGCCTGTTCATTCATGGCCACTGTGCACTCTCCAATTTGCTTGAGCTTTTACTGACCTTTCCTCAAAATGTGGCACTATGACAGAGGCCAGCTTTGGGTCAGGCTGAATGAGTTCCATATGGATTCACAGTTTTTGATATCCACGATTGTTATTTTAGCGAGGTAGCACCTCTATCGGACTTCTCTGGTGGCTCAGATGGTAAAGAGTCTGCCTACGATGCGGGACACCTGGGTTTAATGCCTGGGTCAGAAAGATCTCCTGGAGAAGGAAATGGCAACCCACTCCAGTATTCTTGTCTGGAAAATCCCATGGACAGAGGAGCCTGGTAGGCTACAGTCCATGGGGTCGCAAAGAGTCGGACCTTTGTGACCTCTATCAGGGGCTTCCCTCGCAGCTCAGATGGTAAAGAACCTGCCTGAAATGTAAGAGACCTGGGTTTTATCCCTGGGTCTGGAAGATCATGGCATCTGGTCCCATCACTTCATGGGAAATAGATGGGGAAACAGTAGAAACAGTGTCAGACTTTATTTTTTTGGGCTCCAAAATCACTGGAGATGGTGACTGCAGCCATGAAATTAAAAGACGCTTACTCCTTGGAAGGAAAGTTATGACCAACCTAGATAGCATATTCAAAAGCAGAGACATTACTTTGCCAACAAAGGTTTGTCTAGTCAAGGCTATGGTTTTTCCTGTGGTCATGTATGGATGTGAGAGTTGGACTGTGAAGAAGGCTGAGCACCGAAGAATTGATGCTTTTGAACTGTGGTGTTGGAGAAGACTCTTGAGAGTCCCTTGGACTGCAAAGAGATCCAACCAGTCCATTCTGAAGGAGATCAGCCCTGGGATTTCTTTGGAAGGAATGATGCTAAAGCTGAAACTCCAGTACTTTGGCCACCTCATGCGAAGAGTTGAATCATTGGAGAAGACTCTGATGCTGGGAGGGATTGGGGGCAGGAGGAGAAGGGGACGACAGAGGATGAGATGGCTGGATGGCATCACTGACTCGATGGACGTGAGTTTGAATGAAGTCCGGGAGTTGGTAATGAACAGGGAGGCCTGGCGTGCTGCAATTCATGGGGTCACAAAGAGTTGGACACGACTGAGTGAGTGATCTGACCTGGAAGATCCCCTGGAGAAGGGAATGGCTGCCCACTCCAGTATTTTTGCCTGGAGAATTCCATGAACAGAAAAGCCTGGCAGGCTATCACATATTTATCATTGTTTTTTTTTGTGTGTGTGGTGGGAATAATTAAGATCTAGTCTGTTAGCAAGTTTGATGCTTTTGTGTCAGCGTTTTTGTCTATAATCACTACACTGTGCACTAGATCTCTGGGACCTATTCATTCACTAGTTACACATTTGTACTATTAAACACCTTTTCTCCTATTCCCCCATCCCCCAATCCCTAATAACCACCATGCTACTCTCTGTTTATGTGAGTTCTAATTTTTTAAAGATTCTGCATATAAGTGATATTGTGTGCTATTTGTCTTTCTCTGTCTGACTTATCTTACTTAGCATGATGCCTTTAAGCTCTTTCCACGTTGTCGCAAACGGCAGGATTTCCTTCTTTCTCATGGCTAAATATTATTATATGTATTATATAACATTTTCTTTACCATTCATCTATTGATGGATGCTTAGGTTGTTTCTGGCTTAAGTTTTGATGATTAACTAACAATGTCCAATGGTATAAAGTAGGATTGTGTTCTGCAACTCTCTTTTGTATGAGTTAAATAAAAATGACTTGAAGCTGACTTTGGTTAATTTAGATGCTCATCCATTGACCATAGGAAATAGTTGAAGGAGCTTCTCCCTCTGCACTGACATCAGCGTCACAGCCTGGAAGTGGCCTCTGGGTGACATATCTTGCAATCAGACCACGAACAGAAAGACTGGTCTTCCACCAACCATTTTACAATTAAAATAATTATTACGTGGGCATTCTCCAAAAGGAGTGCTTTTAAGTTTAATAATTCCATTCAGGTAATTTTTTAAAGCTATTTTAAGTAGTGGTATCCTGTTTTAATTACATACCTCATTAGTGAAAATATGTGTCAGCGTGCTCTCCCAATGTGTGTGATTTATTTATAAGTTCCATACACATGCTATTATATTACTATGGTATCTGTGTTATAAAGCATACAGAAAATAACAATTTAAAAGGATGGGATGAAGATGAAATGTGATTTTTTAAATTTTATTTACTAACAGAACAATATCTCTCAATTATAATGATGAATGTTCTGGCTGCTTCCTTTTAAAGATGTCTTGCTAATCCTGATGGTTTCATATTTCCATTAGATAATATCAAAGGCACAATAAAAACTCAAGGCAAGATGCCTCATTAACAAGAGTGCAGGTAAACCTGTACTTTAAGTGGTCTTTTTATTAATTTTAAATTTGGAGATTGACTTTTTGTCAGATGTGATCAGATCCTTATTTTGACCCATAGGCAGCTCATAAAAAGCTTGTCTATTCTAAGAATCAGAGAATTGCAGGCTCTGCCATTTCATTTTTATTGCTGTGTTTATTACTGACATTTCTTTAATCCTCTCCATTTTATGAAAGGTAGTTTAGTTGAAACTAGATTCTACATTCCATACAGCTGCTTAATTAGTCACATCTGAACTCCAACATGTGGCCATTTGGTGACACTGAACAAAAATGTGTCAACTCTCTACCTAGGGAACTTCCTTTATCCCAAAGACACCCTGAGAACCACAGGGGGCAACCGAGCAGGTGGTAGCTAGCAAGCTGACCAAGCAGGTGACATGCTTGTCTCAGTTGGAATCTTTAAGTGCTATTAAAGCTTGATTCCTTTCATATTATTACATCTAAATGCATTTCTAATATTTTCTTCCTGCATGCCAGTCTTACACAGCCCCTATAGTGTGCAGACTCTTCCAAGAGATATTTGCTACTAATCCATCCTGGGAACTTCACTGGGAACCGGTGTGTTAGTCTCTCAGTTGTGTCCAACTCTTTGCGACACCACGGATGGTAGCCCGGCCAGGCTTCTTTTCCATGGAATTCTCCAGGCAAGAATACTGGAGTGAATTGCCATTACCTTCTGCAGAGGAACTTCCCAATCCAGGGATGGAACCATGGTCTCCTGCTTCACAGGCATATTCTTTACCATTTGAGCTACAGGGAAGTCTGGCTGGGAATCAGGGCTGCTCATAAATGGATTTTTGAGAGCTGCTTCCCAAACACCAGCTGGTGATCACATCAGACCCTCACCAGTTTGCCTGACCGCTACATCATCTGTATTGTTAGTTAGTTAACATTGATGCCTCTGTTAACTTACTTTTCTTTTTTAACTATTTACTTTTTAATTGGAGTATAGTTACTTTACAATGTTGTGTTAGTTTCTGCTGTACAACAGCATGAATCAGCTATATGTATACAAATGTCCCCTCACTCTCGAGCCTCCTTCCCACCCTAGCTCCTATCCTACCCTTTCAGGTTATCACCGAGTGCCAAGCTGAGCTCCCTATGCCATATACAGCTGCTTTCTGCTAGCTAGCTATTTCACACAAGGTAGTGTATATATGTCAATCCTACTCTCCCAATTTGTCTCACCCTCCCCTTCCCCCAACCTATGTCCACATGTCCATTTTCTATGTCTGTGACTCTATTCCTGCCCTGCAAACAGTCTCATCTATACCATCTTTCTAGATTCCATTCATATACCTTAATACTTATTAACTTACATGTAAACTTGTTTATTTAAAAGAAAATGTGTCAGTGGCATGAAGGGAAGAATCCCTATCATTTGTCCTTCATCCTATCTCACAAATTTCAGTTCTTTTCACCATGGCCTGACATAGCCCCTGCTGCTGCCTTTGGTGAGCTCCCCATGTCCCACAGCTGAGAGCCCAGAGGGTTCTTTGCTCCCCTTCCTACAATACTGAGCAATCAGTGGGGTGAGGGGAGACCTGGACAGGAAGTGCTTCACATTGCCGCCCATTGAAAGACTCCTCAGCAACTGGTCCACAGAGGGTGCGGAGGGTGGGTGAGCCTTCGGGTCAGCAATTTTGTACAACTGCAGATCAACTTGGGTACTATACTCGGGGAAGGGCTTCTCTGATGGCTCAGATGGTATAAAAATCTGCCTGGAATGCAGGAGACCTGAGTTTGATCTCTGGATCAGGAAGATCCCTGGGAGAAGGGAATGGCTACCCACTCCAGTATTCTTGCCTGGAAAATACTATGGTCAGAGGAGCCTGGTGGGCTACAGTCCATGGGGTCACAAAGAGTCAGACATGACTGAGCACTCACACATACACTTATACTTGGGGAAACACATCTCTTTCTGCTTTACTTCCAGGAACTACAGAACCAAGTATAACTCATATATGGTCATGGCATTGTCCTTAGGCTTGCATATTTGGGGTGGTGTATCTTACCACTTCTAACTCTGGGTCTTGACTTTCTACTATCAATTATATTTTTCCTAGTCATGATTAAGTTCAGTTCAGTTCAGTTCTGTCGATCAGTCGTGTTCGACTCTTTGTGACTCCATGGACTGCAGCACGCCAGGCCTCCCTGTCCATCAGCAACTCCCAGAGTTTCTCAAACTCATGTCCATTGAGTCGGTGATGCCATCCAGCCATCTCATCCTCTGTTGTCCCCTTCTCCTCTCGCCTTCAATCTTTCCCAGCATCAGGGTCTTTTCAAATGTGTCAGTTCTTCGCATCAGGTGGCCAAAGTATTGGAGTTTCAGCTCCAACATCAGTACTTCCAATGAACACCCAGGACTGATCTCCTTTAGGGTGGACTGGTTGGATCTCCTTAAAGTCCAAGGGACTCGAAAGAGTCTTCTCCAACACCACAGATCAAAAGCATCAGTTGGCGCTCAGCTTTCTTCATAGTCCAACACTCATGTCCATACACGACTACTGGAAAAACCATAGCTTTGACTAGATGGACCTTTGTTACAAAGTAATGTCTCTGCTTTTGAATATGCTGTCTAGGTTGGTCATAACTTTTCTTCCAAGGAGCAAGTGTCTTTTAATTTCCTGGCTACAGTCACCATCTGCAGTGATTTTGGAGCACAAAAAAATAAAGTCTGCTACTGTTTTCACTGTTTTATTTGCCATGAAGTGATGGGACCAGGTGCCATGATCTTAGTTTTCTTCATGTTGAGCTTTAAGCCAACTTTTTCACTCTCCTCTTTCACTTTCATCAAGAGGCTCTTTAGTTCTTCTTTTGTTTCTGCGATAAGGGTGGTGTCGTCTGCATATCTGAGGTTATTGATATTTCTCCCAGCAATCTTGATTCCAGCTTGTACTTCATCCAACCCAACATCTCTCATGATGTACTCTGCATATAAGTTAAATAAGCAGGGTGACAATATACAGCCTTAACGTACTCCGTTCCCAATATGGAACCAGTCTGTTATTCCATATCCAGTTCTAACCGTTGGTTCCTGACCTGCATACAGATTTCTCAAGAGACAGGTCAGGTGGTCTGGTATTCCCATCTCTTTCAGAATTTTCCACAGTTTGCTTGATCCACACAGTCACAGGCTTTGGCAAAATCAATAAAGCAGAAGTAGATGTTTCTCTGGAACTCTCTTGCTTTTTCAATGATCCAACAGATGTTGGCAATTTGATCTCTGGTTCCTCTGCCTTTTCTAAATCCAGCTTTAACATCTGGAAGTTCATGGTTCATGTATTGCTGAAGCCTGACTTGAAGAATTTTGAGCATTACTTTACTAGCGCGTGTGTGAGCATTCTTTGGCATTACCTTGCTTTGGGATTGATATGAAAACTGACCTTTTCCACTCCTGTGGTCCCTTTTGAGTTTTCCAAATTTGCTGGCATGTTGACTGCAACACTTTCACAGCATCATCTTTCAGGATTTGAAATAGCTCAACTGGAATTCCATCATCTCCACTAGCTTTGTCAATAGTGATGCTTCCTAAGGCCCACTTGACTTCATATTCCAGGATGTCTGGCTCTAGGTGAGTGATAGTACCATCATGATTATCTGGGTTGTGAAGATCTTTTTTGTACAGTTCTGTGTATTATTGCCAGTTCTTCTTAATATCTTCTGCTTCTGTGAGGTCCATACCATTTCTGTCCTTTATTGTACCCATCTTTGCATGAAATATTCCCTTGGTAACTTAATTTTCTTGAAGAGATCTCTAGTCTTTCCCATTCTGTTGTTTTCCTCTATTTCTTTGCATTGATCACTGAGGAAGGCTTTCTCATCTCTCCTTACTATTCTTTGGAATTCTGCATTCAAATGGGTATATCTTTCCTTTTTTCCTTTGCTTTTCACTTCGTTTCTTTTCTCAGCTATTTGTAAGGCCTCCTCAGATAGCCATTTTGCTTTTTTGCATTTCTTTTTTTGGGAATGGTCTTGATCCCTGTCTCCTGTACAATATCACGAACCTCCATCCATAGTTCTTCAGGCACTCTATCAGATCTAATCCCTTGAATCTCTTTGTCACTTCCACTGTGTAATTGTAAGGGATTTGATTTAGGTCATACCTGAATGGTCTAGTGGTTTTCCTTACTTTCCTCAAATTAAATCTGAATTTGGGAATAAGGAGTTCATGATCTGAGCCACAGTCAGCTCCTGGTCTTGATTTTGCTGACTGTATAGAGCTTCTCCATCTTTGGCTGCAAAGAATATAATCAATCTGATTTCGGTGTTGACCATCTGTCAATGTCCATGTGTAGAGTCTTCTCTTGTGTTGTTGTAAGAGAGTGTTTGCTATGACCAGTGCATTCTCTTGGCAGAACTCTATGAGCCTTTGCCCTGCTTTATTCTGTACTCCAAGGCCAAATTTGCCTGTTACTCCAGGTGTTTCTTGACTTCCTACTTTTGCATTCCAGTCCCCTATAATGAAGGTCTTCTAGGCCTTCATAGAACCATTCAACTTCAGCTTCTTCAGCATTACTGGTTGGGGCATAGACTTGGATTACCATGATATTGAATGGTTTGCCTTGGAGACGAACAGAGATCTTTCTTTCGTTTTTGAGACTGCATCCAAGTACTGCATTTCAGACTCTTTTGTTGACTATGATGGCTACTCCATTTCTTCTAAGGGATTCTTGCCCACAGTAGTATATATAATGGTCATCTGAGTTAAATTCACCCATCCCAGTCCTTTTAAGTTCACTGATTCCTAAAATGTCGGCCTTCATTCTTGCCATCTCCTGTTTCACCAATTTGCCTTGATTCATGGACCAAACATTCCAGGTTCCTATGCAGTATTGCTCTTTACAGCATCAGACTTTGCTTCCATGACCAGTCACATCAGCAACTGGGTATTGTTTTTGCTTTGGGTCTGTCTCTTCATTCTTTCTGGAGTTATTTCTCTACTAATCTCCAGTAGCATATTGGGCATCTACCGACCTGGGGAGTTCATCTTTCAGTGTCCTGTCTTTTTGCCTTTTCATACTGTTCATGGGGTTCTCAAGGCAAGAATACTGAAGTGTTTTGCCATTCCCTTCTCCAGTGGACCACATTTTGTCAGAACTCTCCACCATGACCCATCCGTCTTGGGTGGCCCTACACAGCATGGCTCATAGTTTCATTGAGTTAGACAAGCTGTGGTCCATGTGATCAGATTGGTTAATTTCCTGTGATTGTGGTTTTCAGTCTCTTTGTCCTGTGATGGAGAAGGATTAGAGGCTTACAGAAGCTCCCTGATGGGATGAGTGGGGCCCTGCTCAGTAAATCTTTAATCCAATTTTCTGTTGATGGTTGGAGCTGTGTTCCCTCCCTATTATTTACCTGGGACCAAACTATGGTGGAGGTAATGAAGATAATGGCGACCTCCTTCAAAATGTCCCATGCATGTACTGCTACACTCAGTGCCCCAACCTTGCAACAGGCCACCACCGACCCACCCTTCCACTGGAGACTCCTGGACACTCCTGGGCAAGTCTGGGTCAGTCTCTTGTGGGGTCGGTAACTGCTCCTTCTCCTGGGTCCTTGTGTGCACAAGCTTCTACAAACAGAAACAGAACAGTCTTGATTCTTTGTTCTTATTTATGGTATGCTGGTATTTTTGCATATGCATTTCTGTAGCAAGCTACCTCAAAGCTTGTGGAACTAGGACATAAATACATAAAATATCTCACATGACATTCCCTGCCTCCAGTATCATCTCTGGCTTTATCTCTAATGAGGGTATAAGTCTGTGTATCTTATGAAGGACAACACTCAGACAGGATGTGCCAGTGATGTCTTATTACATTACATCTGCTTTACGACACTTGATGACTTATGAAGTCCACACAAGATCATCTCATTTAGTTCTCAAGACAAGTGTGGAAAGGGCAGACCAAGAGAATGTGGGCGATGAACCAGAGGGTCAGTTCCAACCCTGGATCTCAAGACTCAAGATGCCATGTTCTTTCTTTCTCTCTCCCTGCCCCAGCCCCTCCCTTCCTCACTCTTTCTCTTACTTCTGCTCGTTCTGCCTCCCTGCTCCTCCCCTCCTCTTTTCCTCTATTTCTCCCCTGCCCACCCCCGAGTCCCCCTGTCATAACAATCCTGAGCTAACCTGCTGAAGGACCTGATAGACTACATGACACTGAACCAATCTGTCACAGCAGATGCCATCCTGGAACCAGAAGTCCCCAGGAGATCCACCAGTTGACCCCAGAGAGAGGAGCACAGCCCACCTGAGCTCCGTGGAGCCTGTCCAAGATCAGCATTGATTTGCAAGAAATCAGAAGTGGCTTCTTTCCTTAGCTGCTAAGTTTTGAGGTGTGGTTTGTTGCCACGTGGCAATTAGCTAACTGAGATAGAGACATATAGATTCAGGTTATATGACAGACGCTATTGGTGGCAGACCTAGGAGCACCAATCAAGCTGCTTCTTATTCCCAGTCTAGGAATTTTCTACCATATAGGACTAGTGAATCCATCTACCCACCCCCCGACTTGATGAGGTGATCCTCTATCTTCTGAGGAGTAACCTCTGGTACAGTCTGCACCTTCAGGGAGTCAACAATGGTCACAAGGATACATGGATAATGTTCTTCTGCAAAGGAGATCGATTTAGACTTTGTAAAATGAGCCTCTGTTTTTGAAGACATACTAAATAAGCTTTGGTTGTTGTGTAACTATCCAGCATCTCCATATGCCTGCTTTTTTATCTAAAATTTTCATAAACCAAATCAAATTAGCTCTATTTGATTTTCCATCTTAATACGTGGCAGTAAAATGAAACACTATGCACTGTCATCTAGAGGGGTCATGAGACACATCAGAGTGATTTCCTGACATTGTTTTGACTCTGGGAATCCTCCAGGGAATATTTTGAGAGGGATCTTCTCTCCTCACCCCCCAACTCCATGACTTGATGCTTCACTTCTGACTGTTGTACAAAATGTCAACTTGCAGCTTATACTAGGCTTGATTTCTAAGACTGTTCTTGTTCACGAGCTTTGTAAAATCTCATAACAATATAGTAAGGAAGGTCACTTAACAATGAGACAATTAACATGTTCCTCCCCATGAATGAAGTTTGGTGTAAAAAGAAGCAAAAATAGTGCCAGAAATAAATTACCCCTTGTAAACATGTTTATTAAATGCATCATACTTGGAGCACCAGATGTGAGAAAGACAAAGGCTAAATGCCACCAGCATGGTTGCTAAGTAAATTATTTGGCTTGTTGTTGGTAATGAGAGACTGCGCTTGGTAGGAGTTGCCATGAAATTGCATGTTTCTGCTCTTTTGTTCTTCAATGAACCGTGATCAACTCTAGGAATTGTTTGGATAAATTTTCCCCTTGGTGCTGATAGAAAAGATAATTCTCTGTAAAAGAAAACCTTTAGAAGCCCCAATATTTTTGTGAATTCACAATTCTTATGTCTTCATTTTTGATTATTACATAGTAACAAATAAATGAAATTGATTTAATAAATGTACAAAATAGAATTTATGTTTACTTCTAAGTCTCCCCTTTCCTCATAATTTGCAAAAATATACCGTTGACCTGAGTTATGCTCAAGGCTTAGACTGAGAAGAAAGAAGAACCTAGAAAGACTATTCTGTTTTGTTAGTATTTCCAAATCATATTTCTACTGCAGAAATGGGCAAATCTTACAACAAAGCTGCTGATTTGATTAGGAAGACTACTAATTACATACTGTAGCAACACCCTCATGCACAATCTTCTCTTCATAGATCTGGCATTCTTCCCATTTCTTGTTTATAAAAATATTTTCTGGCTTAGTTGAGGAGAATAAGTCATCAGAACTCCAGTAAACAACTCTGTGTGGGGTGTCCATTTGAGCAAGCAGCTGTCCTTCGAAAATTGCCTTTATTGTTTGAGGCTCCCAATTTCGCAGTCAGGAGGTTGTATAAAATCAATTAAGTAAGAGGATCGCTAGGTAATCAACTCTGAAAACTGTTGCCCCAGCTGCGGTTATTTGCCGACTGTGGCAGCTTACTCCTTTATTCCTGTGTCACTTGCGCCCACGCGTTAGCCTTCACCTCCTGGCAGCAGTATGGTCCTGCCCGCCCCCCTCAGCTTCTTTTCCTCAAGCTAGTTCAGCCCAGGCTGCCATCTCCCTGAGTCTTATGCTGGCTCCCACTCTCAAGAGATGCCAGAAGAATGTCCTGCTGGGTTAAGAGGTTGTAGCTTTCAGGTCCTCCTCACTGGCAGGTAGGGCGCTGGAAGGAACTACCACAAATTGCTGCTGTTGCTATGGCAACCAGTGCTGCTCCTCAGAAAAGCTGTTAAAGACAAAAGGCTCCTCTGGTCTTTTGATCTATCTTTCTGTATCTTTTCCTTTCTTCGCCCCTTATTAGGCACCCCATGCAATCATCTCTCCTAACATCCCTATGTACCTCCCCCTAAGGATATCATTCTCACTGAGGCTTAAGCAACCAAAGGGCTTTAATCCTCTAGTAAGGCAGAAGTTCTTAAGCCAAAAGCTCATATTATAATACCTGGTATTACAATTTTATGCACCATTTGGCTGGGTAGGGGAAATATCTTAAAGTGTAGGGTAGAGAATTCATTCATTCATTCACTGATCAAGAACTTAGTAAGTACTCACCAATAAGTACTGAAAAATGCTAAATACCAGAGACTCAGAGATGAATAAGATACAGCTTCTACCTCGCAATCTGGTGGAGAAGCAGATATGAAAATAAATACTCATAATAAAGTATAGTTGTTTGAGTAAAGCCTCTCTGGGGCATAAGAGAGGGGCAAGTTGTTCTACTGGGAAGGAATGAAAGGGATTAGGAGACACTCATAAAGGAGGTGAGCTGTGAGAGAGAGAGCTGTGCAATGAGCATATATATTACTTTGGAGGCCTTTTATATGCTCACCTGAGCTCGTTGTCTTGGCTTGATTTATTGGCTGGTGGGTTGAGAAGCCCAGGGAGCCTTTGTGAAATTTAGCATAAATATAATTCAAAGAAATCCAGGGGTGTCTCCCTTGTGAGTGCTTGGAAGGAAGGTGGAGGTGGTAGTGATGGAAGCAGGGGTGGTGAAGGTTGGGAATGGAGGGGAGGAACCACTTAGGGACCCCCATGGAAGATGGGAAAAGATCCCTATAGCTATAATTTTTAATTTTATTTATTTTAATTGAAGTATAATTGCTTTACAGAATTCTGTTATTTTCTGCCAAAGTCCTATGGTTATTATTAAAAGCAGCAGTGTAGTATCATGGTTAAAAGCTGGGCTTTGGACTTCAACAGATCTGGGTTTGTTTTGGCTCTGCTGCTACCACCTGGAGATTTGAACAAGTAGCAATGGTTCTGGGCCTATTTTGTTAGCTGTAAAATGGGGAATATAAACCTGTTATCATGGGGTCACAAAGAGTCGGACACGACTGAGCGACTGAACTAAACTGAACTGAACTGAAACCTGTTATTGGTTGATTTGTATCTTCCTCCAAAATCTATCTGTTAAATCCTAAACCCTAATACTGAATTTGGAAATAGGGTATCCAGAATGTGGTCATATTTAGAGACAGTATCTTTAAAGAGATGATTAAGTTAGAATAGGACTATTAGGATGGGCCCTAGTGCAATGTGACTAGTGCCTTTAGAAGAGGAGGAAATTTGGACGCAGACACATACAGAGAGAAGATGACATGAAGATATAGGGAGAAGGTGGCCATCTACAAGCCAAGAGGCCTGGGACAGCTCCTTCCTTCACAGTCCTCAGAAGAGAGCAACCCTGCAAACACTTAATCTTGGAATTCTAGACTCCAGAACTGTGAGAAAATAAATCTCTGTTGTTTAAGCCAGCGGTCCCCCACCACTGGGCCACTGACTGCTACTGGTCTCTGGCCTGTTGGAACCAGGCTGCACAGCAGGAGATGAATGGCAGGCAGGTGTGTGAAGCTTCATCTGTATTTACAGCTGCTCCCCATTGCTCGCATCACCTCCTGAGCTCTGCTTCCTTCAGATCAGCGTTGGGGTGGCCTAGTAAATGTAGTGTGCTTGAATCATCTGGAAACCATCCCCACACCCCACAGTCTGTGGAAAAATTGTTTTCCATGAAACTGGTCCCTGGTGCGAAAACTGTTGGGGACCACTGGTTTAAGCCACTCAAAATGTGGTATTTTGTTAAGGCAGCCCAAGGAGACTAATCCATAGAGTTATTGTGAGAATTAAATAATTTACTTAATACACTAAAGCATGTGATAATATTTGATATATCATAGTTATTATTATTAATAAAAACAAAATTAACTCTAAATAAAAACAGATACCAGCTCACTGGCATTATTGGATTGTTCAGGCTATCAATAGATTTCTCTGGTTAATTGAGTGCCAAAGGACACTTTGTTTCCATTCTGATGCTGAAATTTTTAAAATATTCCTCATCTGTCCTTGTGTTGATTAAATTTGAACCTTTTTTATTTTTTGATTTACAGGCCTGAGTGCGTCTCTCTAATTGCAAGAGATTAAAATTGAATGTATACTGCTTCTAGAACAAAGTTTTGTTCGCTTCAGTGAATCAATTGTTAATGTTTTCTAATGATTTACTTCTTTTTTTTCCACAATGAAGTGCCAAAAACTCCAGTCAACTTTAATGTTTTAGTGAAAAAAGAAAGTGAAAATATTGGTTGCTTAGTCGTGTCCTACTCTTTGTGACCCCATGGACTGCTACTGCCAGACTCCTCTGTCATGGGATTTTCCAGGCAAGAATACCAGAGTGGGTTGCCATTCCCTTCTCCAGGGAATTTTCCCAACTCGGGTAGGCAATTGGACAAATCCAGTGTGTTCACATTCTTTACTTTCCATGAGCATGTTCTGCAAAACATGGTCTTGCATAACTCTTCTACATTGTAAAGGTTCAAACTTGTTTCTGGAACTTTAATTATAATTTTTAAAAAACCATATGCAAATTACTATCATTGTCTGCATTTATTTTGGACCAGCTGCTTCTAAACAATTAACAAATAGACCATGTAAATGCAATTAGTTAGGAGGAATACCAGACTTCAAACAAAAAACAAAAGAAACTGAATTCTATTTACAATCTTTGCAATTGTGTTTATGAGAGCTGATACCAAACAATAAGTTGTACTTTATCATTGCTCCGATATGACATTTCTACTTATCTTCTGAGAGTAAAATTTATTTAGTTTCTTTCTTTTCTTGGGTAGAAGTTTATAAATCCAGAACAGATGATCTTGATAGGTTCTTATCTTCCCAAGAAAATGCAGTGCCTGAAGTTTCAAGGAAAGAAGAGTGAGGAAGGAAGGCTATGTGAAGATGTCAGATTCTCAGGAGGAGGGAATAAAGGAACTTTAGTGAGTGTGATGGATTAAAATGTCACTCCTTCCATCAGAAGGTGGAACCTAGCTAAACTTGTATTCCTTCAGAGAGAAGGACACGGGCTGCTGATTCCAGGCAGCATCTAGCAGAGAAGGCAAGACAGAGAGGGATATGAAATTCAGAGGGCTGAGTTTCTGCAGTTACCTTCTGTAATAGTCATTGTAAGACAGTCCCAGAACTCCAAGAGGGAATGCTTCAGTGAATGGTTAGGCAATAGGTTCAATGAGGCCTATAGAGTCCTTTTGTTCATGATTGGCCAGGAAGAAGCAGAAGGATGCTCTAAAGCCGGGTGCAGAAGTTTCAGGAGGTCAGCTGGGCCTAGAAGGACTGTGAAAGCATGAATGACAGCAGTGACCCGTGAGGACAGTTGACATTGAGGACATCAGCCCTCCCTCCCCATGCATGACTGTAACTCCCCGTTACAATCTCCCTGAACTTTCAACCTTGAGGAATGGGTCAGAGAGTTCTGACTTAACAAAGATCAAACTTTCATCTTTTAAGAATGAAGCTCGGAATAGGACTTGTTACAGGAAAATGAGGAAGGGTTATGTTTCTCTGACCCCTGTACTGATGGAGTGATATTCAAATGCAATGGTAGGCAGATGCCCCCAAAGATTACTGTCTCCTGATACTCATGCCCTTGTAAAATCTCTTCTTCTTGCATGTGAGCTGGACCTAGGGACTTGCTTTTAATGCATATGGCAACAGTAATGGGATGCCACTTGTGAGACTGTCATTCAAGACTGTGACTTCTGTTTGGCTAGCACTCTCATATTGATAAAGCCAAATGCCATGTCGTGAGCTGCCCTATGAAGAGACCTACATGACAAAGAATTGATGAGCAGCTCCAACCAGCAGCAAGCAGCAAGGAAGCAAAGTTTTCAGTTCAACAACTGATAAAGAACTAAATCCTGCCAACAGCCACATGAGTGAGGAGGAACATGAGCCACATGAGGAGGAACATGAGGAGCCACATGAGCCACATGAGGAACCATATTCTTTCCCAGTCAAACCTTGAGATGACCATAGCCTAGGCTGATCTTAATTGCAGGCACATAGGAGATATTGAAGCAAAGGGCCTAGCTAATCTTTTCTTAGACTCCTGACTTGCAGACGCTGTGGGATAATAAACATGGCTGTTTTGAGTCAGTACATTTTAGAGTGGCTTATCATGATTGAATAATTAACTAATAGAGATACACTCCACATATAAAAAGTCATTTTTTTGAAGAGACAATACCGTTTCTCTACAGAGAATATGGCAGAGAAACTATAGAAATCCCCATCCATGGAAGTCAAGATCTTTCTTTCCATGACCCTGGGAAAATTAAAGGCCAATATCACTTATAAAAATAGATGTAAAAATCCTCAACAAAATATTAGTAAATGGGATTCAATCATGCATTCCAGTCAAGAGGCACATATCATGATTAAGTGAAATTTATCCCAGGGATACAAAGATGTTTGATTTCCACAAATTAATCAATTTGATAAATTGCCTTGACAAACTGAAGAATAAAAACCATATGATCATCTCAACTAATGCAGGCAAAGTTTTGACAAAATTCAACATGTTTATAATTAAAATTTTTTCAACAAAGTGGGTATATAAGGAACATATCTCAGCCTAATAAAGGTCATCTATGACAAGTTCATAGCGAACATCATACTCAATGATGAAAAACTAAAAATTTCCTCTAAGATCAGGAACAAGACAAGGATGCCTGTTCTTGACACTGTTTTCAGCATAGTTGTGGAAGTCCTAGCCACTGCAATCAAACAAGAAAAAGAAAAGAAACCAAGTTGGAAAGGAAGAAGTGATACTGTCATTATTTGCAGATGACATGATATCATACATAAAAAATCCTAAAGATGCTACCAGAAAACTTCTGTTGTAATTGTTTAGTCATCAAGTTGTGTCTGACTCTGCTGTGATCCCGTGGACTGTAGCCCACCAGGCGCCTCTGTCCATAGGATTTCCCAGGCAAGACTACTGGAGTGGGTTGCGATTCCCTTCTCCAGGGTATCTTCCTGACCCAAGAATCACACCCATGCCTCCTGATTGGCAGGCGGGTTCTTTACCACTGAGCTACCTGAAAAGAAGTAAACTACTAGAGCTGATTATGAATTTGGTAAAGTTGCAGGATACAAAATTAATACATAGAAGTCTGTTGTATGTCTATACACTAACAACAAATTATCAGAAAAAGAAATTAATTTAAAAAATCTTGTTTACAGCAACATCAAAAGAATAAAATACCTAAGAATAAATCTAACTAAGAAGGAAAAGACCTGTATTTAGAAAACTATAAGACACTGATGAAAAAAATTGAAGACAACATGAACACATGGAAATATATACTTTTTCATGTACTAAAGAAATTAATATTGTTAAAATGACCATACTACCCAAGGCAATCTACAGATTCAATTCAATCTCTATCAAAATATGATTGATATTTTCCACAGTACTAAAACAAATCATTTTTTAAAATTTAATTATTTTTTAATTGAATGGTAATTGCTTTATAGAATTTTGTAGAACAAATTATTTTAAAAATTGTATGAAAACACAAGACCCCAAATAGCCAAACAATCTTAAAACCCACTCTCTGATTTCAAACTAAACTACAAAGCTACAGTAATCAAAACAGTTTGGTACTGGCATAAAAACAGACACATATATCAATGGGACAGAACAGAGCTCAGAAATAAATCTACACTTACATGGACAATTAATCTATGACAAAAGAGACAAGAATATATAATGGGGGAAAGATAGCATCTTCAATAAATGGTGTTGGGAAAACTGGACAGCTACATGCAAAAGAATCAAACTAGACAAAGCTCCCACACTATGCACAAAATAAATTTGAAATGGACTAAAGATATAAACGTATACCTGAAACCATAAAATGTCACAGAAGAAAACAGAGGCAGTAAGCTCTATGACATTAGTCTTAGCAATGCTTTTTTGGATTTGTTACCTCAGGCAAAGGACACAAAAGCAAAAATAAATAAATGGGACCTAATCAAACTAAAAACCTTTTGCACAGTGAAAGAAACTGTCAACAAAACAAAATGGCCACTCTCCTGAGTGGGAGAAGATATTTGCAAATGATATATTTCATAAGAGGTTAATATTCAAAATATGCAAAGAATTCATACAACTCAACATGAAAAAATGAGCAAACAACATGATTAAAAAATAGAGGATATAAATACACAATTTTCTAAAGAAGACATACAGATGATCAACAGACCCATGAAAAGATGCTCAACATCTCTAACCATCAGGGAAATGCAAATCAAGACCATAATGAAATATCTCTTCATACCTGTCAGAACAGCTGTTATCAAAAAGACAACAAGTAACAAGTGTTCATGAGAATGTGGAGAAGAGAGAACTCTTGTGCACTGTTGGTGGGAGTGTAAACTGGGGCAGCCACTATGGAAAACAGTATAGAATTTCCTCAAAAATATTAAAAATAGAGCTATCATATTATCTAGCAATTCCACTCTGGAGTATTTATCTGAAGTAATTAGAAAAGATATATGCACCCCTATGTTCAAATTAGCATTATTTGCAATAGCCAAGATATGAAAAGTAACCTAGTGCATGTTAATAGGTGAATAAAGGAGATGTAGTATGTATTTTCTTTACACACACACAATGGAGTATTGTTCAGCTATAAAAAAGAATGAAATCTTGCCATTTGTGACCATGTGGATGGACCTAGAGGGTATTATGGTAAGTAAAGTAAGTCAGACAGAAAGACAAATGTATGATTTCCTTATATGAAGAATCTAAAACACAAAACAAATGAACAAACACAGCAAAACAGAAACAGACTGGTGGATAAAGAGAACAAGCAGATGGGTATCAGAGGAGAGGGGGACGAAGGAGAAAATAAACAGATGAGGGAGATCAAGAGGTACAAACTTCTAGTTGCAAAGTAAATAGGTCACGGGTATGAAATGTACAATGTCAGGAAGGTAGTCAATAACAATGTAATATCTTTGTATGACTACAGTAACTATGTAATATCTATGTAATATGGAATATAGTCAATAACTATGTCGTATCTTTATCCATTTTTCTGATCATGACTATTTCTTGAATCTCAATACTTTTGGATTTTTTTTTCTTTTTATTAAAGCAAATCCTTTAGTAGTTGTTCAGCAAATGTCAGAATGGAGAACTATTTTTTATCTTTGTATATCTTAAAACGTCTTTATCCCTTAATCTTGGATAACTAGCTTGTTTGGGTATAGAATCTCGGTTGACAGTTATTTTCTCTCAACACTTCAAAACACTCTCTAGTCTTCTGACATGTGTCACTGCTAATGAGAAATCTGATAGTCTAATAGGGTTGGTTTTGTTTTGGTTTTGTAGTTAATTTGGCTTTTCCCTCTGGCAGGTTTTAAAGTTTTCTTTTTCACTCTTGATGTACTATAGTTTTACTGTGATGTACTGAAGTATCAGTTTATTTTTATTTATGCTGCTCAGCACTCGATGTGAACTTTCAGTGAGAGGATTCACGTTTTTCCTTAGTTGTGGAGACTTCTTGGTCACTATCTCCTTGAATATTCTTTCTCTCTTTTCCGGTTTTCTGTTCTTCTGGAAATCCTGTTAGACTTGAATATGAGCATCACATTTTTTAAATGCTCATTTTTATTTTTCCTCTCTATCAGTCAATGCCACATTCTGGGAATTTTTTCAGAATTTTTAATTGGTTTTTTAAACACCCATCAGTTCTCATTTTATTTTACCCTCTTTTCTTCATGAAGTATCGTTCTTTAAAAAAATAAGTTTTATTTCTTGATTTCCGTCAGTATCCAGATATCCTTATTATATATTTTTTTCCTTTCCTCAGCACGAACTTACCTGCTGGTTGATTTGTTGGCAGTCTTTCTTAACATTTGTCATCTCTATTTGCTTCTTTATTGCATTTGCTGCCTCCTCTTGTGGAGAGGTTATTTTTCCTGTCTTTCTCTGTGCCCACCATCCTCCTTTACTGTCCACATCTAGCAGTTTATTTTGTCAGCTCAGGCCTCTCTTCCCATGAAATCACTGGCAGTATTGTAGGTCCATGCAGTTCTTGGGATAACAAGTAGATCCTGCATAGAGTAGAGTGAATCTTGAGCCAGGTCCTGGCTGCTTTCACTAAGTGTACAGTTTTATGTAACCTCTAGTCCCCAGGAACTCTCCGGTGGTAGCTTTTATTTTCAGCATTCTTTTACTGTTAGAACAGCTCTACTCCAAACCCTGAGTTTTAAGAATCAAGTCTGGCCCTGAATCCCTATCTTGCCTGAGGCACTGTTAGTCTCTCTGATTCTGTGGGACCTAAAATCTCTAGCTGGTTGGCTTACTCTGTGAACAGAGCCTGGCAGCCTTGTGATTTTATTCCTGTGTACCACTCGATGCCCACAGAGGTGTTTATCTTGGTTTGGAATCTGACAAAGTCTTTTTAACGTTCTTTTATATTTTCATAAGTATTTGAAGATAAAGGGGAGAGGCAAGGGAACCTGCAAAGCTTGAACTTATAATGCTCTTTTCATTATACACCTTAGTCAGGATTTGATGTACTAGGTATGAAGGGCCAGTAAGCTACAACAAGCTGGACAGCTAGAATTACTGAAATAGGTGGCAACATAATCAATGATCTGAAAGAAAGAGCATCAATTTTATGAGTTTGCTTTCTGATGCAACAGTTTCATGGTCAAATACATTTGGGAGATGCAACATCATTAGTATATTCTATTCACAGAAATTCAGTGAATATTAGCATATTGAAGGCTCCAAAAAATCCTGTAGTAAATAAACATCTTTGTCTTTATTTAATCTGGTACTTTCAAATTTTCTTGACCATACCGTATTTTTTTTTCCCAAAAAAACACATGGATAGTTCATGAACACTTTGGGATATACTGGCCCAGAAAATCTCTCTTTGTTAACATATAACCACAATACTTATGGAGCTCGTTTCTATAAGACATAGGAAGAAGTAAATGCTATATGAGTTAGAATGAAATTTAAAGACTCTGGTCCTTTTCTGTTCACTCTGAAAAGATCCTCTTCAGTCGCTCAGCATTAGGACATGGTTTATTCTGGAACACGTCTTTCTCTGTCAGAAGCCTTCCAGGGGACCATTGCATGGCAAGCCTGTCCTATTTCAACTGCCACATGCCTAAACTTTTCAGACAGCTGACCTCCTCTTCTGGTCTCTTTTGGTGCCTGATTTTCATGGTGAACCACTATGAGGGGAGCAAGAATTTCTCTTCCAGTTCCCTAATGGCTTCCAGACAGTAGTGAACTCTTCCAGAAGATAGTGGCTGTTAAAGCCCTCCAGCTCCTCAAGGCATATCTGTCATTTGCCCAACTCCAGACTGGGCGCTATCCAAGCACAATGAGAACACGGGGTCCACTTTCTAGTTCTCGGCTGCTGGTCTATCTCCTTCCTAGTTTCTGTTTGTAAACTGACACTGAAGTGTCTTTAATAATCTTTTGGGAGCTAAGACAAAAGTCACTTACCTCAGCTTACCATTTTCTCAGAAATTGCTTTCTCTTTTAATGTTTGTCTTCCCTACCGGACAAAGGAATATGGATAGAGGTTGAACCTCACTTCACTTTTCATTCTCTAAAACAGGCACAGATGGTAATCCATAGTACAATATAATAGCTGCTCAATAAATAAATGTAATATGAATAAATGCTTTTCATTGGGATTAAAGTGATTTTTTAATAGCTTCAAACTTAAAAAAAAAAAAATAACATGAGCCAGATATAGTGACTATCACCAAAGGTTTGAAATAGTATTTTCTCCCCAAACAGTAAGATGACAGGCAGAGATTCTTACCTTGGGTCCATTTCTCCTCAGTCCTTTCTCTTCTGTCTCCCCACTTCTACCTTTTTATTTTGGGGAAAAAAAAAGAAACAAAAAAATTTCAAAATAAAAAATTTTAAAGTTCTTTGAAAAAGAAAAGTTGAAAGAATAATACAGTGAACACCTAGAATACCTTCACCCAGATTCCTCCCCCAAATTTTTATTATTAATTCAAAAAAATCAACAGTGATACATAATATTATTTGAGGCACAGCCCTTATTCTGATTTCCCCAATTGCCCTCTCTGCCCTTTAAAACTACTTTTCTTTTTCACTCAAGAGTCTATCAGGGATCTTGCATTGCATCTGATGATGAAAGCCCTGCCATACGGAGCCACAGAGCAGGGAATGTCAGCTCCTCACTACTTGGCTGGGTCAGCAGACTACTCAGGACTCTATTTATAATCCAATGTATTTTGCCAGGTCCCTCTCCCCAGCTTGTGTTGCCCATTGTTAAATAAATTCTAACCAGGTCTTTCTGTGCTTTTAATATCTAAAAGATATGAAATGGCTATTTGACATGCTGACATTTCTAAGATGAATGATTCTGCCTAGCCAAAATAACAGTGGCTTAGCCACTTAAGATTTTATTTTTTGTGTGTACAAGAAGTCTAAAAATTATAAATTTCTTACCAGCCCTCTCTTCTGTCATCCCTGCTGCTGCTGCTGCTGCTAAGTCACTTCAGTTGTGTCCGACTCCTAGCGACCCCATGGACTGCAGCCTACCAGGCTCCTCCATCCATGGGATTTTCCAGGCAAGAGTACCGGAGTGGGAGGTTTTAGCAATTGTTCTCATGGTTGAAAATGGCTGCCAGAGCTTCAGCCATCACATCTGAGTTCCAGGTAGTAGGACTGAGGAAAAGAAAGAGAAGATCTGGTCCTTTTCTTAAAAAGGAGACTCCTTGGAAATAACATGTAATGCTTCTTACATCTCATTTACCAAAAACTAGTTACATAACCAAAGAAGACTAAGAAATGTAATCTAAGCTAGGTGGTAATATGCCCTGCAAAAATTAGGGTTCTGTTACTAAAGAATACCGAGTGACGACTAACAGTCTCTGCCGTATCCTTCTAACCGCGAGGGGCCACCAGTCTTCAGTTGAGTTTAAAGGAAGATTATCAATTAGTGCCACATAGGACTCATATTGTCTTGAATTACTGCTGGTTCCTTGGATAAGATGCACTAATATTTGTTGGGAGGGGTTATGTTTTCTGTTTTGTTTAACAATATAAGGTCTAGGAGGAGTAAATATTTATTAATCAATTTAGAATGAAAATTCTAAATCATTTTATTAAAACCATAATAATTTATTGAATCATGGTTGAAACAGTGTAGGCTTGGGTCAGATAGGCTTGAGTTTGCCACATTCTTGCTGTGAGGATCAGATGGGACATGTTAAAGGGTTCAATAAGTAGCCAACACACAGTAAAAGCTCACCTGCCATCCTCTCTTCCTCTTCCTCCCTTCCTTCCATCAAGATGCTGTGTGCTGGCAGAGAGACCTAATTGGCATGCGCTGCTTCACAACTACTTTTTAAAGCCAGTTGTGTCTAAAAAGTCAGCTGATGGCCTTATAGAAGTTCCCTTGTATGTTATTTGTTGCTTTTCCTTTGCTGCTTTTAATATTCCCTCTTTAATTTTTGTCATTTTGATTACAATGTGTCTTGGTGTATGGCTAAATTTAAAGCAATATTTAGCCATGTCCAGGGGGTCATTTGCTGACTTGTGCTCATCTCTGGTTGAGGTTGCCTAGGTCTGGACTTTTAAGTAGGGCAGTTTTTATGTGAAGGTGGAAGTTCAGTAGCAGCTTAGAATAAATACACCTCATTTCTGCTTTTGGACCTACGGGGGCTGTCTTTTATTTGTTTATGTTCAACATAGCCAGCTTCCAAATATGGGGATGCAGGAATGAGTTCAATGGGTTCTTTGAGCTTTCTGTGTCTCTGACTTGATAAAAGGGGCGCACTGTTTCAGAGGGAGAAGCCCACGAGGCCCAGAAACTTCCTCTTCAGTTGTGGGCAATTCCCATCTCAGTTGTTTCTTTGGAAACTGCTGCCCAAATCATGTAAACCACTGATAACAGTGAGCAAAAGGGGAAGCATTTTTTTTGTAAAACATCTGTAGAGCGTCCACTTCAAGCAGTACTGGGGGTGCTGGGGAAAATTAATGGTTGTTTTGACAGCCTGAGTCTTTAAGCCGAGGCACTAAAAAGTACTTTTCACATCGTTAAATGCAACTTCTCTCCTCCCTCAAAGTTGAGCTGTAATAATGGTTGATTACCATGTACAGGCTACTCTATCTTTATTTCTCAGTAGTTCACATAGTGAATAGTGAAGTCGCTCAGTCGTGTCCAACTTTTTGCAACCCCATGGACTGTAGCCCAGCAAGCTCCTCTGTCCATGGGATTTTCCAGGCAAGAATACTGGAGTGGGTTGCCGTTTCATTCTCCAGGAGATCTTCCCGACCCAGGGTTTGAACCCAGGTCTCCGGCACTGTAGGCAGACACTTTACTGTCTGAGCCACCGTAGTTCACATGGGAGGATATAAATGACAAAAGTCATCTGAGACTTGAATAGAATGTGTGTTTGGTCTACTTAATAGGATTAACAATTAATTGGTCAAAGTACATGCCTACTAAAATGTTGACAGCTTCATCACATGTTGGGGATATTTATTACCTCTAGAGATAACAAACATATAAGCAATTGGGAGAATTATATCTTTACTTAGATGCCTTTTATGTGGAGGGGTTGATTCTTGATTCCCTGAATGGTAAATGTGCAGAACCAGAGTAATGTAGTGGAAAGAATGTTGGGTTTAGATCTGACCACTTGGTTAAGCCCTGCCTTGGGAATCAAAGTAACCTTGATTAAGCATGAAGAGTGAACTTGATAAGGATCACTATGGGATTCATGATAAACAGCTTTGAGTGTCAGGCATTGACTCAACTGTTTCAGCTATGCTCTATTATTTAATTCTCATACTGATTCTAGGAGGTGTTATAACCTCAGAAAGGTTTGCTTAACCTCACATGGTTAGATCTGCCTGGCATGTTCCCCTGTTCTGCATGTCTTTACATGGGGCAGTTTATGTTTTGTAAATTCTAAAAAGGCTGTGTAAACCTAAGAAATTACTCTTCTTTTAATTCGACCAAAATGAATCACACACAGTCCAGGCTGCTTTCTTGAGATTCACAGGTTTGGAGACTGTTAGGATTTCTGCAACAAGTGAGAGAAAGCATTCTTATGTTTAGAAAATTAACAGTTTAGAAAATTAAGTCCCATGTAAAAAGAAAGGGAGTTTGTTTTAATCTGAGCAAAACTTCAGTTTTCAAATGTCCAAATTGCTGATGATTATGGCAGACATTGTGGGCTGACTCAACTCCATTTCCAACCATGTTTTCCTTGTCTGTTTCTGTCTTAGAGGCTGCAAAACTTAGAACCTTGTTTTCCAGCCACTCTTACAGCGGGGGTGGCCACGGAACACAGTTCCAGGCTTTAGGGAGGAGCTAAGCAGTGTCCTATAAAACAGAACTTGGCTGGCTTTTGTCCTTGGTTCTTGGGGGAGCCTTTTAATCCTTGGGATTTCCTACAAGGTAGAAGGATCTGTTTTTCATGGTAAACCTTTTAAAGCACACCTGAGTTTATACTAATGAAGTGACTCAGGGTCTTCCCCTAAATGATTTCAGGATGGGAGCTGGCCGCGCTAGAAAGACCAACCTCGTGATTGAAGGGTTGGAGCTTTGAGCCACAGGAGGTCCCCTCCTACAGGGAGAGGAGGGGCATTGAATGAAGTCCAGTTAGATGGTCAAATGATTCAATCAATCATGCTCTTTAATAAAAATCCAATAAAAACTCTGGCTCTCCAAAGTTGGGGCGGGTTCTCTGGCTGGTGATACACATTGAAGTGCCAGAGGATGAGGCATGGGATGCTCTCAGACCTTGCCTTATGGGTCTCTTCTTTTGACTGGTTTTTATTTGTATCCTTTTGCTCTAATACTACTATAATGATAAGTACAGTTCTTTCCTTGGTTTATGACTCATTCTAGCAAATTACTGAACCCAAGAGGATAGTGGGAACCTCTGAATTTATATTCAGGTATTTGGAAGCACAGGTGGCCTGGGACCCTCCAAGCTTGTGGCCGATGTGTGACATGAAGGGAGTCTGAGGAGGACGATGCCCTTAACCTATGAATCTGACCTCACTCCAGGTAGTTAGCATCAGGATTGCCCTGCAGGGAGGAATATCTTTTCCAAACAAAAAGGCAAAAGCACATTAAGAGAAAAACTTCTGCCTTTAAACCTTTCCCCTTCACACTTCTTCCTACTTAGAATGTGGATACTATGCTTGGTGGTGCAGCAACTTTATTTTGTGACCACAAAGACTAAAGCCACAAACAAAAGATGGCAGAGAAGAAAGTTAGAAGGAGCTTAGGTCCGTGATGACACCATACTACAGTTATCCCAACCTTGGACTGCAGAACCCTGGAGTCCTTGTAACACGAGAAAAAACACATCCCTGTGTATATAAGCTTCTCTTTGTTGGATTTTCTGTTATCTGTGCCTAAATGTATTTCTAACTGATACTCGCTATGTGTTGTGTGTTGTGATAACTCAAAAGGGGGTGGAAATTAGGCAAACTTTTATGTAATGAAGTTGAATGTAAAGAATTGTGTGTTTGTTTTTCTCTTTCTCTTTTCTGACATATGCTTAGTTTTGTATGACAAGATGAATTATGTTTGGAAAGCAAAACTTCTTTTTCTTTGCTCTAAAACTGATGGTTTCTTCAATTCTAAAGTTTTTCCTGCTTTTCACAATTTGGTGAAAATTAAAGATTATATCTTCCTTGGAGATTAGCAGCCTTTTGCTCCATTTATCACATAAAGCACTTTATAATTAAAATGATAAAATTTGTTTTATCTGACATAACTGTATTTGGCAAACAATTTGTGAACAAATCAAATTGTCCCTATTTATGGTCCTAAACTAACAAAGCTACCTACAGTTTTAAAAGTTATTAAATTTTAAGAAAATCATTTAAATTATCCCTAGTGCTGGAGCGGCGAGCAGCTGAGAGGAGATACCCCACGTCCAAGGTCAGAGAAATACCAGTAAAGATGGTAGGCACTGAGAGAGGGCATCGGGGGGCAGACAGACAGAAACCACAGTCACAGAAAAGTAACCAATCTGATCACATGGACCACAGCCTTGTCTACTCATGAAATTATGAGCCATGCTGTGTAAGGCCACCCAAGACAGACGGGTCATGGTGGAGAGTTCTGACAGAATGTGGTCCACTGGAGAAGGGAATGACAAACCACTTCAGTGTTCTTGCCTTGAGAACCCCATGAACAGTATGAAAAGGCAAAAAGACAGGACACTGAAGAGGAACTCCCCAGGTCAGTAGGTGCCCAGTATGCTGCTGGAGATCAGTGGAGAAACAACTCCAGAAAGAATGAAGAGACGGAGCCAAAGCAAAAACAACACCCAGTTGTGGATGTGACTGGTCATGGAAGCAAGGTCTGATGCTGTAAAGAGCAATATTGCATAGGAACCTGGAATGTTTGGTCCATGGATCAAGGCAAATTGGAAGTGGTGAAACAGGAGATGAGTGAACGCTGACATTTTCAGAATCAGTGAACTTAAAAGGACTGGAATGGGTGAATTTAACTCAGATGACCATTATATCTACTACTGTGGGCAGGAATCCCTTAGAAGAAATGGAGTAGCCATCATAGTCAACAAAAGAGTCCGAAATGCAGTACTTGGTGCAATCTCAAAAACGACAGAAAGATCTCTGTTTGTCTCCAAGGCAAACCATTCAATATCATGGTAATCTAAGTATATGCCCCAACCAGTAATGCTGAAGAAGCTGAAGTTGAACGGTTCTATAAAGACCTACAAGACCTTCTAGAATTAACACCCCCAAAAGATATGTTTTTCATTATAGGGGACTGGAATGCAAAAGTAGGAAGTCAAGAACCTTGTCTCCAAGGCCTTGGAGTACAGAATGAAGCAGGGCAAAGGCTCATAGAGTTCTGCCAAGAGAATGCACTGGTCATAGCAAACACCCTCTTCCAACAACACAAGAGAAGACTCTACACATGGACATTGACAGATGATCAACACCCAAATCATATTAATTATATTCTTTGCAGCCAAAGATGGAGAAGCTCTATACAGTCAGCAAAAACAAGACCAGGAGCTGACTGTGGCTCAGATCATTAACTCCTTATTGCCAAATTCAGATTTAATTTGAGGAAAGTAGGGAAAACCACTACACCATTCAGGTATGACCTAAATCAAATCACTTACAATTATACAGTGGAAGTGACAAAGAGATTTAAGGGACTAGATCTGATAGACAGAATGCCTGATGAACTATGGAGGTTCATGACACTGTACAGGAGACAGGGATCAAGACCATCCCCAAGAAAAAGAAATGCAAAAAAGCAAAATGGATGTCTGAGGAGGCCTTACAAATAGCTGTGAAAAGAAGAGAAGTGGAAAGCAAAAGAGAAAAGGAAAGATAAACCCATTTGAATGCAGAGTTCCAAAGAACAGCAAGGAGAGATGAGAAAGCCTTCCCCAGTGATCAGTGCAAAGAAATAGAGGAAAACAACAGAATGGGAAAGACTAGAGATTTCTTCAAGAATATTAGAGATACGAGGGGAACATTTCATGCAAGTTCAGTTCAGTTCAGTCGCTTAGTCATGTCCTACTCTTTGCAACCCCATGAATTGCAGCACACCAGGCCTCCCTGTCCATGCAAAGTTGGGCTCAATAAAGGATAGACAAGGACCTAACAGAAGCAGAAGATATTCAGAAGAGGTGGTAAGAATATAGAGAAGAACTGTACAAAAAAATCTTCAAGACCCAGATAGCCACGATGGTGTGATCACTCACCTAGAGCCAGACATCCTGGAATGCAAAGTCAAGTGGGCCTTAGGAAGTATCACTATGAACAAAGCTAGTGGAGGTGATGGAATTCCAGTTGAGCTATTTCAAATCCAAAAAGATGATGCTGTGAAAGTGCTGCACTCAATATGCCAGCAAATTTGGAAA
Source organism: Bubalus kerabau (assembly GCF_029407905.1). Classification (NCBI taxonomy): domain Eukaryota; kingdom Metazoa; phylum Chordata; class Mammalia; order Artiodactyla; family Bovidae; genus Bubalus; species Bubalus kerabau. Next base: position 89,790,840 of record NC_073624.1, on the reverse strand, counting down.
ATTCAAAAGGGGCCACAGGACTAGAAAAGGTCAGTTTTCATTCCAATCCCAAAAAAAGGCAATGCCAAAGAATGCTCAAACTACTGCATAATTGCACTCATCTCACACGCTAGTAAAGTAATGCCCCAAATTCTCCAGTCCAGGTTTCAATAATACATGAACTGTGAACTTCATGTTCAAGCTGGTTTTAGAAAAGGCAGAGGAACCAGAGATCAATTTGCCAACATCTGTTCGATCATCAAAAAAGCAAGAGAGTTCCAGAAAAACATCTACTTCTGCATTATTGACTATGCCAAAGCCTTTGACTGTGTGGATCAAGCAAACTGTGGAAAATTCTTCAAGAGATGGGAATACCAGGCCACCTGTCCTGTCTCTTGAGAAATCTGTATGCAAGTTAGGAAACAATAGTTAGAACTGGACATGGAACAACAGACTGGCTCCATATTGGGAACGGAGTACGTCAAGGCTGTATATTGTTACCCTGCTTATTTAACTTATATGCAGGGTTCAGTTCAATTCAGTCACATAGTCGTGTCTGACTCTTTGTGACTCCATGAACCGCAGCATGCCAGGCCTCCTTGACTTCACATTCCAGGATGTATGCAGGGTACATCATGATAAATGCTGAGCAGGATGAAGCACAAGCTGGAATCAAGATTGTCAGGAGAAATATCAATAACCTCAGATATGCAGATGACACCACCCTTATGGCAGAAAGTGAAGAACTGAACAGCCTCTTGATGAAAGTCAAAGAGGTGAGTGAAAAAGTTGGCTTAAAGCTCAACATTCAGAAAACAAAGATCATAACATCTGGTCCCGTCACTTCACGGCAAATAGATGGGGAAACAGTGGGAACAGTAGCAGACCTTATTTTTTTGTGGTCCCAAATCACTGCAGATGGTGATTGCAGCCATGAAATTAAAAGATGCTTTCTCCCTGGAAGAAAAGCTATGACCAACCTAGACAGCATATTGAAAAGCAGAGACATTACTTTGCCAACAAAGGTCTATCTCATCAAGGCTATGGTTTTTCCAGTAGTCATGTATGGATGTGAGAGTTGGACTATAAAGAAAGCTGAGCTCAGAAGAATTGATGCTTTTGAACTGTGGTGTTGGAGAAGACTCTTGAGAGTCCCTTGGACTGCAAGAAGATCCATCCAGTCCTAAAGGAGATCAGTCCTGGGTGTTCATTGGAAGGACTGATGCTGAAGCTGAAACTCCAGTACTTCGGCCACCTGATGTGAAGAACTGACTCATTTGAAAAGACCCTGATGCTGGGAAAGATTGAAGGTGGGAGGAGAAGGGGACAACAGAGGATGAGATGGTTGGATGGCATCACTGAGTCAATGGACATGAGTTTGGGTAAAGTCGGGGAGTTGTTAATGGACAGGGAGGGCTGGCGTGCTGCAGTCCATGGGGTCGCTAAGCGACTGAGCCGACACGACTGCTAGATTGAACTGCACTGAGAAATCTATAATTTAATCTATAGATTAAAATAGACTTTATATAAGTGTCAGCTAGTTGCAATTTATGCATCTTGTTTGGATACTGATTTTAAGGCAGGAGGAAGGAGGCAGGGCACAGCTTTTGAAAGAATGGCATAGCCATTGAGTATATGAGAAAAACTGGTCAGAACTAATTAGGTCCAAGATGGTGGAAGATATGACTTCCAGGAGACCTTGTGCTTTATTATATGCTCATTGTAATACATCCACATGCTAAACGATATAGCCCCTGGTACCAGGATGGTTTCAAGGCCGAGCATAAAAGGCCGACAAGTGGGTGATGATGGCCCAATTCTTGGAAATCTCTGCTCCTTCCCCCAAATTTTGGAATAATCCTCCTACTCATTAACCTATGAAATTACCTGGCCCATAAAAACTAACCACCCGGTATTTTGGCACCCCTGTTGCCTTTTGAGATGACTGTATTCTGCCTGTGAACTGTGTCTCTTTCTCAATAAACCTTCTTTCACTTTATTATGGTTTGGTTTTAAATTCTTTCCTGAACAAAGCCAAGAGTCCTACTTGATAGACAAGCTCAGGAACTCACCCAAGACCTGGGACTGATCATCCTCTCGTGTCCCATTTTCCTGCAATGTCTCTACAAAGGAAGAGAAGAAGGTGGTTTTCTCTCCCTCTCCACTTTTTCTTTAATTATAAAAATGTAACCCACTTAGTTCTCAGGACAAGGCCCTCTTCCCTGTCCACATGTATCCTTCACAACTGTCCTATATTAGTAAATTCACTTCTTACCTATCATTTTGACTCTTACTGACTTCCTTCAGTAATGTTTTGAGACATAAAGAACTTGAGCTTCATTAAGTCCTGAGATGAGTTGTGCAGTATCAGTTGGAAGGTTGTGGATTCAAGTCCCATTTGAGGTGCGGTTTCATTTTTACATGGCTTGATAGATAACTCATTTCCTTTTGACACTAAATGATATTTCATTGTTGGATGTATCACAGTTTACTTAGCCATTCACATTTAGAGGTCTCCCCCTGCTCAAAGTTCTTACAGAAGCTGCCTCACCCAATTTCTCTCCTTCTTCCCATCTTCTTTATCATCTCCAAGCAGTGCTACCAATCCTCCCTGGCTAAAACCTTTTTTCCCCCAAATGATGCAATCTCTAGGTTGAACTTCCTTAAAAGAGAGAAGAGGGTAAATGGTAAGCTATACATTTATAATTTAATTTTTTATTCTATGACAACTCAGACATGGAGAGTATCAAATAAAATATTAGCATCTATCCCTGTCCTTTTTTCTGGAGTTAAGTAAATCACCCATAAAAGGTGGCTTTGGAGTCTTAAACTCTCTTCTGTTCAAATGTAATTGTTGCTTTCTAGATCTGTATATAGTTTTAGCAGAAACAGAAAAAAAAAATGGATCTTTCAAAAGCTGTCAGCTGTATGTGCCTCTTATTCTAGGAAAAGGCTGATCTTTTGTTTGGAAAAACGACATACTTTCAAGGGCTTTTTGAAAATACAGAGACAAAGTCCAGAGCCCAATCCAGAGAGGTTGAGACTAAGAAGCACTAGGCTGCTTTGCATGATAAAATAAAAGGATGTCCTCACCAGGTAGGGAATGGTATGACCTTGGATTTCTTAAGCATCTTTGGAAATAGTGGGAGTCACTAGGATTGGGGGTCTACTATCCCAGAGGATGAAGGCTTGGATCTTTCTATTTGGATATCACAGGAAAGAATTGAAATTGAGCAGGACCCTGGGGGGCTCTCCTGAGTATGAAAGCCTTCTGTGTCCCCCATTTCTTGTTTTCAGGAAAAAGGTGCTAGCCTCCAAGAACTTTCCTAGGTTTCAGAGGGCAGATTCAAGCCATTACTAATTAGGGAAGTGAGGGAATGCAGAAACAAAGAAAATGCAGTCAAGAAACAATAGTACAGGGATAGGGTCCTGGGATGGCACAGGGTCCTGGATGAGTTCTTCAATAGGAGCTAAAGTCCCCCACCAGCCTGATGGTAACTTCAGGCTGAGCACAAACAGTGGATCCCAGACTGGTTGGAACCAGAAGGCTGATGACTGAAATTCCTGGAACACCACCCTGTTATCTCCCCACCAAGCAATCAGAGGAAGGCCACACACCTTGCAGACCTCCCTTCAGATTTTGTCTACAAAAACTGTATCCTGAAACCCATCAAGGGTTCCAGTCTTTTAAGCACAAGCCACCCATTCTCCTTGCATGAAAGTGAAAGTTGCTCAGTTGTGTCTGTTCTTTGGAACCCCAAGAACTATACAGTCCATGGAATCCTTGCAGAGTCCTGCAGGAAACACTTCTCTGCTTCAGGCTCCAATGTTTTGGTTTCTTTGGCCTCACCATGCATTGGGCACATGAGCTGGGCTTGACTACAGGAGGACCCCAGAGGGCTGCAGACCTGGGGGCCAGTTGAATCACCTGGATGGGATTGTGTTACACATATTCTTCAGCATCTTAGTGTTTTCCCTTGGTGTTCTGTCTTAGATGTCCTTCCCATCAGGGCTTAGAATGAGTTCATCACAACTTTCTGATGATGGTGAGTGAAGTGCCAGTCCAGAATTTAAGGATATAACTCATTATAGATGAAAAGAAATGGATATCACCAGGCAAAGAAGTAAATTAACTTTGCTTCAAATGTAAATTTTCCTGCAAGGAGCTGGAAGTGCATTTTAATGACCTTCCTGTGGCCAAATACAAAACATATCAACAGACCAGAGCTTGTCTTCTTTCCTATACTTTAATTTCCTCTTTGAACAAAAGGACAATGGGGCATCTGATTCAGAACAAAATGTGTTGCAAGGCTGTCAAATTAAATGTGAGGCTTTAAAATTATGTGCTCAATTTTTCCATCCACAGGAGGCCTCTGCAAAATAATCACCTGACTCAAAAAGGGCTCTATTGCTGGATCATCAAATGCCCTAAACCCTTGGGAAAAGAAAAGACTTGAGGTTAACTGTGGCCTGTTTGTTGCTGGGACTTAGCCTGACATCTTTGATTGCCCTCAAGACTCTCTCCTTGCCTCAATTTCCCATCTTTTTTTTTTTTTCCTTTTGTCTTCCTCTTGAGTCTTGTCCTCCGCACAACAAGATTCTCCAGAAACACTCACTGGTTCTCCTAATTTCTGAGACTCCAATTTGTCATGAACAGAAGGTTCAGTTTGGTATTGAGGACCTGGGTTGGAGCCTTGACCCTGACATTTAAACTGCTTTATCTTCTGTTTTTCCAACTGGGAAGTGGATTAAAAGTAGGTCCTTACAATCCTAAAATCACGATGAGTGATAATGTCTATGGATGTGCTTTCTAAGCTTTTGAGACCCATAAAAGTGCAAGGCATCTGGCATTAAGAGAAGTACTAAGATTTACACTCCTTGTCACTGAGGTGGTGACTTCATAAATTCTGTCTCTGAGCCAGAGATAGATATATACATTTTTTTTTTTTTTTTTTTTTTTTAGGGATTAAGAAAACATTTAAACACATAGGATGTTGAAGCTGACAGGATCCTTGGAGATCAAGGTTCTAGCCCAATTATTCCATTATACAGATGGGAAAACTGAGGGTGGTGATTGTCCCAGGGCAAAGTGTCAACAAGGCAGAGCCAGAACTGTATCCCAGGTCCTTGATGCTTGGTCATGGGTTCTTCCCTCCATCTGTGATGTTGACTCCACCCTGTGGTAGGCTGAACCTCAGAGGGAGGTGAATAGCCCAACTGAACTCTCTTGATAGGATCATGCTGTGTGCTAAGTCTCTTCAGTTATCTGACTCTTTGCCGCCCACCAGGCTCCCCTGTCCAAGGGATTCTCTAGGCAAGAATACTGGAGTGGGTTGCCATTTCCTTCTCCAGGGGATCTTCCTGACCCAGGGATTGAACCCAGGTCTCTTTTTGCCTACCTGCATTGGCAGATGGTTTGGTTTTTTTTCCCACACTAGTGCTATCTGGGAAGCCCCCTGATAGGATTATCTCAGGGCAACGCAAGTGCTGCCTTGGTTGCCCAGCATTTAGAAGATGAGTTATTTTTCAAACGTTTCTAATAGGAGAAATTGTTTATTGGCAGGAGGGAGCGGAGTATTAGTATAAAGACTGTGTTTCTCCCTTCCTATTAACTCTGGAGACTATGATTAGGGGATAATAAAAGACAGGTCTAGGACACAATAAGGGTGTGTCCTAGGTGGTGCTAGTGGTAAAGAAGCTGCCTGCCCATGCAGGAGACGTAAGAGACCTCGGTTCCATCCCTGGGCCGGGAAGATCCCCTGGAGGAGGAGATGGCATCCCACTCCAGTGTTCTTGCCTGGAGAATCCCATGGACAGAGGAGCCTGGTGGGCTCCAATCCATACTGTCACACAGAGTTGGACATGAGTGAAGCGACTTGGCGAGCACACAGGACACAGGAAGGACACATTCATCTTTGGGGTATCAGCCTAAGTATTTTGGTCTCTCTTTGTTTCGCTGCGTTTTCTTCCTTTATCCATCCCCAACTCCAATCAGTGTTATTCTGGCATCTTGAGGCAACTTTTGAGAAATTCCTATGATTCAAACCTTTCCTGGCTCCCTTTCTTTGCCCAACAATTAGTCCCTGTCATTCATTTCTACAGGACTCTGCTCTGGAAGACAGTGTCCTGAACTCTGAGAATTTAAAGGAGATTAATTACCTAATGTCTTTTTTGTTCCACATGGGAACTGCATCTCTGTCTTGAATTTTATATATTGTAAAACAGTATAATGATAACAGTAAATGAAAGAAAATCCACCCACAGTTCCACCCTGTAACACGCCAACTGTTTTCAGTTTTGCTTTCCCTGCTAGGCTTTGCCCATATGCTACGTGTTTTCTGGAGTAGTGACTGCCATTACTAGCATATCTACCACTCGGCTCTCTGCTTTTATCAGTAACATGATACTAGTTTGCCCTATTGTTACATGGATTTTGGAATCACCATATTTAATAATCAGATGATATTTCCTACCCTGGCTATATCATGATTTTTCTAACCATTCTCTCTTTTTTGGATGTGTGGGTTATTTCTGATTTTTCTCCGTGATCTTGCTTTGAAAAACAGATACCTTCAATTCTTTTCTCCTTTTGAAGGATTTCCACAAGATAAATTCCAAAGTGTTGAACGAAGGAGTCAAAGGCTAGAAACAGTTTGGGGGATGTGCAATTTATTGAAGGAAAAAAAAAGCTCTCTTACTGAGAATCTGCTGTGCTGTGTCCTGAATCATCGCAAAGGAGAGTGATGGATAGAGACTGCACTCAAGTGAATTCAGCATCTAGTGGCAACACTAAACATCTATTATAACAATAACCTCATTTGTGAAGTTTCTGTTCAGCGCCAGGCACTACGCTACAAGGTGCTACATATATCACTTTAATTCCTCCATATCATAGAGGTAGCACTATTACATTTCTATTCTGCAGATGATAAAAATGAGGCTCAGAAAAGTTAAGTAACTTGCTCAAGGTCACACAGCTATTTAGAGGCCAAGCTGGGGTTCAAACTGAGGTCTACCTGACTTCAAAGCTCATGGGTTCCCATTAGGCTCCCCAGTTCCTCTTTATATACAGGTATTTGCTAAACTGTTTCCCCCAAAGATTGTACAATGTTGTAGTTTGTCAACAGTGTGAGTCTTTGTATTTCATCTCTATTCTGATAGCATAAATAGGAATTTCACAGTGAATTTTGTAGATTTTTCAAATGTAAAAGTATAAACATTACTATGCTTTTAAAGAGCGGATTTTACGGACTTAAAGTGTTGATAAAAGGGTTGACTGCTAAAATGCTGCAGAGGGCATGGAAATGTTCACCCTTAAATACTACTCTGGAAGCTGCTGCTTATTCTGAGGGCTTTGCTTTGGTAACTAACCAGGGCAGAACTCACTCACAGGGTTTCCATAATTGTTCCAGATAATGTCATCATCCTTACCATAAGGGGATTTGTGGGATGTCCTCAGTCATTATCGGATTTCAGAGGCTGTGAATCTCTTTGGCTTATTGGGATATTCCAGGGCATGTGAGCTGCAACATAATACATTTGATTTTGAATAACTTATATTACACTTGGGATTCATATTCATTGTAGGGAAATAATGTAATCAAACAAACCAAAATATGTTAAAAAGCAGCCATAATCCCACTTCTCAGATATATTATCACTGTATCTATTTTATAGTATAGCTTTCATATTTATGATCTTACCATACTTAATTTGCTGTGAATTCTCCATGAATTGGTTTCTGCATTCACAGTATAGCATACACATCTCCCCAAGTGGTTAGAGACAGTTTGATAATGTTTCTGTAATGGCCACACGGTGTTTCATTGCGGCACAATGTACCCAATAAATCCTCTGTTATTGGATATTTAGGTGGGTTTCATCTTTTTGCTGCAGCGCTGCAATGAACTCTCTTGTAGTTAAATCTCTTATTCACATTTCTAATCTCTCCCTCAGAAAAATCCCTATAAATGTAATTACTGGGTCAGAGGCATGAGGTTTTCAAAAGGCTTTTATCAATATTGATAAATTATCTGACACAAAGACCGTATCGGTTACACTCTCCAAACCTTTGGACTACTCTGCATACAATACTTAATTTCCCTTGCCATCTTAATTGGCCTATATTGTATCTCATTTTAAAGTGTATTTCTCTGGTTAAAATGATGTTGAATATTTTCCCATGTATATTGGCAAAAAACACTTGTTTTAAATACAGATTTGACCAAATGCTTATTTCCAACTAAACCACATTTGGTCGGACTAGCTTCAGTGTACTGTGAAGCCTGAGATTCTTCCGTTCTAGAGATGTTTATGAACATGACCACGATGAGCATGCTGGGGAGGAAAAAATTGCAGAAAGAGAATTCTCTGGAAATAGGGTTTTGATGTGCTGCTGTGGTTCCAATCAAATTATTGTTGAATGAAAAAATGGTGAGAGTCATAAAGCATCTTTGTTTTATGTTTTTGAGTTTTTGAGTCCAGTGTGGGTACCAATTATTACTAAAGTGAGGAGTGGGTGCTGCAGACTTATTTGAATACCATGTCTATTTGTTGGAGCTTAAATGTGGCAATAATCTGTTGCCAAATGTTACCTTCCCCTCAGGAGAGTTACACATTTTAATTAGGCCAGGAGGGAGTGAGGTGTTCTATTGCTTGCCAGATGACACTTCTTGGCTAGAAAAGGAAATCGGTAAAAACGTTAAGACTGTTTAAAATTGACTCGCCCCTGTTTCCTAAAATGAAATCTCTCAAGGAATTCTTAGCAGGACAGGGCTGTAAGAAAGACTTCCTATTTTTCTTGGGCTTATTTCAGTAAACTCCTTTAGAATTGTGAATCAGAGGCAGATGATATTAGAGTTTACAGCTAGCTCTGACCGAATAATATCAGCACAAATTAGTGTCTTTAATATGCAAAACTGAAAAAGAATACTTAAGGCAAGGCTCGCTGTGAAAGCCAAATTTAACAGCTGATCTGCTTAAATCTTCTTGCTTCTCAACAGCGATTATTTTCAAGATGTGCAACTTTCATATTTACTCTTTCACTTACTTATGTATTTATTTGAAAGAAGTTTTAGCATCTGGTTTACACCAGAGTTGAAAGGAAGGCTGAAGATAGTGTGATGGTGTTGCGCTGCAACAGGAGATTGTATCTGGAGAAGACAGTCAGGGAGACAAATAGCCACAGTAATATAAAATGTGAAGCAGATGCAGAGAAAAAGAGACACAAAACAAAAAGTGTGTCTAAAAGGGGAAAATTTTTGCTGCATGGAAAAGTCAAATTTATGCCTCATTTCCTCTATTACGAGTTTGTGAGATTCAAACAAGTTGAAACAGAGAATTGAAATTGTGCTGTTAAAGGTGGCTCCCTCAGCAGAGTGGGCTTGATAAGCAGGTACTTTCTTGTCCTGTACTACAAAGCAGATCCTGGCCCTGAGCCCCAGTCTGTATCTACTGATGTTTCTAGACCCACTGGGTGCTGAATGCTCATGGAATGGGGGGCAATTAGCATTAAGAGATATTGTTTCCAAGTTTAGTACCTTAGGATCATAGGGAATTTTTCAGTTTCCTGTTTTGACTTACTCAGTTACATCCTAATAATGTCTATTTGGATTGAAAAATGCAGCTTTACTGACTATACAATTAAAGCCCCTTACTTTGGCTTCAGAGGCATTTCTTAGGGTAGATGAGGACCAGTTTGCATTCAGGAGACATGTGAGCTGCTGAATGCCAGGAGGGGTGAGTCATCAGACTGTCTCCGACAGTTGTATATGTGGTTTGTCTTACACAAAGGTCATTCTCAGACCATTGCTGACTCCTAATTTACCATAGTGACTATCTTGTGGCTCATTTAAATAAATCTATCTTGTGTTTTTATTTGCATTAGAAATTAAAGGTTATAAGCATTGAGTATTGCATGTATAATTCATATGTTGGCTAAATGAAGTCACTGTTTACTATTCATCTCAGTGGTAATTATATTTTCAAGGTAATCTCTATGAAAAGTGTCCATAGCTTTCAGCAGATTATAAAAGGGGTCAGTAATTCCCAAAAGGCTGAGTTGAATTTCAGCTCTCTGGGCATAGGTAGGGGAGCCTTTTAGAGGTGCAGGAGTGAGGGCCAGAGAAAGGCAACACCGGTAATTAAGGGCTAGAACATCACTCCTCTGAATAAAAGGCTAAAGGGCTTGACATTTGTTAGCCTGGAAAAGAGAAGGGTTGGAAGTGATTTAATAGCTGTCTTATATCTAAGGCATTGCTAAGATCCCTGCTGTGGCTCTTAATCCTAAAAGAGGGCTAGGGGAAAATTGACTTCAGCTGCAGGAAGGAATGCTTCTTGATCATTATGGTAAGTATAGAAGGTGCTATGTGATATTTAAAATAATTTTTTCCCCAGTACTGTGTAGAAGCCTGGCATCATCTTTGCAAGATATCATCTCCATTTCATCCTTTATCTCTAACCAGAAGGAATAAGTGTCGAATAATGACTCTCTGGGAGTTAGGATAAGGCTGGTGGGAAAGAGTTTGGGAGGCTATTGTCTTAATTTGAGTGATACTTGAGCTAAGGTCAGTCCTGGCTATGGTAAAAATCACATAAGCTGAGTCTTTTCCCACCTATCAAATAGAAGGTGAATCAGGAAAAATCCCATCAGAATATTAAAAAATAATTTATTGAGACAAAATCCATGTAATATAAAGTTAACCACTTTAAAGTGAACAGTTCAGTGGGTTTAGTACATTCACTATATTGTGTGATCACCTCTATCTAGGTTCAAAACATGACCATCGATTCAAAGGAAAACCCCTTACCCATTTAGCAGTTTCTCCCTGTTCTCCCCTCCACGCCACTCCTCCACTGGCAACCACCAGCGTACATTCTGTATAGATTTATATATTCTGGATACTTTGTATAAATGGAATCATGCAATGTATGATTTTTGTGTCTGGTGTCTTTCATTTGGCAAGGTGTTTTCAAGGTTCACCAACCTTGTAACTTGTATGAGTACTCCATTTTTTTTAATGGCTCAGTAATATTCTGTTGTAAGTATATACCACTTTTTGTTTATCCATTCATCAGCTGATGGGCGTTTGGGCTGTTTCTACCTTTTGGCTGTTGCGAACAGTGCAGCTGTGAACAATGTGTGTACACATACATACTTGTCTGAATACCTGTTTTCAGTTCTCTGGTTCCCTTCATACAAGTTAAATTGTGGGGTCATATGGTAATTCTAAGTTGAACTTTTTGAGGAACTGCCAAACTATTTTCCACAATTATAGTCACAGCGGTAAGTACTAGGGTTCCAATTTCTCTTCATGCTTGTCTACAATGGTTATGTATCATCTGACTTTTTGATTCTAGCCATCCTAGTGGGTATGTGGTAGTATCTCATTATGGTTTTGAGTTACATTTCCTTGATGACTAACGATGTTGAGCATCTTTTTATGTTTTTGTTGGCCATTTGTGTCTTCTTTGGAGAATTGTCTTTTCAAGTCCTTTATCCATTTTCAAGTTGAGTTGCTTGTCTCTCTGCTGTTGAACCATCACAATTGTTTAATTTATATTAATTTATATAATGGTCTACTTATCATCCAGCTCTGTTAGAGGATGTTATTAACACTATGCCTTCTTTGTCCTGGGCTGAATAATTCTGTTCTATAGTGTGTTGCAAAATCTAGCATGCACAAGAAAGAATTACTTAGAGAATTTGCACTAAAACAGATTCATGGTCTCCCTTATCTCTCTTTCTCTAGATCCTGACTCAGAAGTTCTAGAGTGAGACCAAGAATTTGCATTTCTAACCAACTCTCAGGTGATGCCAATATTGTTGACACAAAGACCACACTTTGAATAGTACTGCTGATACAGGCAGCTTATTGAGTGTCTGCGAGCATGTGTGTTAAGTCACTTCAGTCGTGTCCAACGTTTTGTGACCCTATGAACTGTAGCCTGCCAGGCTCCTCTGTCCATGGAATCCTCCAAGAATACTGGAGTGGATTGCCATTCCCTTTTCCAGGGGATCTTCCCGACCTAGGGATTGAACCTGTGGCTCCTGCATTGCAGGTGGATTCTTTACCACTGGACCACTGGGGAAGCCCATTGAGTGTCTGCTCCACCCCTCAGCTCCTATTATGAGACCCTCCTCTTCTTTTCCAGAATACTAGGATCCTGTGACCATGTGTGGATGCCACGATTGCTTCCCTCAGCCACCGGCTATTGGACCGTAGGAGGGTGCCTGACCTAAACTGGACCAACCAGATTTTTCCTCTTGTGAATTTGTGACTGAGACTTGGAGATGCTAGTTCATTTTCTGCTGGTTTCATGAATTGAATTGTGTAGGTGCCAAGCTGCAGTGTGACCATCCTCCACCATGTGCTTGAAAAACAGAGAAAGCCAGTCTGTAGGAGGGTGAGTGAGAAGAAATAGATTTGTCAAGAGAACAGGGGATGTGAGAGAATAATAGTATTAATAATAATAACTAATGCTCATTGAACACTTATTCAACATCAGGTACTGGTTTTTCTATTTTTGAAAGTGAACGTGAAAGTCACTCAGTCTTTTCTGACTCTTGTGACCCCCTGGACTATACAGTCCATGGAATTCTCCAGGCCAGAATACTGGAGTGGGTAGCCTTTCCCTTCTCCAGGGGTCTTCCCAACCCAGGGATCGAACCCAGGTCTCCTGCATTGCAGGTGGATTCTTTACCAGCTGAGCCACAAGGGAAGCCCAAGAATACTGGAGGGGGTAGCCTATCCCTTCTCCAGGGGATCTTCCTGACCCAGGAATTGAACTGGGGTATCCTGCATTACAGGCAGATTCTTTACCAACTAAGCTATGAGGGAAGCCCTTTTTCTATTTTTAGTATCATTTTATAAATAAACTTTTGATCCTGAAACAATTTTAGACTTAACATAAAAGTTACAAATGTAGTTCAGAGAGTTCCTGTTTATGTCTCATCCAGTTTCTCCTAATATTAGCATCTTAAATAACTATAGTACACTTGTCAAAACCAAGAAGCACTGGTACATTACTATTAACTAAATTTCAGACTTTATTTGGATCTCACCAGTTTTACACTAAATTCCTCTCTTTTTTCTTAGGTAATTTTTATGTATGTGCTACCAATGTGTTGATTTCTTTAGTTAGAGGATGATTATGCTTCTTGGGTGGAAATTGGTAACCTTTTACTACGCTTTTTTTGTTTGTTTATTTTATTTTATGATTGGGTATTTTTTCTTCCCCCCCCCCCCCCACTACTCAATGCCAAAATCTCATTGAGTTTAGTCATGGTGTCTCCTTAGTTTTCTTGAATCTGTGAAAATTTCTCAGATTTCCTTTGTTTTTCATGACTTTGACAATTTTGAAAAGTAAAGGTCAGCTATTTTGTGGAATGACCCCAATTTGAATTTGTCTGATGTTTTCCCTATGGATAAACTAGTTCATGGCTTCTGGGAAGAATTCCGCAAAAATGAGGTGTCCTCCTCATCGCATCATATTGTGTGTGGGGGGCGGTGCATGACAGCACCGTGACTTACACACAGGTGGTGTTGATCTTGATCATTTGGTCTGAAGGTTTCTCTGATATAAAGTTACTGTGTACATTTTCACTCTCTATTCTTTGGAAGTGAGTCACTAAGTCCAGTCCACACTCATGGAGTTGTTTCTTTAAAAGTAGTCCAGGTTTGATGCATGATACTGGATGCTTGGGGCTGGTGCACTGGGACGACCCAGAGGGAGGGTATGGGGAGGGAGGAGGGAGGAGGGTTCAGGATGGGGAACACATGTATACCTGTGGCGGATTCATGTTGATATACAGCAAACCCAATACAATATTGTAAAGTTAAAAAATAAAATTAAAAAAAAAAGAAAAAAAGGTTTCATTGTATTAAAAACTAAAAAAAAAAAAAAGTAAATAATTTACTGTTTTTTGTGACAGGAGGGAGAAAGAGTATTAAAATGATTTCTAGTGAAGTCACATATTGAAATAACAAACGAAAAATGTGTTGTGTAGATATGAAGTAAGCCAACTAATGATTAAAAACTGAAGATTTAGCCCGTCTTCTAATACTGAATTCCCTGTATCCTGTCACCAAAGGCACATCCCAGTGAGGTAGGTTAGTGTGGGCTTAGAGGTCCCCACCTGTTGCTCTGTGGAGTGAGACAATCATGAATTCAGTTCCCTGTGGCAGCTGAGAAAATAAGGTTATCCCTGTCACTATCACTTTCCCCCATACAGCAAAAGTGTGTAACTTATCCTGGAAGGAATTATGTATATTAATATGAATCAGTTCAGTTCAGTTCAGTCACTCAGTTGTGTCTGACTCTTTGCGACCCCATGGACTGCAGCACACCAGCTCTCCCTGTCCATCAACAACTCCCGGAGTTTACCCAAACTCATGTCCATTGAGTGGGTGATGCCATCCAACCATCTCATCCTCTGTCGTCCCCTTCTCCTCCTGCCCTCAATCTTTCCCAGCATCAGGGTCTTTTCAAATGAGTCAGCTCTTCACATCAGGTGGCCAAAATATTGAAGTTTCGGCTTCAACATCAGTCCTTCCAATGAACACCCAGAACTGATCTCATTTAGGATGGACTGGTTGGATCTCCTTGCAGACCAAGGGACTCTCAAGAGTCTTCTCCAACACCACAGTTCAAAAGCATCAATTCTTTTGCACTCAGCTTTCTTTATTGTCTAATTCTCACATCCATACATGACTACTGGAAAAACCATAGCCTTGACTAGACGGACCTTTGTTGGAAAAGTAATGTCTCTGCTTTTTAATAAGCTGTCTAGTTTGGTCATAGCTTTTCTTCCAAGGAGTAAGCGTCTTTTAATTTCATGGCTGCAGTCACCATCTGCAGTGATTTTGGAGCCCCCCCCAAAATAAAATAATATGAATAAAGATAGTAATAATAGTAATAGCTAACATTTAAGCATTTACTATGTGGCAGATAATGTTCTAAGCACTTTACTGCCTCAATTCTCATAAACCTATGTAGAAGGTAAACAAATAATACACCCAACTTACAGAGGAAGAAACTGATGTATAAGGACATTAAGTAACCTGTCCACTTTGTGCAGCTAGTAGGTGGCAAGGATAAGCATTTCATCCTTGGCCATCATAATCACAACCTGCCATACTGCCTCTCCGATGGCTCTGATACATGTTGACATGTGAGTTTCCCGGGTAATTATGACATAGAATGGAATATTATCTTTGTAGACATATTTCTTCCTCTCCCTGTACTTCTGAAAACCTTTGAAGTGTGGAAGAGGTGGAGAACAACAAACGTAACAGCTGTAACTCTTACCCCAAGATGATTAGAAATGCAATGTGATAGAGAAATCTCTATCCCCATCATGAGCAGTTTGCGGATCCCTTTATGAAGACACCCTTGTTTGTTGAGAAGACAATGTGATAAGCTTGCCTCGGTGGGGACTCTAAGCCTCCTGAGCGTTTATCCGCTCCGTAGTTTTAGAGAAGCAGCCTGTGCAGTGAGGGAGGGGGTGCCATGGGTGGATGGCGGCTGTTGTGTGTGAAATGAGGAAAGGTGTTCTCTTTGAAGAGAGGAGGGAGGCAGAGGCAAAGTGGGAGTGGAGAGCCCAAGTAGCATCACGAAAGGGAATGTTCTGGAGATAAAAAGGCAAGAGAGGGATTTCTAAAGTGAACCGACATGTAGCTTGGTGGTGTGATCCCCCTTGTGGCCTCTGGTGCCCCCATCTTCAATGACTTTGTGAAACCTGGTGTAGTGCCATGGTGACTGGTGCTGGGTCAGGACCGAACCAGACAGTGTGGGCACCGGGATGCCAAAGTCTGGTCTGGAAGGATGTAAGTCTGAAAAATATAGGCATCAAATTTCAAATTTTCTCTGATGCACACACATACATTACAGATACAATAATGCGAAGGTTAATTAAAAAGAAAAAAGGCATATAATGAAGGAATGTGGATTCAGGAGTTGATCGATAAGATTCCAGTCTTTGCCTGGCCTCCACTGCTGTCCTGGTGTTAATACTGTGAGTCCTTCCTGGGCCCACTCCCATCACCTGGATTCTTTCATGAAGGTCAGAACTAAAGTCCTTTTGTCTGCACCACCACCCTTCCCCTGCATGATGACTCAGCTCTCCCTAAAGAGCCTCTTCTCATTCAGGAATCTCTCTCTCTGTCATCAAGCTGGAGATATGCTTCTTGGTGGTACCCACTGGCTGGCTATGCCTACATCCACCCTCTGGTGACAGGGCCATGGCTAAAACTATAAGCAGGCCAGCTGTTTCAGGCCTCCTGACAGGTTGTGCTGCAATTACAAGGCAAGAGCTCAGGGCGCCTCTGTCCCAGCTGGCAGCTCTGCCCCTCATGCCCAGCCTGGGCCTTTCCGCTGGGGAAGTGTCAATCGGCTCCCTAAGCCCCTCACCGGAGGTAGAGAGTAAGTCCTGTCCGGCTAGAGTGGGGCCCGCATACTGCCCACTTTCTCAGATCTCCCCACACCAAGCTGGTTCTTCTTGGAAGTAGAAATAGAAAAAAATGCTTTCACTTCCTTGTAAAGGGAGGTGTTTAAAATTATATGTATTTCTAGATCTGCAAATTTATAACCTGATGAATAAGCTGAACATGTGAAAAACAAAATTAATATACTGAAAACAGTATAATTACAAAAATAGGCAGTTTCCAAGATAATCACCCACTCTCCAAGCTGACACGGGCAGCAGCAGCACCGAAAGAGACAAGAAGCCTAGACAGTGTTAGAGACCCTTTTCACTCCAGACCCACACAGACTGTGCCCTCAGTCCTTCCAGGCTCATCAGAAGTCTCGGTGGTCCTTTCAACAAGCGGAAGTGCAGGACTAGAACGTACCCAGCCTCCTCCCCTGGAACCTGAATCCCTCCACTTATATGGACCATTCCCTGAGGAATATTAAGGAAATGGCATGACCAGGCAGAAAGACACCAGGACTGGTAATGTGGCTATTGCTTCCGTGATCGGTGAAGAGCAGAACCTGTAATAATAGCACAGCCTTTTAAAACACTGACAAAGTGGAGGAGGGCTTTGAGAAAAATGACCCAGCTGAGTCAGGGCTACGAGTTGCTCTTGGGTAACTTGGCTCAGGTGGGGAAATCTACCTCCTTTCCCTCTCTGTCCTCTTATGCCTTTCCCCTGCATTCCTCGTTTTTGTTTTTACCCCCTCATCTTCAGGTGGTTCTCCCAGCTTTATCTTCCTGTGGATAGCACTCAGGGCATGGAAGCAGAACGGTTGTCATAACAACAGTGTGTATGGTGCTTACGGAGAGCCTGCGAGGAGGGATGAGAGAGGAGGTGAACAGTCAAGGCAGTTGGGAATAAAGAAAAGCAGTGGAAGCATCACGCTGTGTTCTAGGTATGCTTGCAGAAAAAACAATGCCGGATCCCTGAAAAGACAGAGAGTACCAGGGCAATGCACAGGTGAAGCCTTCAGGAGGACGATGCGTCACGGCACAGATTTTGATCAAGGTCGCTTGTGTACCAATTTGAGCTTTCAGTACAAAAGGAAACTGAGTGACTTCATGAAGTTAGTGGCCAGATATGCTCTTCTGGTTTCAGAGAACACCAGCTCTGCATTCTTTCTTCTCACCTGTTGGAGGTAAATCTTTCCCCTGCAGAGAGGGCTGCGCCCTTGGGAGCTGAGCCCTGAAGAAGCCAGGCCAACTCTTTCAGTCTCACTCTGTGCCAGCAGCTAAGGAGACATGTTCCAAGCACGGATTTTCTGGCAGCCAAATCACTAAAAGCTCAGAGGTTGTCCTGAAAACGCGATAAAGGACAGCAGTCATGTCAACCGTCTGTGCTGGTGAGGCTGTGCTGGGAGAGCACACACTCACTTGTGCTACCTCAAGTTGTGGGCACTCTGCACATAGACTCTAGGGAGGATTTGGGGCACTTAGATATGATAAAACAACCAGTCTACAGTAATGCATGTGACAACTCCAGGGACAGAGCGACTCTAGGGACTCCAGTTTTGGGATTCTCTGGTCTTCGCTGGAATGTTCTCCAAGTGCTGGGACCCAGTGCCTCCCCTTTCTTCTGTGCTCCTCTCTGTGCATCATCTGCTTCTCCTTTCCTTAGCCCCTGCTGCATTCTCTCTACAGCATGGTAGCCTGCTTTCCCCAGAGCCAGAGAGCTGAGAGAAAGGGAGGGAACTCTGAAAACAGAGAGGCAGTTTTCTCATAACCTAATCTCAGTGACATCTGCCATATTATATCGGCCAGAGGGACCGACCCTGGTAAAATGCAGGTTGGTCTACACAGGGGTATAAACACTCAGAAGTTGAGATCACTGAAGGCCAATTTGGAGGCTGGTTACCACATCCTCTCCAGTGGTATTGGATATTTTCTCTTCAGTATACTTGCCATTTGGCAACTATTTCCACTGCCCTCTATACTTCTTCTTGTGAGGAACTACATTTCCCAGAATTCCTTCCCAGCAGGGTTTCTGGATATAATTTAGATTCAGCCAGTGCACTGATCAAAAATGACATCACTGTGAATTAGTGTGTGAACAATCCAACGCTTGGTGAATTCTGCTTCACAATGATAGGAAGAGCTGACATCGAAGGATCAGAAGTTGAAATTTGGGAGGCAGAACGAAGTGGAAATTGTTCACTCTCCAGCCTTGTGGTGGCTGACACATGGGCTTCATGGAAAAGAATGTTCAGTGTCTAGCCAGACTCTGCATCCCTCTACCTGTCCCTGGCTTTGGGGCTGGAAGGCAATGTTGATTTCAACAGTGACTCAGAAGCTTTCTGATCCCTCATTGAAAGCAACAGCTTCTTAAACTCTGGGTCTTAGCTTGTGGCCATACACCAAAGGACTTCCTAAGTGGTGCTAGTGGTAAAGAGCCTGCCTGCCCATGTAGGAGATGTAAGAGACAACACCAAGCCTCTCGCACAGCACATGGAGGACAAGTGGCCTGCCGGAGGTCATAGCCAGTTAACCCAAACTCCTCACCCCTATCCTGGCACATTGTCTTCTTTTACAGAGGTGGCTGGGCTAAAAAGTAGGTAAATCTCTCAAGTTTGTGAGCCTCCAGTTACTGGTTTATTTGGTAAAGGGGCAAAAGGAAGGTTGCAATTTTCTCTTAATTTTTAAAAATTTTACTTTATATTTTATTTTTAATTGAAGTATAGTTGACTTAATAATATTGTATTAGTGTACAATGTAATGATTTGGCATTTCTATAAATTATACACCACACAAAGTTGTTATAAAATAATGACTGTATTCCCCTGTGTTCTAACTGCATCCCTGTGACTTACTTATTTTATAACTGTAGTATGTTCCTTTTAATCTCCTTCACTTATTTCACTCCTCCCCCGGTCACTGTCCCCGCTGGCAACCACTAGTTTTTTCTCTATATCTGTGAGTCTGTTTCTGTTTTGCTATATTTGTTTGTTGTTTAGATTCTTCATATAAGTGAAGTCATATGGTATTTGTCTTTCTCTGACTTATTTCACTAAGCATAATACCTTCCAGGTCCATCCATGTTGTCACAAATGGTAAGATTTCATTATGACTAACAGTTCATTGAATATGTATAGCACTTCTTCATCCATTCATCTGTGGATGGGCACTTACTTTGCTTTCATATCTTGGCTATTATAAATAATGCTGCAATGAACATAGGAGTGCATGTATCTTTTCAAAGTAGTGTTCTCATTTTCTTTGGATGGAATTCTCAGCAGTGGAATTGCTGAATCGTATGGTAGTTCTATTTTTAACTTTTTGCGGGCCCTCCATGCTGTGTCCCATGGTGGCTTCAACAGTTCACATTCCCCACCCCCAGCGGTACGCAAGTGCTCCCTTTTCTTCACATGCTCTCCAACACTTGTAATTTGCTGTCTTTTGGACAATAGCCATTCTGTCAAGTGTGAAGTGATATCTCACTGTGGTTTTGATCTTTACTTCCTTATTGATTAGTGACGTTGAGCCACTTTTCATGTATCTGTTGGCCTTCTGTATGTGTTTTTTTGGAAAGATGTCAATTAATGTTCTCTGCCCACTTTTTCATTGGATTTTTTTTTTTTGATATTGAGTTGTATAAGTTCTTTGTGTATTTTGAATATTAACCTCATGGGATGTATCATTTGCAAATGTCTCTTCCATTCAGCAGGTTTCTTTTTATTTTGTTGTTGGTTTCCTTTTCTGGACAAAATCTTTTGAGTTTGATTGGGTCCCATTTGTTTATTTTCGCATATGTTGCCCTTGCCTGAGGAGACAGATCCAAAAAAATATTGCTGAAACTGATGTTGAAGAGCTTACTAACTTTCCCCTGTTTTTAAAATTTTTATTTTTATTTATTTATTTGGCTGTGTTGGGTCTTAGTTGCAGTACGTGGGATATTTTAGTTGTGGCATATGGGATCTAGTTCCCTGAGCAGAGATCACACTTGAACCTACTGCATAGGAAGCAGAGTTTTAGCCACTGGACCATCAGGGAAGTCCCTCCCTTAAGTTTTGGGATTTATGTTGTATTAGAGCATGAGAAAGCAAGAAAGGCAACAAAAAGCATTCAAGATTTTGTTATTTGCATTTTATAGAGAGAACTATCAATTTTCAGACAAAGGAGATATAATTGTTATAACGAAAGGCAACAGAAGTTCTACATCTGGGCTGTGAATACCCTTTGGGGCTCTGAAGTTATGTGTGAAACTTTGTCCTTATGTGAGAATAAAGTCTTACAGCTTTCAATATATTCACAAGGGAACTCATGACCCAAAAACCTGTAAGAAGAGCTGCTGTTGAGTTTCACATTCCTGCAGCACTGGCTGGGCTAGTTTCTTCATTCATTAAACAGGCATTTATCGCACTTCCTTGCCACTTCAGAGGTATTTAAAGTTCAACACATCCGAAACCCGAGTCAGGATCTTCCCATGCAAACCTCTCTCTGTGTTCCTTCTGATGTTCTCTGCGTCCATAAGTACTGATCCTGTGTCAGTAGGTGGCACCACCACTTGGCAGTTCTGAAAGTTGGAAGCCTGGGACTCATCCTCGACCCCTCCCACTCCCCAGCCCTGAATCCAGTCCATCTGTAAACCTCATCTAATCCCATTCTACCTCCTAACTCTCTCTCACACATCCCACTATATCTCACAAATAATATATTAATGTCTCATATTTTAGTAAAAGTGTGTGTGTGGGCTTAGTTGCATCTGACTTTTCCTGATCCCATGGACTGTAGCCCACCAGGCTCCTCTGTTCATTGAATTTTCCAGTAAGGCATACTGGAGCAGGTTGCCATTTCCTACTCCAGGGCATCATCCTGACCGAGGGATTGAACCCACATCTCTTGTGCCTCCTCCATTGGCAGGTCAAATCTTTACCACTGTGCCACTTCGGAAGCCTTTTAGTAAAAGTAACAATGCTTATTTGAGCTTCCTTAAAAAAATTGGAGTATAATTTGCTTTCAATGTTGTAGTTAGTTTCTGCCATATAACAACGTGAATTAGCTATAAGTAGTCAAAAGCAGAGACATTATTTTGCCAACAAAGGTCCGTCTAGTCAAGGCTATGGTTTTTCCTGTGGTCATGTATGGATGTGAGAGTTGGACTGTGAAGAGGGCTGAGCGGCAAAGAACTGATGCTTTTGAAGTGTGGTGTTGGAGAAGACTCTTGAGAGTCTCTTGGACTGCAAGGAGATCCAACCAGTCCATTCTGAAGGAGATCAGCCCTGGGATTTCTTTGGAAGGAATGATGCTAAAGCTGAAACTCCAGTACTTTGGCCACCTCATGCGAAGAGTTGACTCATTGGAAAAGACTCTGATGCTGGGAAGGATTGGGGGCAGGAGGAGAAGGGGACGACAGAGGATGAGATGGCTGGATGGCATCACTGACTCGATGGACGTGAGTCTCAGTGAACTCTGGGAGTTGGTGATGGACAGGGAGGCCTGGCGTGCTGTGATTCATGGGGTCGCAAAGAGTCAGACACAACTGAGCGACTGAACTGAACTGAGTGTAAACCTGAAGCTTCCCAGGTGGTGCAAGAGTTAAAGACCAGTTCAGGAGACTTAAGTGACTAAGGTTTGACCCCTGGGTTGGGAAGATGCCCTGGAGGAGGGCATGGCAACCCACTCCAGTATTCTTACCTGGAGAATCCCATGGACAGAGGAGCCTGGTGGGCTACAGTCCATAGGGTCGCACAGAGTCGGACACAACTGAAGCGACATAGCACACACCCATGCACAGTGTAAACGTATATCACCTCCCTCTTGAGCCTCCCATTCATCCCCCGCATCCTACCCCTCTAGGTCATCACAGAGCACCAAGCTCCCTGTACAATATAGCAGCTTCCCACCAGCTCTCTATTTTACATGTGGTAGTGTATGCATGTCAATGTTATTCTCTTAATTCATCCCATCTTCTCTATGTAAGCTTTTTATGAGGGAAAACTCTAACCATATACTAATGTAGTACCCTACACTTGCATACCAGCCTTAACAATGAACAACTCATGGCCAATCCTGTTTCATCTATAGCCCCACTTTCCCCTCTCCTTCCTCAATGGACTCTTCTGAAACAAATTTCAGACATGCCATGAAATCAGTAAATAGCAGTGTTTAAAAATCAAAATTATTATAAATGAGTCTAACAAACACCCTAAGTATCACCTAGTATACAGGCAGTATACATATTTTCCCAATTTTCCCAATATTTATTGTAGTTTGTTTGAATCATGATGGAAACAAGGTCCATACTCTGCAATTGATTGGTATGTCTCTCAAGTCTTTTTGTATCTTAACTTTCCATTCCTCTTCTCTCTACTTTATTTACAATGTATTTCCTGGGGAAATGTTATTTGTAGGTCATTCCCATAATTTGCTGAAAGGTTTTGATATCCTTCCACAAATGGCATCAGGTAATTTGGGAAATGAAAGGAGGGAAATC
This sequence comes from Bubalus kerabau, assembly GCF_029407905.1. Lineage (NCBI taxonomy): Eukaryota > Metazoa > Chordata > Mammalia > Artiodactyla > Bovidae > Bubalus > Bubalus kerabau. Next base: position 89,767,957 of record NC_073624.1, on the reverse strand, counting down.
AAAATGTTCTATACCTGTTTAATTCTTAATTCTAGTCCCTTCAGTTTTTAAAGAAACATGTTTTAAAATATCTTAATGTATTTTTTGAGTTGGAAGAAATGTTGGAGGCTGCCCAACCTTCCTGTTTTCGCATGTGGGAAATGACACCTCTGAGTGACAGGCATGCGGCCATCCAGCAAGCTACACGCGTGACCCCTGTGCTCCTGTCTGGGTCCAATCACTTTCCATAACTGCCCTTACTATTCTGTTCAGCATCCATCAGATGGGAATCTATTAGTTGGCATTTTCATATTTCACTTGTTCTAGGATAGCTGATATCTCTGCGTGCGTGCGTGCATGCTCAGTCGCTTCAGCCATGTCTGAATCTTTGCGACCCTATGGACTGTAGCCTGCCAGGCTCCTCTGTCCATGGGATTCTCCAGGCAAGAATACTGGAGTGGACTGCCATTTCCTCCTCTGGGGATCTTCCTGATCCAGGGATCGAACTCGAGTCTCCTGTGTCTCCTATGTTGCAGGTGGGTTCTTTAACTACTGAGCCACTTGGGGAGCCCAGATGATGTCTCTAGTGATGACCCAAGAGACCAACAGGTAAAACCATGTTGAGCATTAGATTATTCCATCACGTTCTAATTTCTGAACACTGGCAATTCCTATAAAGTACATGGGCAAGCCTTCCTAACCACACAGCCTCGTTGCAGTCTGCGCAGGAAGCACCTTGGGAGGATTCCTCACACCTTCCTTCCTGCTGACCATTACCCTTTTTTTCTCAGTGGAACTCACAGTACCTCTTCTGTTGGGCAGGAAGGAAATCCTCTGTTCCCCCACACTGCAAGTGCTTCATTAGAATTTTTTAGACGTTTATGAGGAAGTGTGGTCAGGGTGCAGGCAGCTGCCGGAGTATGGATAGAGCCAAGAATCACACCTAGGCTCTCGGGTCCCTCGGCTCTGCTCACCAGCAGGACCACACCTCACCTTCCGGCTGCCCCCACCTCTGTCAACCAATCCTCCAACCCTCCTCAGTTCCCCTTTGGAATTCTCCAAGACAGGTTCTGATTTATAAAATTGCTTAACGTTAAAAAAAAAAGTTAGAGAATAAAACTAACTCTGGCTCCTTTATTATGATGTTGTCTTTTTTTTTTCCCTTTTCAGGCTACCGACTCAGACCCATCCTTCCTTCTAATCTCTCATGGGTCTTGCCCCTTTCAGGAAAAAAAATCAACACAGATTGCTTTGAAACTGTATTCTGTACAGAAGTGACCTCAGACATGTTTCTAAGATTACCTTATTCTTTACCAGAATAGATTAGAGAGAGAATGTCAATTGATCACTTGCTACTACAAACATAATATTTTCCTAGCATTGTGCTCAAAACCGTAGTTTCACAGCAAGTATGAAGTATGATCACTGCACCCATGTTACAGAAAGGAACATGATTTAGGATCTAAGTTCAAAATCAGTTACTATTTAAACCTGGTTTGCTTTATCTCTCCAAGCCTTAGTTTCCTTGTCAGTTTCTGGCAATAATAGTCTTTCTGTTTCAAGGAATTTTATTAAGGATTCATTGAAAGAGTGAAAAAAAAGAGTATAGTGTCAGATAGAGGGTAAATACTTAACAATTTTCCCTAACATGACTATAGTTATTTAGAGAAGTAGAAAAATATACTTGGGGTACACTATGAAAGCTGCAATGAGGGATTTAGATGTAATGGGGTTTGGAAAATTTCTTCTTGTTTAGTCGTTCAGTCATGTCTGACTCTTTGTGACCCCATGGCTGTAGCCCACCAGGCTCCTCTGTCCATGGGATTCTCCAGGCAAGAATACTGGAGTGGGTTGCCATTTCCTACTCCAGGAGATCTTCCTGACTCAGAGATTGAACCCATGTCTCCTGCATTGGCAAGTGGATTCTTTATTGCTGAGCCACCAGGGAAGTCTTTGGAACATTAAGTAAGTCATTTAATGTGCTTGAATGGGTGATATTATGGCAGTGGTGTTTTAGAAATCCTAGTCTAGTTCGGGTAAGACCTCAGCCAGGTAGACGTGAGAAGCAGAGAAGCCAGCTAGAGGTGGTGCGAGGAAGAGGGTCTCAAGCTGTGTCTGAAGGAAAGAGAGTAAAGGGGCTCTCTGAGTAGCATTTCCTCAGACGAAACAAAGAGTCTTGGTATCCATTTTGATTTAGGGAGTGAGGATGAGAAGCTAGTCAACACTGTTATCTCACATTCACTGACCTGGGATGTGGGAAAAGAACTGTCCATGGTAGCAATCTGGTATTTAGATAAATGCATCTATTTGTGTGGGCTTCCCCAGTGGCTCATCAGTAAACAATTCACCTGCAATGTAGAAGATACAGGTTTGATTCCTGGGTCAGGAAGATCCCCTGGAGATCTTGGAGAAGGAAATGGCAACCTACTCCAATATGGTTGCCTGGGAAATCCCATGGACAGAGGAGCCTGGTGGGCTACAATCCATGGGGTTGAAAAGAGTCAGACACTGCTTAGCGACCAAAGAACAGCAATATCTATTTGTGGAGTAGGTATGATGAGTTTTCTTTGAAGCTATTGAGTCTAAATTAAAGTGCCCTACTTAACTACCTATTTGCTCTTTACAGCATCAAATCTTGCTTCTATCACCAGTCCCATCTGCAACTGGGTGTTGTTTTTGCTTTGGCTCCATCCCTTCATTCTTTCTGGAGTTATTTCTCCACTGATCTCCAGTAACATATTCGGCACCTACCGACCTGGGGAGTTCATCTTTCAGTGTCCTATATTTTTGCCTTTTCATATGGTTCATGGGGTTCTCAAGGCAAGAATACTGAAGTGGTTTGCCATTCCCTTCTCCAGTGGACCACATTCTGTCAGGCCTCTCCACCATGCCCCGTCTGTCTTGGGTGGCCCCACACCACATGGCTTGGTTTCACTGAGTTAGACAAGGCTGTGGTCCATGTGATCAGATTGGCGAGTTGTCTGTGATTGTGAACATCGGCATTCTAGGAATCAGCAAACTAAGATGGACTGGAATGGGTGAATTTAACTCAGATGACCATTATATCCACTACTGTGGGCAGGAATCCCTTAGAAGAAATAGAGTAGGTATCATAGTCAACAAAAGAGTCAAAAATGCAGTACTTGGATGCAATCTCAAAAGTGACAGGATGATCTCTGTTCGTTTCCAAGGCAATCCATTCAATAAATGGTAATCCAAGTCTATGCCCTGACCAGTAACGCTGAAGTTGAACTGTTCTATGAAGACCTACAAGACCTTCTACAACTAACACCCAAAAAGATGTCCTTTCCATTATAGGGGACTGGAATGCAAAAGTAGGAAGTCAAGAAACACCTGGAGTAACAGACAAATTTGGCCTTCCTCTCTGGCAGAGGAACCAGAGATCAAACTGTCAACATCCGCTGGATCAAGGAAAAAAGCAAGAGAGTTCTAGAAAAACATCTGTTTCTGCTTTATTGACTATGCCAAAGCCTTTGACTGTGTGGATCACAATAAACTGTGGAAAATTCTGAAAGAGATGGGAATACCAGACCACCTGATCTACCTCTTGGAAAACCTGTATACAGATCGGGAAGCAACAGTTAGAACTGGACATGGAACAACAGACTGGTTCCAAAGAGGAAAAGGAGTACGTCAAGGCTGTATATTGTCAGTGTGCTTATCACAGTACATCATGAGAAATGCTGGGCTGGAGGAAGCACAAGCTGGAGTTAAGATTGCCAGGAGAAATATCAATAACCTCAGATATGCAGATGACACCACCCTTGTGGCAGAAAGTGAAGAAGAACTAAAGATCCTCTTAATGAAAGTGAAAGAGGAGAGTGGAAAAAGTTGGCTTAAAGCTCAACATTCAGAAAATGAAGATCATGACATCTGGTCCAATCACTTCATGGCAAATAGATGGGGAAACAGTGGAAACAGTGGCTGACTTTATTTTTGGGGGCTCCAAAATCACTGCAGATGGTGATTTCAGCCATGAAATTAAAAGACGCTTACTCCTTGGAAGGAAAGTTATGACCAACCTAGACAGCATATTAAAAAGCAGAGACATTACTTTGCCAACAAAGGTCCATCTAGTCAAGGCTATGATTTTTCCAGTAGTCATGTATGGTTGTGAGAGTTGGACTATAAAGAAAGCTGAACACCGAAGAATTGATGCTTTTGAAGTGTGGTGTTGGAGAAGACTCTTGAGAGTCCCTTGGACTGCAAGGAGATCCAACTAGTCCATCCTAAAGGAGATCAGCCCTGGGTGTTCATTGGAGGGCCTGATGTTGAAGCTGAAACTCCAATACTTTGGCCACCTAATGTGAAGAGCTGACTCATTTGAAAAGACCCTGATGCTGGGAAAGATTGACAGCAGGAGGAGAAGGGGATGACAGAGGATGAGATGGTTGGATGACTTTGCTGACTCAATGGACAAGGGTTTGCATGGACTCTGGGAGATGGTGATGGACAGGGAAGCTTGGCGTGATGCGGTTCATGAGTACACAAAGAGTTGGACACGACTGAGTGACTGAACTGAACTACCTACCTATTTAAAACTTTCCCTGATTGGCTGTTAGTGCCAGGAGGACAGGAGACTTTTTTGTCATTAACCTCAGCATCTTCAGCACCCAGCACAAAGCCAGGTGCTTAGTGAATACTCTGTGACTCTTCATTGAATCAAACTGAGTAGAGTTTAAGGTGGTGGCTGGAAATTTGAGTGAAGCTATGGGCATCAGGAAATATGGCTTCGTTGGGGAGGCATTCCTTTAAAAATGGTACTTAAAAGCCATGAAAGGATGATCACACTTGAGAGTAAATATAGAGAAAGAATAAAAAAGAATAAAAGGACAACACTTTGGGGCCATTTGTAGTTTGTGAGTAAAAGGAGATAAAAGAATTGTATCAGACCAGGTTATTCTGTAATAAAAACAAATGTAGAAACTCAGCAGTGCAGCATCACGAGTTTATTTCCTACTCACAACACTTGCCTGCACAATAATCAGTGGGATGGACACTCGTTCAATCTGGCCACTCGGACACCTCTCTTGACACAAATCTGCTGCTTCCTCATATCCTTACTATCAGCACTATCCATCTGTGATTTTTCTATTTTTTCTTACAGCATCAACTACTAGCTCTCTCACTATGGAATCATTTTCAAACTTTTGAAGAGAGAAAATCTAATTGGTCCAAGAAGTCAACATCCATCCCTTTGCACCCTGTCTAGCCTGTTGTTTGTCTGATTGTGGATCAAAGGCCACCATTTTATCTAATTCTCTGTGACCAAGAGGGATCACATTAGAGGAAGTAACAGCCCAAAGATTTTACCTGAGTTGCCTTCTCAATGTTTCAGGTCCAGTCCAAAGATGTTTGTTCAGAAGCAGCCTTACTTATAGGCTGTTTCCAAAGAGAGACCAAGGGGCCAGTGATAGAGTGATAAATCAATGATTTTTTGGAGAGGAGAGGGAGATTTATCTCTATTTGCAATTACAATCCCAATAAATTTGTATTTATAGACCTATTCTTATTCTCCTCTTTCTCTTTAATTTATGAATTCATCTTAAAACAAAAATGTAAGATTTGAGGTCCGTTGAAGTGGAGAAAAAAAGAGACAAGAAATACTTTCATTTGATGTCTTTGTTTTTTCTGTATTATGAGCACAATTCAGGGAAAACATATAAACTGGGCTGTCACTACTAGAAGAAATGCTATAATATCAAGTGTCCTACTTACGAATGTAAAAAGGGGGAAAAGTACAAGAAATTGGAAATCAGATCACAAATGCTTTTCCCTCAAAGATCAGCATCTTGAGCTCAGAGACTTGGTAAATTAAATGGTTGACCAGCACTGGTCCTACAAGCTTTGCCCCCAGAAGAAAAACATCTGACCTTCCTGTAAAATTTGACAGCTAACACGTTGCTCTTACTTCTCATCTCACTGGAGTATCTCCAATCCTTAAAGTTGTAAATAGATGCTGCTATCCAAATTTTCAGAAGAGGAAATCAAGGCCAGAGAAATTGAAATCTAGCCAAGATTTTAAAAGAAATATGGGCAGATGCAAAGATTAGAATTCAGATTTTCTAATTCCAAGTGTTGTATTTCTTTGGGTTGTAGAAAGCTTTTCCCTCTTTCACCTCCTGCAGTTGACTAGGATGCAGTGAAACGGCACAATTTCAGGCACAGATGACCCAAAACGGTGACAGTTAGTGCACTAACTGTGTGACCTTGGACAAATAACTTGGCTCTCTACTTTTCATCTTCTTCAAGTAGAAAACTGAGAAAATTATAACCTAACTCCAGGGCTTCATGTGATTTAAATAATGTCTTTAAAGTACTTAGCGTATGTTAAGCACTACTAGATGGGGAAACAATGGAAACAATGACAGACTTTATTTTCTTTGGCTCCAAAATTACTGCAGATGGTGACTGTAGCCATGAAATTAAAAGACACTTGTTCCTTGGAAGAAAAGCTATGACCAACCTAGACAGCATATTAAAAAGCAGAGACATTACTTTGCTGACAAAGGTCCATCTAGTCAAAGCTATGGTTTTTCCAGTGGTCATGTATGGATGTGAGAGTTGGAAGAAAGCTGAGCGCCGAAGAATTGATGCTTTTGAACTGTGGTTTTGGAGAAGACTCTTGAGAGTCCCTTGGACTGCAAGGAGATCAAACCGGTCAATCCTAAAGGAAATCAATCCTGAATATTCATTGGAAGGACTGATGCTGAAGCTGAAGCTCCAATACTTTGGCCACCTGATGTGAAGAGCCTACTCATTGGAAAAACCCTGATGCTGGGAAAGACTGAAGGCAGGAGGAGAAAGTGATGACAGAGGATGAAATGACTGGAAGGTATCACCGACTCAATGATCAAGCTCTGGAAGATAGTGAAAGATAGGGAAGCCTGGCATGCTGCACTCCATGGGGTCGCCGAATTGGACACAACTGAGCAACTGAACTACATTATTACCATTGAAATAATTCCTTTGGGTTAAGCTGTTTCTATCATATTAAAATGTAAATAGGACTCTTGGCAGGTCAAGTACATTAATCTATAGCTGCAGTTAACTTATTAAGAAGGAACTGAGGCAGGAGAGTTTCCTGAATTAGAAGGGAAAAACTGAAGCAGACAGGGTGGGAGAGGGTGTCCAGCTGAGCGCCTCAGGCTGGGGCTGAGTGCGCCTGCGAAATGCGCAGGATCCTGTGCACCGTGTCTTGGCTCCGCACTCTGGCCCCAGGAGACGGCGCACAGCAGCCATGAACTTGACTGTCATATGTTTCCACTGGGTTGTGTTTGCTGGTAGGAATCCCTGGGACACCCTGAAAGATGTGAGATATAGAATCTCCCCAGTCATAGCTCAGAAATCCATTTGAGGGCCCTTAAAAATAGTTCTTATTCAAAGGAGGGGGCCACATTTTGTGAACCTCTGCTAAGGATTAGTACCCCGACTCCACCCGCCCCACCCCCATTCCCAGATGACACCCCAGAACCTATGAAGGCAGGCTGGGGTCCAAATTTGTCTGGGGAGGAAATGACAGGTAAACTGAAGAAAATGTTCTCAACCTCAATAGAAATCCAAGAAATAAGAGTTATACCAATCATTAGTACAATAAAACTACCTCGAAAGGGTTTAAACCAAGGGAGGATTATGGTGAGAATACTTTGAAAAAAATTGCCTCTAACTCTCTGGGGACATCTGTATGTAAATGACTAAGATTAAAAACTTTTTAATACTGAAGTACCAGTATTTTAAGGATTTAAAAATAATGGGTGACTTCTCTGGGGGTCCAGCGGTTAAGAATCCACCTTGCAATGGTAAAGACAAGGGTTCCTTCCCTGATCGGAAAACTAAGACCCCACTTGCCCGGGTACAGCTAAGTAAGCCTGGAGCCACAGCTAGAGAGTCCCTATGACACAACTGAAAGATCCTCCATGATGCAATGAAGATCCCACACGGCACAACTAAGACCCTATGCAGCCAAATACATAGGTAAAATTTTAAAATAAATAAAAATGATGAAATACTGCACATCATTATTATGCTCACTGCAGAAGTTCTGCTTGGTGTCATCCACTCAGGTGTCCCCACTTTTCTCTGCTCCCTCCATCTTTCCTGTTTCTGCTTCCAGGAAAACTACCAGACTCCACTGTCCTTTTCCTTCTTTAACCCTTTTCTATTTTTTTGTCTATGTCACACAATTAGACCATTGTATCCACTAAGCATGTTAGAGTGCTTTGCAAACAAAGGCAAAATCTTTGTACCCAAGGAGTTTACAGCCCAATGGAATTCAATAGGACAAGGATACAGGTAAATGTAACACAAGGCAGAGGAAAAACGTTGCATCTTAAATATAAATTAAATACTATAGTCTTTCAAAGCATGAGGAAAACAGACTTTGTGGTGAATCTCTGTCCACCTTTGGCAGATGTTGAAGTGGAGGCCCCCAGGGAGGAAGTGATTCCCTTAGGAGCCAGGATCTGTTTCTCATATATATATAAGATCAGGCACTTCCTGCATGTGTCTTTGGCAGCATGACCCTGAGTGGACCAGGGTTCCGTTGTAAAGTCTGAGATCCCTAAGCAAATGAGGCAGTCTGATTTTTGTGGTCAAGTTTTGGGGAAATACTACATAGCATATCCTCTTTTTGGAGTTCAAAGTGACCATTCAAGTATTAAAGTTTCCTAGAAGTTCAATGGAGGAGAGAGATTTATTCCTCAGCCTGGAATCTCCCTTCACACCTTCAGAGCCCTGAAGATCCAGTCTTCAAGTCAGAGACGCCTTGGAGCATCCTTGGAGACCCAGTCTGGGTCAGTCCCTCCTCCCTCCACTGACTGTTCTGCTCTATGCTGGAAAAAAAAGGAAAGGAGAGAAAGGCCTTTGAATGCCTCTGTGGCCAGCTTCTCAGGCAGTTACTTGTGTGTACATTAAGAATGATCTTTATCTGACTTTTTGGATGAGGGATATTTATCATGGCTGTTGATTAGTGACACGATTCTGGAGCTTATATCTGAGCCCATATGTCATTACCTGTGATATATAATCCCCTCTGGAAATTTTCTATTTTACTTCCTTAATGTGAAAATAATATACTAACTTTTATTCATTTTACTAATGGTTTAAAAAATAGGTAATATATTCACATGGCACAAAATTCAAAAGCCAAAAGAGTTTGACATGAGACATACTCTCTGTGCAAACTCTGTCCCCCAGTATATATATATAGTGTGTGTGTTACCCCTTGCCATTCTTCCCAAAGGGGATGGGTACAGATACACATTGTTATGCTCCTTGCACTTAAAAATACATTTTGGTAATAGTGCATTATATGTACATAGAGAGGTCCTCATTGGTTTTAATAGCTGCATTGTATTCCATTGTGGGCTTCCTAAGTGGTCCTGTGGTAAAGAATCTGCCTGCCAATGCAGGACTTGCAGTTTCCATCTCTGGGTCGGGAAGATCCTCTGGAGAAGGAAACAGCAACCCATTCCAGTATTCTTGCCTGGAAAGTCCCATGGATGGAGGAACCTGGTGGGCTATAGTCCGTGGGGTACCAAAGAGTTGGACATTACTTAGCAACTAAAGAACAACAATAATAAATCCCATTGTGTGTGTTGTTGTTAAGTCCCTCAGTCACATATGAGGCTGCGATCCCATGGACTGCAGCACACCAAGCTTCCCTGTCCTTCACCATCTCCCAGAACTTGCTCAAACTCAGGTCTGTTGAGTCAGTGATGCTATCCAAACATCTTGTCCTCTGCCGTCTCCTTCTCCTCCCGGTTTCAATCTTTCATAGCATAAGGGTCTTTTCTAATGAGTCAGCTCTTCGCATCAGGTAGTCAGAGTTTTGGAACTTCAGTTTCAGCATCAGTCCTTCTAATAAATATTTAGGACTGATTTCCTTTAGGATTGACTGGCCTTATCCTCTTTCAGTCCAAGGGACTCTCGAGAGTCTTCTCCAACACCACATTTCAAAAGTATCAATTCTTTGGTTTTCAACCTACTTTATGGTCCAACTCTCACACCCATACATGACTACTGGAAAAACCATAGCTTTGACTAGACAGACCTTTGTTGGCAAAGAAATGTCTCTGATTTTTAATATGCTATCTAGGTTGGTCATAGCTTTTCTTCCAAGGAACAAGCATCTTTTAATTTCATGGCTGCAATCACCATCTGCAGTGATTTTGGAGCCCAAAAAAATAAAGTCTGTCACTGTTTCCATTGTTTCCCCATCTATTTCCCATGAAGTGATGGGACTGGATGCCATGATCTTCATTTTATGAATGTTAAGTTTTAAGCCAGCTTTTTCACTCTCCTCTTTCACCTTCATCAAGAGGCTCTTTAGTGCTTCTTCGCTTTCTGTCATAAATGTGGTGCCATCTACATATCTGAGGTTATTGATATTTCTCCTGGCAATCTTGATTCCAGCTTGTGGTTCATCCAGCCTGGCATTTCTCATGATGTACTCTGCATAGAAGTTAAATAAGCAGGGTGACAGTATACAGCCTTGATGTACTCCTTTCCCAATTTGGAACCAGCCTGTTGTTCCATGTCCGGTTCTAACTGTTGTTTCTTGACCTGCATACAGGCTTTGCAGGAAGCTGGTAAGGTGTTCTGGTATTCTCATCTCTCTAAGAATTTTCCAGAGTTTGTTGTGATCCACACAGTCAAAGGCTTTAGTGAGGTCAGTGAAGCAGAATAGATGTATTTCTGGAACTCTCTTGCTTTTTCTTTTTTTATTTTTTTTATTATTTTTTATTTTTTTTAATTTTATTTTATTTTTAAACCTGAAACACTGTGTTAGTTTTGCCAAACATCAAAACGAATCCGCCACAGGTATACATACGCTCCCCATCCTGAACCCTCCTCTCTCCTCCCTCCCCATACCATCCCTCTGGGTCGTCCCAGTGCACCAGCCCCAAGCATCCAGTATCGTGCATTGAACCTGGACTGGCAACTCGTTTCATACATGATATTACACATGTTTCAATGCTATTCTTCCAAATCTTCCCACCCTCTCCCTCTCCAACAGAGTCCATAAGACTGTTCTATACATCAGTGTCTCTTTTGCTGTCTCCTACACAGGGTTATTGTTACCATCTTTCTAAATTCCATATATATGCATTAGTATACTGTATTGGTGTTTTTCTTTCTGGCTTACTTCACTCTGTATAATAGGCTCCAGTTTCATCCACCTCATTAGAACTGATTCAAATGTGTTCTTTTTAATGGCTGAGTGGTACTCCATTGTGTATATGTACCACAGCTTTCTTATCCTTTCATCTGCTGATGGACATCTAGGTTGCTTCCATGTCCTGGCTATTATAAACAGTGCTGCGATGAACATTGGGGTACACATGTCTCTTTCCCTTCTGGTTTCCTCAGTGTGTATGCCCAGCAGTGGGATTGCTGGATCATAAGGCAGGTCTATTTTCAGTTTTTTAAGGAATCTCCACACTGTTCTCCATAGTGGCTGTACTAGTTTGCATTCCCACCAACAGTGTAAGAGGGTTCCTTTTTCTCCACACCCTCTCCAGCTTTTATTGCTTGTAGACTTTTGGATCGCAGCCATTCTGACTGGTGTGAAATGGTACCTCATAGTGGTTTTGATTTGCATTTCTCTGATAATGAGTGATGTTGAGCATCTTTTCATGTGTTTGCTAGCCATCTGTATGTCTTCTTTGGAGAAATGTCTATTTAGTTCTTTGGCCCATTTTTTGATTGGGTCATTTATTTTTCTGGAGTTGAGCTGTAGGAGTTGCTTGTATATTTTTGAGATTAGTTGTTTGTCAGTTGCTTCATTTGCTATTATTTTCTCCCATTCTGAAGGCTGCCTTTTCACCTTGCTAATAGTTTCCTTTGATGTGCAGAAGCTTTTAAGTTTAATTAGGTCCCATTTGTTTATTTTTGCTTTTATTTCCAATATTCTGGGAGGTGGGTCATATCGGATCCTGCTGTGATGTATGTTGGAGAGTGTTTTGCCTATGTTCTCCTCTAGGAGTTTTATAGTTTCTGGTCTTAGGTTTAGATCTTTAATCCATTTTGAGTTTATTTTTGTGTATGGTGTTAGAAAGTGTTCTAGTTTCATTCTTTTACAAGTGGTTGACCAGATTTCCCAGCACCACTTGTTAAAGAGATTGTCTTTAATCCATTGTATATTCTTGCCTCCTTTGTCAAAGATAAGGTGTCCATAAGTGTGTGGATTTATCTCTGGGCTTTCTATTTTGTTCCATTGATCTATATTTCTGTCTTTGTGCCAGTACCATACTGTCTTGATAACTGTGGCTTTGTAGTAGAGCCTGAAGTCAGGTAGGTTGATTCCTCCAGTTCCATTCTTCTTTCTCAAGATAGCTTTGGCTATTCGAGGTTTTTTGTATTTCCATACAAATTGTGAAATTATTTGTTCTAGCTCTGTGAAGAATACCGTTGGTAGCTTGATAGGGATTGCATTGAATCTATAAATTGCTTTGGGGAGTACACTCATTTTCACTATATTGATTCTTCCAATCCATGATCATGGTATATTTCTCCATCTGTTAGTGTCCTCTTTGATTTCTTTCACCAGTGTTTTATAGTTTTTTATATATAGGCCTTTAGTTTCTTTAGGTAGATATATTCCTAAGTATTTTATTCTTTCTGTTGCAATGGTGAATGGAATTGTTTCCTTAATTTCTCTTTCTTTTTTCTCATTATTAGTGTATAAGAATGCAAGGGATTTCTGTGTGTTGATTTTATATTCTCTTGCTTTTTCTATGATCCAGAGGATGTTGGCAATTTGAACTCTTGCTCCTCTGCCTTTTCTAAATCCAGGTTGAACAGCTGGAAGTTCTCGGTGCACATACCGTTGAAGCCTAGCTTGGAGAATTTTGAGCATTACTTTGCTAGTGTGTGAGATGAGTGCAGTTGTGAGGTAGTTTGAGCATTCTTTGGCGTTGCCTTTCTTTGGGATTGGAATGAAAACTGACCTTTTGCAGTCCTGTGGCCACTACTGAGTTTTCCAAATTTGCTGACACATTGAGGGCAACACTTTCACAGCATCATCTTTCAGGATGTGAAATAGCTCAGCTGGAATTCCATCACCTCCACCAGCTTTGTTTGTATGGTGCTTCCTCAGGCCTGCTTGACTTTGCAGTCCAAGATGTCTGGTTCTAGGTGAGTGGTCACACCGTCATGGTTATCTGGGTCATTAAGACCTTTTTGGTATAGTTCTTCTGTGTATTCTTGTCACCTCCTCTTAATGCCTTTTGCTTCTCTTAGGTCCATACCATTTCTGTCCTTTATTGTGCCTGTTTTTGCATGAAATATTCCCTTGGTATCTCTAATTTTCTTGAAGAGATCTTTAGTCTTTCCCATTCTATTGTTTTCCTCTATTTCTTTGCATTGATCACTGAGAAAGGCTTTCTTATTTCTCCTTACTACTCTTTGGAACTCTGCATTCAGATGGGTATATCTTTTCTTTTCTCCTTTGCCTTTAGCTTCTCTTCTTTTCCCAGCTATTTGTAAGGCCTCCCCAGACAACCATTTTGCCTTTTTGCATTTCTTTTTCTTGGGGATGGTTTTGATCACTGCCTCCTGTACAATATCACAAACCTCCATGTTCTTCAGGCACTCTGTCTTTAGATCTAATCCCATGAATGTATTTGTCACTTCCACGGTATAATTGTAAGGGATTTGATTTAGGTCATATGTGAATGGACTAGTAGTTTTCCCTACTTTCTTCAATTTAAGTCTGGATTTTGCAATAAGGAGTTCATGATCTGAACCACAGTCAGCTCCTGGTCTTCTTTTTGCTGCTGTATAGAGCTTTCCTATCTTCGGCTGCAAAGAATATAATTAATCTGGTTTTGGTATTGACCATCTGGTGATGTCCATGTGTAGAGTTGTCTCCTGTGTTGTTGAAAGAGGGTGTTTGCTATAACCAGTGCGTTCTCTTGACAAAAATCTGTTAGCCTTTGCCCTACTTCGTTTTGTACTCCAAGGCCAAATTTTCCTGTTACTTCAGGTATCTCTTGATTTCCTACTTTTGCATTCCAGTCCTCTATGATGAAAAGGACATCTTTTTTTTTTTTTTTTTTTTTTTTTTTTTGGTGTTAGTCCTAGAAGATCTTGTAGATCTTCATAGAACCATTCAACTTCAGCTTTTATGGCATTAGTGGTTGGGATAAGACTTGGATTACTGTGATATTGAATGGTTTGCCTTGGAAACGAACAGAGATTATTCTGTTGTTTTTGAGATTGCACCCATGTGCTGCATTTAGGACTCTTTTGTTGCCTATGAGGTGATTCTTGCCCACAATAGTAGATATAATGGTCATCTGAATTAAATTTGCCCATTTTGGTCCATTTTAGTTTACTGATTCCTAAAATGTTGATGTTCTCTCTTGCCATCTCCTGTTTTAACCACTTCCAATTTACCTTGATTCATGGACCTAACTTTCCAGGTTCCTATGCAATATTGTTATTTATAGTATTGGGCTTTGCAAGTGGCTCAGTGGTAAAGAATCTGCCTGCCAATGCAGGAGATCCAGGTTCCATCTCTGGGTCAGGAATATCCTCTGGAGAAGAAAATGGAAATCCATCCCAGTATTCATGCCTGGGAAGTTCCATGGATTGAGGAGCCTGGCAGGCCTACAGTCCATGGGGCCCCAAAGAGTTGGACATGACTTAGCAACTAAAGAGTAACAACAACAGCAACAAACTCCACTGTATGTACCATCATCTATTTAAGCATGACATTTAGGCTATTTCTAGTCTTTCATTCTAGTCAAATCTGTAGTAAATAATTTGAAAAATTGAGAATATTTGCAAAATTAGGAAATAGCCTCCTGCCACTAAAACAAATCCAGAAAGTTAGTTGAGGATCTGTAAAAATCTTTTTATAATATGCTTTGTAGTATTAAGTCAGGCTATATACATAAATTACTAATAAACTGGGGTAAGAAAAACTCTGATAATGAGCATTTATGCTGAGCACACAGCATAGAGGGAACTAAAGGCAACTACAGGCAAAAGGGAACTAAAGGCAAAAGATCCGAAACTCGCAAAAGGTCTGGTGGTTTTATGTTAGGCCACAGCACTGGAAAAGGTCAGTGTTCATTCCAATTCCAAAGAAAGGCAATGCCAAAGAATGCTCAAACTACCGCACAGTTGCACTCATCTCACACACTGGTAAAGTAATGCTCAAAATTCTCCAAGCCAGCCTTCAGCAATACATGAACTGTGAACTTCCAGATGTTGAAGCTGGTTTTAGAAAAGGCAGAGGAACAAGAGATCAAATTGCCAACATTTGTTGGATCATCGAAAAAGCAAGAGAGTTCCAGAAAAACATCCATTTCTGCTTTATTGACTATGCCACAGCCTTGACTGTGTGGATCACAATAAACTGTGGAAAATTCTGAAAGAGATGGGAATACCAGACCACCTGACCTGCCTCTTGGGAAACCTGTATGCAGGTCAGGAAGCGACCATTAGAACTGGACATGGAACAACAGACTGGTTCCAAATAGGAAAAGGAGTACGTCAAGGCTGTATATTGTCAGGGTGCTTATCACAGTACATCATGAGAAATGCTAGGCTGGAGGAAGCACAATCTGGAGTCAAGATTGCCAGGAGAAATATCAATAACCTCAGATATGCAGATGACACCACCCTTATGGCAGAAAGTGAAGAAGAACTAAAGAGCCTCTTAATGAAACTGAAAGAGGAGAGTGAAAAAGTTGGCTTAAAGCTCAACATTCAGAAAACTAAGATCATGGCATCCGGTCCCATCACTTCATGGCAAATAGATGGGGAAACAGTGGCTGACTTTATTTTTCTAGGCTCCAAAATCACTGCAGATGGTGATTGCAGCCATGAAATTAAAAGACGTTTACTCCTTGGAAGGAAAGTTACGACCAACCTAGATAGCATATTCATGAGCAGAGACATTATTTTGTCAACAAAAGTCTGTCTAGTCAAGGCTATGGTTTCTCCAGTAGTCATGTATGGATGTGAGAATTGGACTATAAAGAAAGCTGAGCACCAAAGAATTGATGCTTTTAAACTGTGGTGTTGGAGAAGACTCTTGAGAGTCCCTTGGACTGCAGGGAGATCCAACCAGTCCATCCTAAAGGAGATTAGTCCTGAGCGTTCCTTGGAAGGACTGATGTTGAAGCTGAAACTCCAATACTTTGGGCACCTAATGCAAAGAGCTGACTCATTTGAAAAGACCCTGATGCTGGGAAAGACTGAGGGCAGGGGGAAAAGGTGACAACAGAGGAAGAGATGGTTGGATGGCATCACCGACTCAATGGACATGAGTTTGGGTAAACTCCCGGAGTTGGTGATGGACAGGGAGGCCTGGTGTGCTGCGGTTCATGGGGTCACAAAGAGTCATACATGACTGAGCGACTGAACTGCACTGAAGATAGAAGGGCCTCTTGGATGGTAACCAAATGCCCCAGGGTGCTTAAATAACAATGAAGCTGGTCATGCAGTGTTAGTTTTTAATGGATTTGTCAATTTTTAGATCTAAGAATGTTTAAAAAATTTTTTTACATTTACATTTAATAGTAGCAAAATAATAAATCCACAAGTTAACATTTATTAAACACTTAACCATATTCAGACACTATTCTGTACAAATATTACCTCATTTAATGCATTATGAAACTGAAGCCATTATTATCATCCCATTTTACTTATTTTATAGAGCTATAGTTAATTTACTTTGTGTTAGTTTTAAGTGCACAGCAAAGTTATTCAGTTATTCAGATTCTTTTCCATTATAGGTTAAGTAGACTTCCCTGTTCTATATAGTAGGTCCTTGCTGTTAACCTATTATATATATATTAGTGTGTATATGTTGTCCTTTGACTGTGTGGATCACAATAAACAGTGGAAAATTCTGAAAGAGATGGGAATACCAGACCACTTGACCTGCCTCTTGAGAAATTTGTCTGCAGGTCAAGAAGCAACAGTTAGAAGTGGACATGGAACAACAGACTGTTTCCAAATAGGAAAAGGAGTACATCAAGGCTGTATATTGTCACCCTGCTTATTTAACTTCTATGCAGAATACATCATGAGAAATGTTGGGCTGGATGAAGCACAAGCTGGAATCAAGATTGCCGGGAGAAATATCAATAACCTCAGATATGCAGATGACACCAGCCTTATGGCAGAAAGTGAAGAGGAACTAAAAAGCCTCTTGATGAAGGTGAAAGAGGAGAGTGAAGATCATGGCATCTGGTCCCATCACTTCATGGGAAATAGATGGGGAAACAGTGGAAACAGGGTCAGACTTTATTTTGGGGGGCTCTAAAATCACTGCAGATGGTGATTGCAGCCATGAAATTAAAAGACGCTTACTCCTTGGAAGAAAAGTTATGACCAACCTAGATAGCATATTGAAAAGCAGAGACATTACTTTGCCAACAAAGGTTTGTCTAGTCAAGGCTATGGTTTTTCCTGTGGTCATGTATGGATGTGAGAGTTGGACTGTGAAGAAAGCTGAGCGCCAAAGAATTAATGCTTTTGAACTGTGGTGTTGGAGAAGACTCTTGAGAGTCCCTTGGACTGCAAGGAGATCCAACCAGTCCATTCTGAAGGAGATCAGCCCTGGGATTTCTTTGGAAGGAATGATGCTAAAGCTGAAACTCCAGTACTTTGGCCACCTCATGCGAAGAGTTGACTCATTGGAAAAGACCCTGATGCTGGGAGGGATTGGGGGCAGGAGGAGAAGGGGACGACAGAGGATGAGATGGCTGGATGGCATCACTGACTCGATGGACGTGAGTCTGGGTGAACTCCTGGAGTTGGTGATGGACAGGGAGGCCTGGCGTGCTGCGATTCATGGGGTCACACAGAGTCGGACACGACTGAGAGAATGAACTGAACTGAACTGAACTGATAGATTAATTTCAAGCTCCTAATTTATCTCTCCTCACCCCTTCGCTATCCCCTGTGGTAAACATAATTTTTTTTTCCTGTGGACCTGAGTCTGTTTCTGTTTTGTAAATGAGTTCATTTTTAAAGATTTCGTCTATAAGTGATATCCTGTGGTGTTTGTCTTTCTCTATCTGACTTTCTTCACTTGGTAAAGCATCCCTATTTAGCTTTAAATAACTGCTTCCTTTGGTATATTTGGGGGAAAAATGGAGATTTTGTCATAGGCTCATCCCAGTGTTATCCAGTGACAGCTAGTCCTGAGTCATGTGTTGGCACTACCACTCTCTGTTTTCCATGGGCTACTTTAGCTGCCAGAGGGCCAGGACCAGGGTGACACGAGTGAGGCAGCTAGGAAACAAGGCTCAGAGGCATTTACTCTAGAGTTGTGTAGGCAGAAAGTTGGTTTGCCCACCTGACATGGCCTGGACTCCATGGGCTGAGTTCCTTGGAGAGGTGGATGGAGGTGGGTCTGACCTATGTCACCTCAAGGCAGCACACCACAGTGATTAAGAGTGTAAATTCTGGAGCTGGACATATTGCTAACTCTCTTTGTATCTCATTTTCCCCATCTGTAGAATGAGGAAGATAATGCTAGAAATATAGCCTACTTTGATAGTGTTGTCATGAGTTAATACAAGTGCAGTGCAAAGAGTAGCCTTGGCACGTGGTTAACTGTTCAATAATTCACAGCTTTTCCTCTTAATGCCATCTCCAGTTCTAGTCTCACATACCTCCATGGCACCACCACCCAGGCCTGTAAAACTATATTAAACTTTATAAGGAATTTGTAGAAAATTAAGCAGAATTGTAAAAAAGAATTTAAAGTTGTCAAGCAAAACATTATTTCCTCAAGATGCAAAGGAAAAGCACACCCCCTACCCCGCTTCCTTTCCTTTTCTATAAAGTGGCCTCCTTCCCTTGCCACAGGATTTGCATATGGCTCACCATGGTTGCAGACCCTGAGTTGTCATTCTCTGCTCATACCCCCAAAACCTATCTTTGCAGGAGAAATATTTGGCAGTGTATTTGTTTCAGGTCAGCAATGGCATCTGGGACCACCAGCAGGACAGCCCAGGGTAGGCACTGGCAGCCACGTTCAGCCTCCTGCAATTCCCAGCCAAGTGTACCTCTCTGGGACATCTGCTTGTTGTCCCCATACCTGTCAGCACTACCATGATATCCTTTGGGGGTAGTCACTCCTTCTCTGTGATCAGTCAGGAGGTTGAGATAGTTTTTACCTTTAGTTCTAGGGGTGAACTTAAGCCAATAAATAGTGGCTGTACCCCTGGCTCTGGCAATTGACTCAGGATGTGTGTGTTAATCACTCAGTTGTGTCCAACTCTTTCTGACCCCATGGACTATAGCCCGCCAGGCTCCTCTGTCCATGGACTTCTCCAGGTAAGAATGCTGGAGTGGGTTGCCATTCCCTTCTCCAGGGGGTCTTCCCAACCCAGGGACTGAACCTGGGTCTCCAGCACTGCAGGCAGATTCTTTACCGACTAAGCTACCAGGGGAGCCCAGGCTCAGAATAGAGCTCAACATAGCCAATCACAGACAAGGAGAGAAAAGGAGACATTTTCTGGTAATTCTGGTCTCGCTATTTTTGCAGTGCCTTTTTGCTGTCATGATCTTCCTTCTTCACTAGATGTGTATGAGGAAGGGTTTAGCATAGGTGCTGTTACAGCCATTTTAGAATCAGGAGGGCAGAAGCTGGTTAAGAATGGCATCAACACCAGGAACACACACATACACAGAGAGAGAGAGAGAAAGAGAAAGAGAGAGAGGAGTCAGGTCTAGATGAAGTTGCACCTGACCTCTTTGAATTGTTTAGTTGTGTGAGACAGTCTATTCTTTTTATTGTTTAAGCCATTTTGAGTTATGTTTTCTGTTTCTTTCTACATAGTGACCTAATTGATGGAGTCTGTTTTCTAAGATTCGAGTAGAGAGTGAAATGGTCAAAATCTCTCTATCTCTCTCATTACTTTTAGTTGCATTTATTTCAGAGGTGAAATTGAGATAGGAGTTTTATCACATTGCCTAAAAGTTGTGTATCTTTGTTGTTTATATCTTTGGGGCTTCCTTGGTGTCTCAGAAGTAACGAATCCACCTGCCAATGCAAGAGATGCAGGTTGGACCCCTGGGTTGGGAAGATCTCCTGGAGATGGAAATGGCAAACCACTCCAGTAT
This sequence comes from Bubalus kerabau, assembly GCF_029407905.1. Lineage (NCBI taxonomy): Eukaryota > Metazoa > Chordata > Mammalia > Artiodactyla > Bovidae > Bubalus > Bubalus kerabau. Next base: position 89,747,857 of record NC_073624.1, on the reverse strand, counting down.
TCTTGCCTGGGAAATTCCATGGACAGAAGAGCCTGGTGGGCTACAGACCATAGGGTCACAAAGAGTTAGACATGACTCAAATGACTGAGCATGCTTGCACTCTTAGGTACGTGGAATCACCAAAGGAAAGGAGTAGAATAATTATCTTTTTAAAAGGCCTCAAAACTCCCCAATTCAATAAAAACTATAACCCACAAATCCAAGAAGATCAACAAACTCCATACACAAGGAATATCAAGAAAACTACTTTGAGCTACATTGTGATCCACTTGCTTACAAAAAGTGATAAGGAGAAAATCTCAAAAGTAGCCATGCATAGAAGACACATTAAGTACAAAACCTTGAAGACAAGAAAGACAGCATCTTCTCAGTGGAAATAATACATGCCAGAAAACAGTGGAGAAACATCTTTAAAGTTCTAAAAGAAAAAAAAAATTCAACCTACAATTCTACATCCAATAAAAATATTTTTTAAAATTGAGATATACAGAAGCTGAGAAAATTCATCACAGCAGTACAAGAAACGTCAAAGGAAAATCATTTAGAAAGAAGAAGAATGATAATCAGATGGCAGTCTGGATCAACCAAAGGACGAAGATTAATAGAATGGTAATTATATGGGTAAATAAATATAAAATACTTCTTCCTTATTAAGTTTCTTGAAAGATAATGGGCTTTTTCATGCAAAATTAATAGCAATGTATTGTGGGGTTTATAATTTATGAAGAACTAAAATATATGGCAACAACAGCATAAAGATTGGAAAGGGAAAAGTGGAAGTGTATTACCCTAAGATTCTTGTACCGCATGTGGAAAGTGTTAGTTACTTAGTCATGTCTAACTTTACGTTATGTGGAAAGTGTTAGTTGCTTAGTCATGACCCCATGTCTGACCCCACGGACTGTAGCCCACCAGGTTCCTCTGTCCATGGAATTCTCCAGGCAAGAATACTGGGCTGGGTTGCCATTCCCTTCTCCAGGGGATCTTCCTGACCTAGAGACTGAACCCAGGTCATCTGCATTGCAGGCAGTCTGAGCCACCAGGGAAGGCCTTTACTATATGTGGAAGTGATGTAATATTTTTTCGAAGGTGGACTGCATTACATTAAAAATATGTAAATCTTAAAGCAACCACTGAAAATAACCATAAAATGTAATAACTAGTAAGTCAACAAAGTAAATTAAACAGTATCATAAAAAATACTCAAATATTCCAAAAGAAGGCAAAAAAAGGGAAACATAAAACAAAGAATAGATGGAACAAACAGAAAACAAGAATAGCTGAAACAAACAGAAAACAAAGAATAGATGGAACAAACAGAAAACAAATTGCAAAATGGTGGGTATAAACCCAACCGATCGGTCATCACAAAAAATGTAAATAGTGTGAAAGTGAAAGTGTTCATTGCTCGTCATGTCTGACTCTTTGTGACCCTATGGACTGTAACCTGCCAGGCTCTTCCATCCATAGAATTCTCTAGGCAAGAATACTGGAATGGGTAGCCACTCCCTTCTCCAGGGAATCTTCCCGAACCTTGAATCAAAAATGGGTCTCCTGCATTGTAGGCAGATTCTTTACCATCTGAGCCACCAGGTAAGTGGTGTAAATATCACAATTTAAGACAGTGATTGTCAGGTTGGATGAGAAAGCAAGAGTCAACTAATATGCTGCTTATAAGAACCACTTCAAATATAATGACAAATAGGTTAAAAACGAAAAAAGAATGGTACTTAAGACAGAGGCTTGAGCCATGCCACCTTGATTTCTTGCCACAAATCAAGAATTGTGTTCAGGAGACTTCTGTTAGTATATATGTTCAGCTTCAACCTATTTTTCTGTTTTTTTTTGGGTTTTTTTGTTTTTGGATTGAGTATATTTTATAATACTGTTTGCAGGCATTTCTGTAGGGGAAGCAGCCTGCCTATTTCACGTAAACATGGAGTCACAGTATATGACCAATTACTCGGACTAGAGGAAACTCTTTAATGAAAGCCAGGTGCACAGTCAGTCTGGAGCAACTGAGTTGACATGGTGTCTTTTAGTGAAAACTGAATGTGACAAATATGAGAATGATCCAAAATTAGGAAAAATATCTGAAAAGAGAGAAAACATGCCTGGATTGACATAATAACCAAGTGAAAATATAAACTGCCAAAGTATGAAGAAAATATTCTTCTAGGCACAGAGAAATGGCTGCCCAAGAAACAGAAGCTTTAAGACAAGGATTAAGATAACTTATCAAGAACATCTACACTTAGATGATGAAATTCAATGTATCTTTGATGGAAGTGGGTATTTTAAGGGATAAAGAGGACCGATTGATTCAGATTTGTATGGTGAAAGTGGACATGACATTTCCCAGAGGGACTTATTACCCTCTCACCCTAGATGAAAAGAACTATGTAAAGGAAATGAAGCTGTTTGTTGAAGAACCAATATTACATACAACTGACTAGCCGATCAAATCCAAAACCTCAAAACTTGATGTTCGAGGATCTCTCATGAAATTTTTGGCACAAACAGCATAGTGGTACTTTCTAGAAACTAATGAACTCTTTAAAGGTCCTATGTATGACAATTAAGAAAAAATTTGATCAGTTCTTTCTTGCTTATACATTGTAAACTTGAAGCTAGACTCTTTTTCCTTGGTTATATTATTTGAACAAAATTTTTTTAATGAAACAATAAAACTGATTTTACCATGAAATTAAACTGTGATAATGTGGGTAAATCACATTTAACCACATTATCACATCCATTTTCTCTAAATCAAGGATTGTTTTCAATAGACTTCTGTTAGTATATACCTTCAGCTTCAACCTGCAGGAAGGCTGAATCTTCCAAAATATAAATATTCAGCATATTTTACCTGAACATTATTCTAAACCTTTAAGTCAGATATCAGTCAATGCCATCCCTTCCCTATGAAGAATAATGACAGAACAAGATGATGGAGGGGTAGGTGGACATGGAGCACTTCTCCATGGATACATCAGGAATACACCTTCAGACACAGAAGTGCATGCAGAACACCAGCCGAGAGTGGACAGGAGTACCTGACCAATCAGTTCAGTTCAATTCAGTCGCTCAGTCATGTCCGACTCCCTGCGACCCCATGAACCGCAGCACGCCAGGACTCCCTGTCCATCACCAACTCCCGGAGCTTGCTCAAACTCATGTCCATTGAGTCAGTGATGCCATCCAACCATCTCATCCTCTGTCTCCCCTTCTCCTCCTGCCCCAATCCCTCCCAGCATCAGGGTATTTTCAAATGAGTCAGCTCTTCGCATCAGATGGCCAAAGTACTGGAGTTTCAGCTTCAACATCAGTCCTTCCAATGAACACCCAGGACTGATTTCCTTTAGAATGGACTGGTTGGATCTCCTTGCAGGTCAAGGGACTCTCAAGAGTCTTCTCCAACACCACAGTTCAAAAGCATCAATTCTTCAGCACTCAGCTTCCTTCACAGTCCAACTCTCACATCCATACGTGACCACTGGAAAAACCATAGCCTTGACTAGATGGACCTTTGTTGGCAAAGTAATGTCTCTGCTTTTGAATATGCTATCTAGGTTGGTCATAACTTTCCTTCCAAGGAGCAAGCGTCTTTTAATTTCATGGCTGAAATCACCATCTGCAGTGATTTTGGAGCCCCCAAAAATAAAGTCCGACACTGTTTCCCCATCTATTTCCCATGAAGTGATGGGACCAGATGGCATGATCTTCGTTTTCTGAATGTTGGGCTTTAAGCCAACTTTTTCACTCTCCTCTTTCACTTTCCTCAGGAGGCTTTTGAGTTCCTTTTCACTTTCTGCCATAAGGGTGGTGTCATCTGCATATCTGAGGTTATTGATATTTCTCCCGGCAATCTTGATTCCAGCTTGTGCTTCCTCCAGCCCAGCGTTTCTCATGATGTATTCTGCATATAAGTTAAATAAGCAGGGTGACAATATACAGCCTTGATATACTCCTGGTTCCTATTCGGAACCAGTCTGTTGTTCCATGTCCAGTTCTAACTGTTGTTTCCTGACCTGCATATAGGTTTCTCAAGAGGCAGGTCAGGTGGTCTGGTATTCCCATTTCTTTCAGAATTTTCCACAGTTTATTGTGATCCACACAGTCAAAGGCTTTGGCATAGTCAATAAAGCAGAAATAGATATTTTTCTGGAACTCTTGCTTTTTCCATGATCCAGCGGATGTTGGCAATTTGATCTCTGGTTCCTCTGCCTTTTCTAAAACCAGCTTGAACATCTGGAAGTTCATGGTTCATGTATTGCTGAAGCCTGGCTTGGAGAATTTTGAGCATTTCTTTACTAGCGTGTGAGATGAGTGCAATTGTGCTGTAGTTTGAGCATTCTTTGGCATTGCCTTTCTTTGGGATTGGAATGAAAACTGACCTTTTCCAGTCCTGTGGCCACTGCTGAGTTTTCCAAATTTGCTGGCATATTGAGTGCAGCACTTTCATAGCATCATCTTTTAGGATTTGAACTAGCTCAACTGGAATTCCATCACCTCCACTAGCTTTGTTCCTAGTGATGCTTTCTAAGGCCCACTTGACTTCACATTCCAGGATGTCTGCCTCTAGGTGAGTGATCACACCATTGTGATTATCTTGGTCATGAAGATCTCTTTTGTACAGTTCTTCTGTGTATTCTTGCCACCTCTTCTTAATATCTTCTGCTTCTGTTAGGTCCATACCATTTCTGTCCTTTATCGAGCCCATCTTTGCATGAAATGTTCCCTTGGTATCTCTAATTTTCTTGAAGAGATCTCTAGTCTTCCCTGTTCTGTTGTTTTCCTCTATTTCTTTGCATTGATCACTGAGGAAGGCTTTCTTATCTCTCCTTGCTATCCTCTGGAACTCTGCATTCAGATGTTTATATCTTTCCTTTTCTCCTTTGCTTTTCTCTTCTCTTCTTTTCACAGCTATTTCTAAAGCCTCCTCAGACAGCCGTTTGGTTTTTTGCAACCCAATTACAAGCACTGAAATTGAAGCTGTGGCCAAAAATCTCCCAAAAATCAAAAGCCAAGGGCCAGATGACTTCACAGGAGAATTCTATCAAACATTTAGAGAAGAGCTAATACCTATCCTTCTAAAACTTAAAAAATTGCAGAGGAAGGAAAACTTCCAAACTCATTCTACGAAGCCACCATTACCTTGATACCAAAACCAGACAAAGACAACACAAAAAAAGAAAACTATGATGAACATAGATGCAAAGATCCTCAACAAAATTTTAGGAAACAGAATTCAGCAACACATTAAAAAAGTCATACACCATGATCAAGTTGGGTTTATTCCAGGGATGCAAGGATTCTTTTAATAAATGCAAATCAATCAATGTGATACACCATATTAACAAATTGAAAGATAAAAACCATATGATAATCTCAATAGATGCAGAAAAAGCCTTTGACAAAATTCAGCACCCATTTATGATTAAAACTCTTCAAAAAATGGGCATAGAAGGAACCTACCTCAACATAGTAAGGGCCATATATGATAAGCTTACAACAAACATTAGTCTCAATGGTGAAAAACTGAAGGCATTCCCCCTAAGATCAGGAACAAGACAAGAGTGTCCACTTTCACCACTATATTCGACATAGTTCTGAAGTCCTAGCTACAGTAATCAGAGAAGAAAAAGAAATAAAAGGAATCCAGATTGTAAAAGAAGAAGTAAGCTCTCATTGTTTGCAGATGACATGATACTATACATAGAAAACCTTGAAGATAGTATCAGAAAATTACTAGAGCTAATCAGTGAATTTAGCAAAGTTGTAGGATACAAAATCAATACACAGAAATCACTTGTGTTTCTATATACTAACAATGAAAATTCAGAAAGAAAAATTAAGGAATCAATCCCATTCACCATTGCAACAAAAATAATTAAATATCTAGGAATAAACTTACCTAAGGAGAAAAAAGAACTGTACACAGAAAATTATAAGACACTAATGAAAGAAATTGAAGACAACATAAACAGATGGAGAGATATTCCATGTGCCTGGGTAGGAAGAATCAATATTGTGAAAATGACCATACTACCAAATGAAATCTACAGATTCAATGTGATCCCTATCAAATTACCAATGGCATTTTTCACAGAACAAGAACAAAAAATTTCACAATTCATATGGAAACACAAAAGACCCCAAATAGCCAAAACAGTTTTGAGAAAGAAGAATGGAGCTGAAGGAATCAAACTTCCTGACTTATACTACAGATTATACTACAAAGCTACAGTCATCAAGACAGTCTGGTACTGGCACAAAAACAGAAGTATAGATCAATGGAACAAGATAGAAAGCCCAGAAATAAATCCATGAACCTATGGGTACCTTATTTTTGACAAAGGAAGCAAGAATATACAATGGGGCAAAGACAGCCTCTTCCATAAATGGTGCTGGGAAAAACCAGACTGTGACATGTAAAAGAATGAAATTAGAACACTTCCTAACAACATACACAAAGATAACCTCAAAATGGATTAAAGATCTAAATGTAAGACCAGAAACTATAAAACTCTTAGAGGAAAACATAGGCAGAACACTCGATGACATAAATCAAAGCAAGATCCTCTGTGACCCACCTCCTAGAGTAATGGAAATAAAAACAAAAGTAAACAAGTGGGACCTGATTAAACTTAAAAGCTTTTGCACAGCAAAGGAAATTATAAGCAAGGTGAAAAGACAACCCTTGGAATGGGAGAAAATAATAGCAAATGAAACAACTGACAAAGGATTAATTTCCAAACTATATAGCAGCTCATACAACTCAATGCCAGAAAAACAAACAATCCAATCAAAAAGTGGGAAAAAGACCCAAACACACATTTCTCCAAAGAAGACATACAGATAGCTAAGAAACACATGAAAAGATGTTCAACATCGCTCATTATTAGAGAACTGCAAATCAAAACTACAATGAGGTATCACCTCACACCAGTCAAAATAGCCCTCATCAAAAAGTCTACAAACAATAAATGCTGAAGAGGGTGTGGAGAAAAGGGAACACTCTTACACTCTTGGTGGGAATGTAAATTGATACAGCCGCTATGGAAGAAGGTATGGAGATTCCTTAAAAAACTAGGAATAAAACCACCATATGACCCAGCAATCCCACTCCTAGGCATGTACCCTGAGGAAACCAAAATTGAAAAAGAGTCATGTATCCCATTTTTCATTGCAGCACAGTTTACAATAGCTAAAACATGGAAGCAACCTAGATGTCCATCAACAGATGAATGGATAAAGAAGTTGTGGTACATATACACAATGGAATATTACAGTCATAAAAAGGAATGCATTTGAGTCAGTTCTAATGAAGTTGATGAACCTAAAGCCCATTATACAGAGTGAAGTAAGCCAGAATAAGAAAGATAAATATTGTATTCTAACACATATATATGGAATCCAGAAAGATGATACTGAAGAATCTATTTACAGGGCAGCAATGGAGAAACATCCATAGAGAATAGACTTATGGACATGGGGAGAGGGGAGGAGAGGGTGAAATGTATGGAGAGAGTAACATGGAAACTTACATTACCGTATATAAAATAGATAGGCAATGGGAATTTGCTGTATGGCTCAGGAAACTCACAACCCCAGGGTATGTATCAGCCTAGAGGGGTGGGATGGGGAGGGAGATGGGAGGGATGTTCAAAAGGGAGGGGAGAAGGTAATGGCAACCCACTCCAGTACTCTTGCCTGGAAAATCCCATGGCTGGAGGAGCCTGGTAGGCTGCAGTCCAAGGGGTCGCTGAGTCGGACACGACCGAGCAACTTCGCTTTCACTTTTCACTTTCATGCATTGGAGCAGGAAATGGCAACACACTCCAGTGTTCTTGCCTGGAGAATCCCAGAGACAGGGGAGCCTGTCTATGGGGTCACACAGACACAACTGAAGTGACTTAGCAGCAGCAGCATATATATATACCTACGGCTGATTCATGTTGAGGTTTGACAGAAAACAACAAAATTCTGTAAAGCAATTATCCTTCAATCAAAAAATAAATCAAAAAAAAAGGAAAGGGCTAAAAAAATTCCTAAAATTTTAAATAATAAATAAAATTTACTTTCCTCTAGAGGTATAAATTAAGTAAATTGAAATTCAGTTTTAATAAGAATGATCAATAAAACTCCTAAAATTAAAAAAAAAAAGAATAATGATAATTAACACAAGCATCCAAATACATTTCTACCTTCCACCCCTCTTTTTGCTTGGGCTGAAGATATGAGGAGAAGAGATAATTGACACACTCTTCATTATTTACACAACTTTCTTGTTCAAAATAAAATATTTGTCTTAATTTTCTGCAAATGAATGCTCATACCTTACATTCAGAGATGTTTAGTACTTTTTTTTTTGATAAATCAGAAGAAGTTTTTAATGTTTCAGATTCCCAACACAAATAGGCATGAATGTATCTGAATTAAAAAAAAAAACACAACTCCCTAGTATTCTAATGTGACAGGTTCAGTATAGAGAACAGATCTAAAGTCAGCTTGATTTCTATTATTCTTTTCTTTGGGCACTTGGGAAATGTGTTTTCCCCTCCCCTTTATCCTTGTATTCTGTATTTTCCACGGGCTATGCCGAAATATGGGCCTCTTTCCCCTGAGTTTGTTTAGAATGTGGTTGGTGACAGAGATGTTTAGAATTATTGTCCGGTTCCTTAAAATCACCTGTCTTTGTTTTGGGTGGCAGGTGGTGGTTTTGTCGCTAAGTCATGTTAGTGCCCTGAAAACAGAGCAGCTCACTGCAACTGGAGAAAGTCCGCACACAGCAATGAAGACCCAGTGCAGCCAAAAATAAATTAATTAATCAATTTTTAAAAATCTTGCAAATATTTATTTTTAAAAAACACATAAAATCCCTTTTAAGCACAGAACGAGTCACTGTAACTTATAAAGACATGACCAGAGTGTGAGAAAAATACATATACACTCTGGAGAAAATGATAAGTCTTGAATACTATAGTCATGGCTTAATATAAAAAACTATTAAGGCTTTGTTTACCATCTTCTAGAAGTCTCCTCTTCCCACCTCAAACAAACAAACAAAAACAACAAACAATTATGTTACCATACATAGCCTATCATATCAAAGAAGAACAAATATTACACTGAAATATTTGTTCAAGATTTGGCTTAAATGGAACTCAGAACTGGGAGCCCTTTTTGCCATTAATATCAAAAGTTTACAGCAAAAAGGGTATATGATGGTTAAATTGATCAGTGGAGAAAAGAATGATTAAACAGAATGGCATTTAAGCAAAAAAGAATATTGTTTCAGAACCAGTTACATGAACTGAAGCTCCCTTGGGTGACATTTTTGGTGTAATGATTTTAAGCTTCCTGTTAAACACTGTGCACTTTGGAGATTCAATTTGCCAGCTGATAGAAACCCATATTAATGGCTTTTTCAGCTTCTTTTATATTGGTTCCAAAACATGATACTGGATATAGCTGAACTTTTCCAAAAGGCTGGGTCATCAAACTGATTTTCTTTTTAGATGCAGTGAATTAGATTTCTGGGGAAGTTTAGAATAAAATTCACAGAAATGACAGGGATTTTTATGTTAAAAGGACAGTAATTGGATTGTATTCCTTGGAGTATGTAACTCTACACTATCAGGTGAGGGCTGTGTTTAATTCATGACAAAGTCATAGTTCCTTCACTCAAGACATTGTAGTCAGTTGACTTCTGAGAGGAGATAAACACATACTGTAGGCACATGTGAAGGTTTAGGGCTTTTGATTCTTAGAAAATGGTTCTTTTATTTTTTTATTTTATTTTTTAAAAAATGTTTTGGAGCAATAGTTTTTGTTATAAAGCTCTTATTTCACACTGGTCACAATTGTATATAGAGTAATAGATCATTGCAGAAGCTAGTGATAACTCATTCAACAAAATAATCACATATTATACCCATTAATGCCCTATCATCAAAGCAGAAAGGTCTGAAATTTCCTTCTGAAGATGTAATTTTACTTATCTATCACACACTTTACAAAATAATTTGTTTTTCCAAAATCAGAGGGGCAAGTGACATGCTTCTGAGGCACTTCCATAGTACAGCACTCTGAATAAATAAGGAAACAGACCAGCTCCTTTTGACAACTCTCCATATCCTTCTAGTTGCCCAATTCTGTGAATAAGGCAATTATACAGACCTTAAAAAGTCACATCATTCTGAGAGTGGATGGGACACAGTCTCATGGATGTCAATCTCTTCTCATTTGCCAAAGGTGCAAGTGAGCATAAAATTCTGACATCTTGTAGTTGCTTATTAAAGGGTTTCTAAGACAGGAAATTGGATCCCTAAACTATAAAGTGATATATTCCTCTCACTGAAGAAGCCTCTGAGAAGTGTGATACATAAGAGAGAGAGGCTTCAGATCAGATCAGATCAGATCAGATCAGTCGCTCAGTTGTGTCTGACTCTTTGCGACCCCATGAACCGCAGCACGCCAGGCCTCCCTGTCCATCACCAACTCCCGGAGTTCACTGAGACTCACGTCCATCGAGTCAGTGATGCCATCCAGCCATCTCATCCTCTGTCGTCCCCTTCTCCTCCTGCCCCCAATCCTTCCCAGCATCAGAGTCTTTTCCAATGAGTCAACTCTTCGCATGAGATGGCCAAAGTACTGGAGTTCCAGCTTTAGCATCATTCCTTCCAAAGAAATCCCAGGGCTGATCTCCTTCAGAATGGACTGGTTGGATCTCCTTGCAGTCCTAGGGACTCTCAAGAGTCTTCTCCAACACCACAGTTCAAAAGCATCAATTCTTCGGTGCTCAGCCTTCTTCACAGTCCAACTCTCACATCCATACATGACCACAGGAAAAACCATAGCCTTCACTAGATAGACCTTTGTTGGCAAAGTCTCTGCTTTTCAACATGCTCTCTAGGTTGGTCATAACTTTCCTTCCAAGGAGTAAGCATTTTTTAATTTCATGGCTGCAGTCATCATCTGTAGTGATTTTGGAGCCCAGAAAAATAAAGTCTGACACTGTTTCCACTGTTTCCCCATCTATTTCACATGAAGTGGTGGGACTGGATGCCATGATCTTCGTTTTCTGAATGTTGAGCTTTAAGCCAACTTTTTCACTCTCCATTTTCACTTTCATCAAGAGGCTTTTGAGTTCCTCTTCACTTTCTGCCATAAGGGTGGTGTCATCTGCATATCTAAGGTTATTGATATTTCTCCCGGCAATCTTGATTCCAGCTTGTGTTTCTTCCAGTCCAGCGTTTCTCATGATGTACTCTGCATATAAGTTAAATAAACAGGGTGACAATATACAGCCTTGACGAACTCCTTTTTCTATTTGGAACCAGTCTGTTGTTTCATGTCCAGTTCTAACTGTTGCTTCCTGACCTGCATACAGGTTTCTCAAGAGGCAGGTCAGGTGGTCTGGTATTCCCATCTCTTGAAGAATTCCATAGAAAAGAAATGCAAAAAAGCAAAATGGCTGTCTGGGGAGGCCTTACAAATAGGTGTGAAAAGAAGAGAAGCTAAAAGCAAAGGAGAAAAGGAAAGCTATAAACATCTGAATGCAGAGTTCCAAAGAATAGCAAGAAGAGATAAGAAAGCCTTCTTCAGCGATCAAGGCAAAGAAACAGAGGAAAACAACAGAATGGGAAAGACTAGAGATCTCTTCAAGAAAATTAGAGATACCAAGGGAACATTTCATGCAAAGATGGGCTCGCTAAAGGACAGAAATGGTATGGACCTAACAGCAGCAGAAGATATTAAGAAGAGGTGGCAAGAATACACAGAAGAACTCTACAAAAAAGACCTTCACGACCCAGATAATCACGATGGTGTGATCACTGACCTAGAGGCAGACATGCTGGAATGTGAAGTCAAGTGGGCCTTAGAAAGCATCACTACGAACAAAGCTAGTGGAGGTGATGGAATTCCAGTTGAGCTATTCCAAATCCTGAAAGATGATGCTGTGAAAGTGCTGCATTCAATATGCCAGCACATTTGGAAAACTCAGCAGTGGCCACAGGACTGGAAAAGGTCAGTTTTCATTCCAATCCCAAAGAAAGGCAATGCCAAAGAATGCTCAAACTACCACACAATTGCACTCATCTCACACACTAGTAAAGTAATGCTCAAAATTCTCCAAGCCAGGCTTCAGCAATACGTGAACCGTGAACTTCCAGATGTTCAAGCTGGTTTTAGAAAAGGCAGAGGAACCAGAGATCAAATTGCCAACATCCGCTGGATCATAGAAAAAGCAAGAGAGTTCCAGAAAAATATCTATTTCTGCTTTATTGACTATGCCAAAGCCTTTGACTGTGTGGATCACAATAAACTGTGGAAAATTCTTCAAGTGGCTTCAGATAGGTTTATGTAAAACCAACATTTTGACTCTGATTAGAGATGAAGCCATAAGTGAAACTTTGTTTCCATTGAACCCACCTCTGAGAGGTCAGAAAATAAACTCTTTAAAGTGGACATTGGAGTCTATTTCTAGAATAGCTAAATTAGTTAGTTTGGCTGATGGATCTTTGCTGCCATTGGCTCATGAAGTTAGACAGGGCAAAGTACAACCTAGATGTTTGGTGGTTTCTTTATTCAGTATCCACAGAGAAGGCCTTAATAAAAAAAAAGAAAAGAAGACTGCTGGAACTCCATTACAGTAATTTCCTGTCGTAACGTTTCCAAACATATAGAGAAGGTCCCAAAAGTCTTAGACTAGTTTTGTGCTTTAATAAACTCAAGTGTCAATATTAAATTGTTTCCTCTTGTCTTGCTATGTCCTCAGAACAAAGCTGGTCGAATATTTCTCAGACTCAGTTTCTTACAGTTCTCTCACTCACTTACACATCACTGGAGATGTGGGTTGTTTTGTGAAAAGCACAGAGGTGCACAGTTCTCAAACTCTTGTGTTATAGAAAGAAACCTCAGCTTCTATGCGTGGTGTTAATATTACTGAAAATTATTTGGGGCAGTACTGTGAACATTGAGATGGTTATATTTTAATAAATTTCCACACATTCATCCAGTTAAAGAAATCTGTCTTAACTCCAGGTGTTTTCTCTCCTTCTCCCGGATCAGTGTTATTTGGGTTTTTATCTGTGATTTCTTTTGTTTTTTATAAGGGTTGTGTTTATTTCCTGGGTTCTGGCAATTTCTTTCTGTGCATCAAAATGGACCTTCTGCCTAGTCAGGAGGGGAACAATTAAATTAAAATCATTAATTCGCTTATTTAGCTTTTTGATGTTTTCTTGAAACTGCTCACAAACTTGGTCCCACTGTTTCTGTTCCGCTGATGTCATTGGATTCCCAAGTTTTTTTCCTCGACACTAAAATTGCCTCTCTGAGTTGCTCAGTGGTATCCTTTATTTCCTTTTGCATTAGGATCCATTCTGGTTGGTATCCATTATCTATCAATATTCTGTTCAGGTTGTGAGTCATAGGATCAATATATGAACAGCAGAACATTTTTTCAGAGCTTTTCCTTTCCCGCTGAGATTGTCAAAGTCTCCTTTTGCCATTGATTCCTGAATGAGATCCTCCACCAAACGCTCTATTGCCTGAGTTATCTTTTGTTCCTTACTGTGTCTTACATCTTTAACAGTGACACTATCAGTGAAACACTGGCTTTGCAGTTTCTGCTTTTGGTATTCCATCACTTGTTCAGTTGCACGGTGTGCTCTAAACTGCCTGTACTGCTTCTCTCGTTGACTAGGAGTCCCCAAACAAATACCCTCAAAACTTAAGTAATGCCGGTGTTGGGGTGCTTTATATTTGAATTTTTCTTCTTCTTCTTCTGTGTCTTCAACTTTACTCTGTCTGGGATTTGTCTGTTCTATCACGTGGGAAAGTACCTTCCTGTAAGCTTCTTCAATCCTTATAAACGTTGCAGAATCAGCAGTACTAGAGCCACCGTCTGGATGGTATTGCTTGGTAAGCTTACGAAAAGATTCCCTGACATCATCTTGCAGAACAGCCTTCATCCAGATTCAGCAGCCCATAATATTCTCTTATATTCCTTTTGGATTTATGAGTTGACATCATTCTAGTTCTTATGACACCAAGATATGGACCCATTTTCATTCGATTAGGAATCACTGAAGCACTTCTCAGATGAGGTCTTAAGATCTGAGCCATCATCACATACGTTGTGCTCCTTATGGTACCCAGAGTTCTTCCCTAGCAATGATCTCAGACGCGGCTCAGCGGCTCGCGCCCCAAGCTGAGCCTCTGCGCGTGCGTGCGCCATCTGCCCTTCCCGCCACAGGCTTCTCCGCGGGAAGCCCGCGGCAGTCTCCGCCCTTGGGCTAGACCATCTGCCTTTTACACAGAGGGAACCCTCGGGGTGCGGCGGGCAGTATTCTACCTAATAGGGACAGATGTCCTACCTTACCAGAGAAACCCAGAATCTCCTTTAAGCCTTAGTCTTCTCAAGAAGACAGGAGCAGGACCTTTCGGGAGGCCCCGCCCCTTCCTGGGCCGAAAATGGTTCTTAAAAAAAAAAAAAAAAAAAATTAATTTCTGGCCATCCTGGGCCTTTGTTGCTTTGTTTGGGCTAGTTGCAGTAAGTGGGGGCTTCTCACCGTGGTGGCTTCTCTTGGTGTGGAGTATAGGCTCTAGGCGTGTGGGCTTCAATAGTTGCAGCACTTGGGGTCACTAGTTGTGTCTCTTGGGCTCCAGAGCCCAGGCTCAGTAGTTGCGGTGCACAGGCTTAGCTGCTGCATGGCATGTGGGATCTTTCTGGATCAAGGATTGAATCTGTGTCCCCTGCATTAGCAGGCAGATTCTTATCCACTGCACCATCAGGGAAATCCAGAAGATGGTTCTTGATTTGTGCTGATGTGTTTTGGTCAAAAATAGTGAGGAATCTAAAATTACATTAAAGCTATCCCTTTCAAGAATTTTGAGAAGTCATCAAAAATAAATTACATTATTTTAATGATTTTACACCAAAAAAATTTCACTGCCAAACTCCTAGACAGTTTGAGAAACTGCTTTATCAAACTCTGCTTTCCATCGTGGGTAAAGATGATTTTGTTATTTTTTAAAATTGAACACTATCCATCTTGAAATATCTCACAAATTTGAACATTAAAAAAAATTCCTTTTGCTTTACTGCTTGATTTAGAAAGTATATAGTGAAGGAGATATGTCCTGCCACTCACAGCCTAAATACTAGGATAAGTACACAAAACTCATATTTGGTTCATGGGGCATATCTCTGGAACAGTGAAAGATACACTTCTTCTTAAAAAAAAAAATGCAATAAAAGGTTTAGACAGTCCAGGCCAAATAGGAGATCAGTTCAGTTCAGTTCAGTTGCTCAGTCATGTCCAACTCTTTGCGACCCCATGGATCACAGCATGCCAGGCCTCCCTGTCCATCACCAACTCCCGGAGTTCACTCAAACTCATGTCTATCGAGTTGGTGATGCCATCCAGCCATCTCATCCTCTGTCGTACCCTTCTTCTCCTGCCCCCAATCCCTCCCAGCATCAGGGTCTTTTCCAATGAGTCAACTCTTCTCATGAGGTGGCCAAAGTATTGGAGTTTCAGCTTCAAAATCAGTCGTTCCAATGAACAACCAGGACTGATCTCCTTTCGGATGGACTGGTTGGATCTCCTTGCAGTCCAAGGGACTCTCAAGAGTCTTCTCCAACACGACAGTTCAAAAGCATCAATTCTTCGGCACTCAGCTTTCTTCACAGTCCAACTCTCACATCCATACATGACCACTGGAAAAACCATAGCCTTGACTAGACGGACCTTTGTCGGCAAAGTAATGTCTCTGCTTTTCAATATGCTATCTAGGTTGGTCATAACTTTCCTTCCAAGGAGTAACAGTATGAAAAGGCAAAATGATAGGATACTGAAAGGGGAACTCCCCGGGTCAGTAGGTGCCCAATATACTACTGGAGATCAGTGGAGAAATAACTCCAGAAAGAATGAAGGGATGGAGCCAAAGCAAAAGCAATACTCAGTTGTGGATGTGACTGGTGATAGAAGCAAGGTCCGATGCTGTAAAGAGCAATATTGCATAGGAACCTGGAATGTCCATGAATCAAGGCAAATTGGAAGTGGTCAAACAGAAGATGGCAAGAGTGAACGTTGACATTCTAGGAATCAGTGAACTAAAATGGACTAGAATGGGTGAATTTAACTCAGATGACCATTATATCTACTACTGCGGGCAGGAATCCCTTAGAAGAAATGGAGTAGCCATCATGGTCAACAAAAGACTCTGAGATGCAGTACTTGGATGCAATCTCAAAAATAACAGAATGATCTCTGTTCGTTTCCAAGGCAAACCATTTAATACCATGGTATTCCAAGCCTATGCCCCAACCAGTAATGCTGAAGAAGCTGAAGTTGAATGGTTCTATGAAGACCTACAAGACCTTTTAGAACTAACACCCAAAAAAGATGTCCTTTTCATTATAGGGGACTGGAATGCAGAAGTAGGAACTCAAGAAACACCTGGAGTAACAGGCAAATTTGGCCTTGGAGTACGGAATGAAGCAAGGCAAAGGCTAATAGAGTTTTGACAAGATAATGCACTGGTCATAGCAAACACCCTCTTCCAACAACACAAGAGAAGACTCTATACATGGACATCACTGGATGGCCAACACCGAAATCAGATTGATTATATTCTTTGCAGCCAAAGATGGAGAAGCTCTATACAGGCAGCAAAAACAAGACCGGGAGCTGACTATGGCTCAGACCATGAACTCCTTATTGCCAAATTCAGACTTAAATTGAAGAAAGTGGGGAAAACCACTAGACCATTCAGGTATGACCTAAATCAAATCCCTTATGATTATACAGTGGAAGTGAGAAATAGATTTAAGGGACTAGATCTGATAGACAGAGTGCCTGATGAACTATGGACTGAGGTTCGTGACATTGTACAGGAGACAGGGATCAAGACCATCCCCATGGAAAAGAAATGCAAAAAAGCAAAATGGCTGTCTGGGGAGGCCTTACAAATAGCTGTGAAAAGAAGAGAAGCAAAAAGCCAAGGAGAAAAGGAACGATATAAGCATCTGAATGCAGAGTTCCAAAGAATAGCAAGGAGAGATAAGAAAGCCTTCCTCAGCGATCAATGCAAAGAAATAGAGGAAAACAACAGAATGAGAGAGACTAGAGATCTCTTTTGGAGAAGGAAATGGCAACCCACTCCAGTGTTCTTGCCTGGAGAATCCCAGGGATGGGGAACCTGGTGGGCTGCTGTCTATGGGGTCACACAGAGTCGGACACTACTGAAGTGACTTAGCAGCAGCAGAGATCTCTTCAAGAAAATTAGACATACCAAGGGAACATTTCGTGCAAAGATGGGCTCAATAAAGGACAGAAATGGTATGAACCTAACAGAAGCAGAAGATATTAAGAAGAGGTGGCAAGAATACACAGAAGAACTGTACAAAAAAGATCTTCACGACCCAAATAGGAGATAGGATTTAAAAATAGCTCCTGCCAGTGCTGGGTACTCAGTGGGAAATAATATTGATTGATGGTAACCATCCTTTGCTAGAACCTATGTAGTAAAAGAAATATTTTAGGAAAATACTTGAAATTTAAACTAAAAGCTACATGGTAGAGATTCCTGTGATTACTATTCTTAAAGAACATTTGTAATTTCATTTCAAATTCTGCTTGTAAGGGTCTAGAATTCACTATTGTTATTATTCAAAACCCAACATTAAGTTTGAAAATCTAAAAAGCCTAAGAATTTTTAAGCTGGGTAAAGAGAGATTTCATACAATATTTAATAGCTACAGATCCAGAGAAAAATTTAAAATGTAATAGAGGAGGAGTGAGAGAGAAGACTGAAAATGTGATTTGAGGCATATTGCAAGAGTTCGTTTAATGCTAAGTAAGCTCTGCAGTACAAACTCATTCTTATGTACCAAGGGTAGCCATCAAAGATTTGCAATGAGCAAAAGAGGAATGGGGGTGGGAACAGTATTTTAGGAAGACAAATCTGGCCTTCAGAGACCTGAAATCCTTAATTTCAGTGCTAGATTCAATTTAGGCATGGAAAGCAATTGACCTACTATGTATTATAAATCCAAGTTGCTGTATCATCTCTTCCAGCCCTTTAGAGATCCTTACTGTTTCAATATGCAAAATTCATTCCCATGCTAGCACCCATTTCTTGACAGTTATTCCTTGGAAAGCATTATTGTTTTATTTGCAAATTCAACCATATCTTTAGCTTTGTTTAAGCCTCACTTGGCATGACTGCAGCCATGAAATTAAAAGACGCTTGTTCCTTGGAAGAAAAGTTATGACCAACCTAGACAGCATATTAAAAAGCAGAGACATTACTTTGCCAATAAAGGTCCATCTAATCAAAGCTATGTTTTTTCCAGTAGTCATATATGGTTGCGAGAGTTGGACTATAAAGAAAGCTAAGCACCAAAGAATTGATACTTTAAAACTGTGGTGTTTAAACTGTCCCTTGGACAGAAAGGAGATCCAACCAGTCCATCCTAAAGGAAATCAGTCCTGAATATTCATTGGTAGAACTGATGCTGAACCTGAAACTCCAATAATTTGGCCACCTGATGCAAAGAACTGACTCATTGGAAAAGACCCTGATGCTGGGAAAGATTGAAGGTGGAAGGAGAAGGGGATGACAGAGGATGAGATATTTGGATGGCATCACCGATTCAATGCACATGAGTTTGAGTAAACTCTGGGAGTTGGTGATGGAGGGGGAGGCCTGGCATGCTGCAGTCCATGGGGTCACAAAGAGTAGGACACAACTGAGTGACTGAACTGAACTGAAGCCTTACTTCCTCCTCCTAGGAGTTTTTCTACCCCTTAAATGCACATTCCACGGAACTTCAATACTTCTTAGCTGCGTCATTCTCATAATGTTATCACAAACTACCTTGTGGTGTGGCCTTCTGCATCTCTGAAATCAGCTGACTACAATATCCTTGAGTGAGGGGAATATGACTTATGTGAACCGAACAAAGCCCTCTTCCTCTACTATTAAATTATGTATACTACCCTAGCTTGGTAGGTACAACATGCATAACCATTGACTGATTCCACTCTCTATCCTTATCTCATATCTTATATGAGTCTCTTCACTTTAGTCAAAAATTAGAGGTAAGAATTTCAGTCTTTATAGTTCAATTTTTATGTTCCATGCTATTTGCAATCAAGTGGATTTAGTTTTTCCTGAGGAGGATTATAATTCAATACTAAGGAAAAAATGGCAACATTATTTTGCAGTTTTTACCATCAAGAGATGGAGTCTATTTCTCCATGCTTTGAATCTTGGTTTGGTCATATGATTTATTTTGGCCAACAGGACAGTAGCAAGCATGGCATAAGCAGAGGCTTGACAAATGCTTGTTCACCAGGAGTTGTCCTCTGTCTTGCTGTTTTTGGAACCCAGCTACCATGTGAAAAAGCCCAGAGTAGCCTGGTGGACACTGGAGACATGTGACCCAGCTACTCTGTTGCCCCAGCCAACCACCAGATATGCAAGTGAGCCATCAAGCACCAGCTAGCCCCCAGCTAGTCCACCACATAAACGACAGCAACCACATGAGTGAGCCTAGGTAAGACCAGTGGAGAAACCGCTTAAACAAGTCCAACCTGAATGCTGACTTACAGAATTTTGAACTAACACATAATTATTTTTAAGCCTCTACGTTTGGAAATGTTTTGTTATATACTGAAAAATCAAACTGATTTTGTATATAATAAAATCAAGATATTAAAAATCTCATTTTCATGCATATTTGACAGAAAGCCTACTGTGCATTAGGGGCTTCCCAGATGGCGCTAGTGGTAAAGAACCCACTTGCCAATGCAAGAGACATAAGAGACTCAGGTTCAGTCCCTGAATGAGGAAGATCCCCTGGAGGAGGACATGGCAACCCACTCCAGTATTCTTGCCTGGAAAATCCCATGGACAGAGGAGCCTGATGGGCTACAGTTCATGGGGTCATGAAGAGTCAGACACGACTGAGCAACCAAGCACGCACGCAGGCGTTGTGCTCTAAGGAAGAATGTTCTATACAACTTCTATAGAATATTTCAGGCAAGAATTAAGAAGACTTATTCTTCCTGGCTGAATCTAGGGAAAACAAACAAACAAGAATCACACTGGCAAGTTCATTAAGTTAAATAAACTACATCCACTTACAGAAAGGCAGGAACAGCTTCTTTCCTCCTTTTCTAGAAAGCAACACAGAGATAAAAGTCTGTGATGTGCAAGAAAAGGATAGGTTTACAACTTCCTGCTCAGCTAATATGATTCTTTCTTCCCAAATTTCTTTTTGATTGCTTAAATGCTTCAACACACAACGACATGAACAGAACCAACACAGTCCAGGAACTAAGTCAATATCTCTTCACAGATGAACTTTTAAAATTTTGCCTGTGACTCTATGAGGAGAACACTGCTCTGATGCTCATGCTACAGATGAGTAAACTGGATTTAAATGGCTGAAATAACTTGCCCAGGTGAATATTTAAATGGTAAAGCTGCAATTTGAATCCAGGCAGCTTAGATTCTTAACCAAGGGTATACATTCTTTTTTTTTTAATCTCAGTTTTATTAATTTATTTACTTTTACTTTACAATATTGTATTGGTTTTGTCATACATTGACATGAATCTGCCATGGGTGTACATGTGTTCCCCATCCTGAACCCCCCTCCCACCTCCTTCCCCACCCCATCCCTCTGGGTCATCCCAGTGCACCAGCCCTGAGCACCCTGTATCATGCATCAAACCTGGACTGGCGATTCGTTTCACATGTGATAATTTACATGTTTCAATGTCATTCTCCCATATCATCCTGCCCTCACCCTCTCCCACAGAGTCCAAAAAAACTGTTCTGTACATCTGTGTCTCTTTTGCTGTCTCACATACAGGGTTATTGTTACCATCTTTCTAAATTTCATATATATTTGCGTTAGTATACTGTATTGGTGTTTTTCTTTCTGGCTTACTTCACTCTGTATAATAGGCTCCAGTTTCATCCACCTCATTAGAACTGATTCAAATGTATTCTTTTTAATGGCTGAGTAATATTCCATTGCATATATGTACACAGCTTTCTTATCCATTCATCTGCTGATGGACATCTAGGTTGCTTCCATGTCCTGGCTATTATAAATAGTGCTGCGATGAACATTGGGGTACACGTGTCTCTTTCAATTCTGGTTTCCTTGGTGTGTGTGCCCAGCAATGGGATTGCTGGGTCGTATGGCAGTTCTATTTCCGGTTTTTTAAGGAATCTCCACACCGTTCTCCATAGTGGCTGTACTAGTTTGCATTCCCACCAGCAGTGTAAGAGGGTTCCCTTTTCTTCACACCTTCTCCAGCACTTATTGCTTGTAGACTTTTGGATAGCTGCCATTCTGACTGGCATGAAATGGTACCTCATTGTGGTTTTGATTTGCATTTCTCTGATAATGAATGATGTTGAGCATCTTTTCATATGTTTGTTAGCCATCTGTATGTCTTCTTTGGAGAAATGTCTGTTTAGTCCTTTGGCCCACTTTTTGATTGGGTCATTTATTTTTCTGGAATTGAGCTGCAGAAGTTGCTTGTATATTTTTGAGATTAATTCTTTTTCTGGTGCTTCATTTGCTATTATTTTCTCCCATTCTGAAGGCTGTCTTTTTACCTTGCTTATAGTTTCCTTTGCTGTGCAGAAGCTTTTAATTTTAATTAGGTCCCATTTGTTTATTTTTGCTTTTATTTCCAATATTCTGGGAGGTGGGTCATAGAGGATCCTGCTGTGGTTTATGTCAGAGAGTGTTTTGCCTATGTTTTCCTCTAGGAGTTTAATAGTTTCTGGTCTTATGTTTAGATCTTTAATCCCTTTTGAGTTTATTTTTGTGTATGGTGTTAGAAAGGGTTCTAGTTTCATTCTTTTACAAGGGGTTGACCAGATTTCCCAGCACCACTTGTTAAATAGATTGTCTTTTCTCCATTGTATATTCTTGCCTCCTTTTTCAAAGATAAGGTGTCTATAGGTGTGTGGATTTATCTTTAGGCTTTCTATTTTGTTCCCTTGATTTATACTTCTGTCTTTGATGACTGTCTTGATGACTGTGGCTTCGTAGTATAGACTGAAGTCAGGCAGGTTGATTCCTCCAGTTCCATTCTTCTTTCTCAAGATTGCTTTGGTTATTCGAGGTTTTTTGTATTTCCATACAAATTGTGAAATTATTTGTTCTAGTTCTCTAAAAAATACAGTTGGTAGTTTGATAGGGATTGCATTGAATCTATAGATTGCTTTGGGAAGTATACTCATTTTCACTATATTGATTCTTCTGATCCAGGAACACAGTATATTTCTCTATCTATTAGTGCCGTCTTTGATTTCTTTCACCAGTGTTTATAGTTTTCTATATATAGGTCTTTCGTTTCTTTAGGTAGATATATTCCTAAGTATTTTATTCTTTTCATTGCAATGGTGAATGGAATTGTTTCCTTAATTTCTCTGTTTTCTCATTGTTAGTGTATAGGAATGCAAGGAATTTCTGTGTGTTGATTTTATATCCTGAAACTTTACTATATTCATTGATTAGCTCTAGTAATTTTCTGGTGGAGTCTTTAGGGTTTTCTATGTAGAGGATCATGTCATCTGCAAATAGTGAGAGTTTTACTTCTTCTTTTCCAATTTGGATTCCTTTTATTTCTTTTTCTGCTCTGATTGCTGTGGCCAAAACTTGCAAAACTACGTTGAATAGTAGTGGTGAGAGTGGGTACCCTTGTCTTGTTCCTGACTTTAGAGGAAATGCTTTCAATTTTTCACCACGAGGATAATGTTTTCTGTGGGCTTGTCATATATAGTTTTTATTATGTTGAGGTATGTTCTTTCTATTCCTGCTTTCTGGAGGGTTTTTATCATAAATGGATGTTGAATTTTGTCAAAGGCTTTCTCTGCATCTATTGAGATAATCATATGGTTTTTATTTTTCAATTTGTTAATGTGGTGTATTACATTGATTGATTTGTGGATATTGAAGAATCCTTGCATCCCTGGGATAAAGCCCACTTGGTCATGATGTATAATCTTTTTAGTATGTTGTGGATTCTGTTTGCTAGAATTTTGTTAAGGATTTTTGCATCTATGTTCATCAGTGATATTGGCCTGTAGTTTTCTTTTTTTGTGGCATCTTTGTCAGGTTTTGGTATTAGGGTGATAGTGGCCTCATAGAATGAGTTTGGAAGTTTATCTTCCTCTACAATTTTCTGGGAGAGTTTGAGTAGGATAGGTGT
Source organism: Bubalus kerabau (assembly GCF_029407905.1). NCBI lineage: Eukaryota > Metazoa > Chordata > Mammalia > Artiodactyla > Bovidae > Bubalus > Bubalus kerabau. The sequence goes on along the minus strand of NC_073624.1, from coordinate 89,724,593 downwards.
TACCTCTTCTCTAAATTTTTGGTAGAATTCAGCTGTGAAGCTGTCTGGTCTGGGGCTTTTGTTTGTTGGAAGTTTCTGATTACAGTTTCAATTTCTGTGCTTGTGATGGGTCTGTTAAGATTTTCTATTTCTTCCTGGTTCAGTTTTGGAAAGTTGTACTTTTCTAAGAATTTGTCCATTTCTTCCAAGTTGTCCATTTTATTTGCATGTAGTTGCTGATAATAGTCTCTTATGATCCTTTGTATTTCTGTGTTGATCTCTCCATTTTTATTTCTAATTTTATTGATTTGATTTTTTTCCCTTTGTTTCTTGATGAGTCTGGCTAATGGTTTGTCAATTTTATTTATCTTCTCAAAGAACCAGCTTTTAGCTTTGTTGATTTTTGCTATGGTCTCTTTTGTTTCTTTTGCATTTATTTCTACCCTAATTTTTAAGATTTCTTTCCTTCTACTAACCCTGGGGTTCTTCATTTCTTCCTTTTTTAGTTGCTTTAGATGTAGAGTTAGGTTATTTATTTGACGTTTTTCTTGTTTCTTGAGGTAAGCCTGTATTGCTATGAACCTTCCCCTTAGCACTGCTTTTACAGTGTCCCACAGGTTTTGGGTTGTTGTGTTTTCATTTTCATTTGTTTATATGCTTATTTTAATTTCTTTTTTGATTTCTTCTGTGATTTGTTGGTTATTTAGCAGCGTATTGTTCAGCCTCCATATGTTGGGATTTTTAATAGTTTTTCTCCTGTAATTGAGATCTAATCTTATTGCATTGTGGTCAGAAAAAATGCTTAGAATGATTTCAATTTTTTTGAATTTACCAAGGCTAGATTTATGGCCCAGGATGTGATCTATCCTGGAGAAGGTTCCGTGTGCACTTGAGAAAAAGGTGAAATTCATTGTTTTGGGGCGAAATGCCCTATAGATATCAAATAGGTCTAACTGGTCTATTGTATCATTTAAAGTTTGTGTTTTCTTGTTAATTTTCTGTTTAGTTGATCTATCCATAGGTGTGAGTGGGGTATTAAAGTCTCCCACTATTATTGTGTTATTGTTAATTTCCCCTTTCATACTTGTTAGCATTTGTCTTACATATTGTGGTGCTCCTATGTTGGGTGCATATATATTTATGATTGTTATATCCTCTTCTTGGATTGATCCTTTGATCATCATGTAGTATCCATCTTTGTCTCTTTTCATAGCCTTTGTTTTAAAGTCTATTTTATCTGATATGAGTATTGCTACTCCTGCTTTCTTTTGGTCTCTATTTGCATAGAATATCTTTTTTCAGCCCTTCACTTTCAGTCTGTATGTGTCCCCTGTTTTGAGGTGGGTCTCTTGTAGACAACATATATAGGGGTCTTGTTTTTGTATCCATTCAGCTAGTCTTTGTCTTTTGGTTGGGGCATTCAACCCATTTACGTTTAAGGTAATTACTGATAAGTATGATCCCGTTGACATTTACTTTATTGTTTTGAGTTTGAGTTTATACACCCTTTCTGTGTTTCCTATCTAGAGAAGATCCTTTAGCATGTGTTGGGGAGCTGGTTTGGTGGAGCTGAATTCTATCAGTTTTTGCTTGTCTGTAAAGCTTTTGATTTCCCCTTCATATTTGAATGAGATCCTTGCTGGGTACAGTAATCTGGGCTGTAGGTTATTTTCTTTCATCACTTTAAGTATGTCCTACCATTCCCTCCTGGCCTGAAGAGTTTCTATTGAAAGATCAGCTATTCCTTATGGGAATCCCCTTGTGTGTTATTTGTTGTTTTTCCCTCGCTGCTTTTAATATTTGTTCTTTGTGTTTGATCTTTGTTAATTTGATTAATATATGTCTTGTGGTGTTTCGCCTTGGGTTTATCCTGTTTGGGACTCTCTGGGTTTCTTGGACTTGGGTGATTATTTCCTTCCCCATTTTAGGGAAGTTTTCAACTATTATCTCCTCAAGTATTTTCTCATGGTCTTTCTTTTTGTCTTCTTCTGGGACTCCTATGATTCGAATGTTTGGGCGTTTAAAATTGTCCCAGAGGTCTCTGAGGTTGTCCTCATTTCTTTTAATTCTTTTTTCTTTTTTCCTCTCTGTTTCATTTATTTCAACCATTCTATCTTCTACCTCACTTATCCTATCTTCTGCCTCCGTTATTCTACTGTTGGTTCCCTCCAGAGTGTTTTTGATCTCATTTATTGCATTATTCATTATATATTGACTCTTTTTTAATCTCTTCTAGGTCCTTGTTAAACCTTTCTTGCATCTTCTTGATCCTTGTCTACAGGTATTTATTTGTAACTCCAATTTGTTTTCAAGGTTTTGGATCATTTACACTATCATTATTTGTAATTCTTTATCAGGTAGATTTCCTATCTCTTCCTCTTTTGTTTGGTTTGGTGGGCATTTATCCTGTTCCTTTACCTAGTGGGAGACTATTTCTGGGAGTGGGAGACTATTTCTGGGAGACTAATAGTGGGAGACTATTTCTCTGCCTTTTCATCTTGTTTATATTGCTGTGTTTGGGGTGGCCTTTTGTATTCTGGCAGTTTGTGGCTCCTCTTTATTGTGGGGGTTCCTTGCTGTGGGTGGGGTTGCACAGGTGGCTTGTCAATGTTTCCTGGTTAGGGAAGCTTGTGTTGGTGTTCTGGTGGGTGGAACTGGATTTCTTCTCTCTTGAGTGCAATGAAGTGTCCAGTAATGAGTTTTGAGAGGTTAGTGGGTTTGGTGTGACTTTGGGCAGCCAGTCTATAGATACATTGCCTTCTCCAAGAGTAGAGGTTAGATTCTCAAAAATACAATATTAAAAAAAAAAGTCACAAAAACTATTATATATATATATATATATATATATATATATATATATATGAAATTTGCTTTAAAAATAGGGCCTTTTTTTTTTGCAAGGTAATCAGTTCAGTTCAGTTCAGTTGCTCAGTCGTGTCCGACTCTTTGAGACCCCATGAATTGCAGCACGCCAGGCCTCCCTGTCCATCACCAACTCCCGGAGTTCACTCAGACTCACATCCACTGAGTCAGAGATGCCATCCAGCCATCTCATCCTCTGTCGTCCCCTTCTCCTCCTGCCCCCAATACCTCCCAGCTTCAGAGTCTTTTCCAATGAGTCAACTCTTCGCATGAGGTGGCCAAAGTACTGGAGTTTCAGCTTTAGCATCATTCCTTCCAAAGAAATCCCAGGGCTGATCTCCTTCAGAATGGACTGGTTGGATCTCCTTGCAGTCCAAGGGACTCTCAAGAGTCTTCTCCAACACGACAGTTCAAAAGCATCAATTCTTCAGTGCTCGGCTTTCTTCACAGTCCAACTCTCACATCCATACATGACCACAGGAAAAACCACAGCCTTGACTAGACGGACCTTTGTTGGCAAAGTAATATCTCTGCTTTTGAATATGCTATCTAGGTTGGTCATAACTTTCCTTCCAAGGAGGAAGCATCTTTTAATTTCATGGCTGCAGTCACCATCTGCAGAGATTTTGGAGACCAGAAAAATAAAGTCTGACACTGTTTCCCCATCTATTTCCCATGAAGTGATGGGACCAGATGCCATGATCTTCGTTTTCTGAATGTTGAGCTTTAAGCCAACTTTTTCACTCTCCACTTTCACTTTCATCAAGAGACTTTTGAGTTCCTCTTCACTTTCTGCCATAAGGGTGGTGTCATCTGCATATCTGAGGTTATTGATATTTCTCCCACCAATCTTGATTCCAGCTTGTGCTTCTTCCAGCCCAGCATTTCTCATGATGTACCCTGCATAGAAGTTAAATAAGCAGGGTGACAATATACAGCCTTGATGTACTCCTTTTCTTATTTGGAACTAGTTTGTTGTTCCATATCCAGTTCTAACTGTTGCTTCCTGACCTGCATATAGGTTTCTCAAGAGGCAGGTCAGGTGGTCTGGTATGCCCATCTCTCTCAGAATTTTCCACAGTTTATTGTCATCCACACAGTCAAAGGCTTTGACATAGGCAATAAAGCAGTAATAGATGTTTTTCTGGAACTCTCTTGCTTTTTTGATGATCCAGCGGATGTTGGCAATTTGATCTCTGGTTCCTCTGCCTTTTCTAAAACCAGCTTGAACATCTGGAAGTTCATGGTTCACATATTGCTGAAGCCTGGCTTGGAGAATTTTGAGCATTACTTTACTAGTGTGTGAGATGAGTGCAATTGTGCAGTAGTTTGAGCATCCTTTGGCTTTCCCTTTCTTTGAGATTGGAATGAAAACTGACCTTTTCCAGTCCTGTGGCCACTGCTGAGTTTTCCAAATGTGCTGGCATATTGAGTGCAGCACTTTCACAGCATCATCTTTCAGGATTTGGAATAGCTCCACTGGAATTCCATCACCTGCACTAGCTTTGTTCATAGTGATGCTTTCTAATGCCCGCTTGACTTCACATTCTAGGATGTCTGGCTCTAGGTCAGTGATCATACCATCATGATTATCTGGGTCAGGAACATCTTTTTTGTAGAGTTCTTCTGTGTATTCTTGCCACCTCTTCTTAATATCTTCTGCTTCTGTTAGGTCCATACCATTTCTGTCCTTTATCGAGCCCATCTTTGCATGAAATGTTCCCTTGGTATCTCTAATTTTCTTGAAGAGATCTCTAGTCTTTCCCATTCTGTTGTTTTCCTCTATTTCTTTGCATTGGTCGCTGAGGAAGGCTTTCTTATCTCTCCTTGCTATTCTTTGGAACTCTGCATTCAGATGTTTATATCTTTCCTTTTCTCCTTTGCTTTTCGCTTCTTTTCTTTTCACAGCTATTTGTAAGGTCTCCTCTGGTGCTGCTGCTGCTAAGTCACTTCAGTCGTGTCCGACTCGGTGCGACCCTATAGACAGCAGCCCACCAGGCTCTGCCGTCCCTGGGATTCTCCAGGCAAGAACACTGGAGCGGGTTGCAATTTCCTTCTCCATTGCGTGAAAGTGAAAAGTGAAAGTGAAGTCACTCAGTCGCGACCACTCATAGCGACCCCATGGACTGTAGCCCACCAGGCTCCTCCATCCATGGGATTTTCTAGGCAAGAGTACTTGAGTGGCTTGCCATTGCCTTCTCCGAAGGTCTCCTCAGACAGCCATTTTGCTTTTTTGCATTTCTTTTCCATGGGGATGGTCTTGATCCCTGTCTCCTGTACAATGTCACGAACCTCAGTCCATAGTTCATCAGGTACTCTGTCTATCAGATCTAGTCCCTTAAATCTATTTCTCACTTCCACTGTATAGTCATAAGGGATTTGATTTAGGTCATACCTGAATGGTCTAGTGGTTTTCCCCACTTTCTTCGATTTAAGTCTGAATTTGGCAATAAGGAGTTCATGATCTGAGCCACAGTCAGCTCCTGGTCTTGTTTTTGCTGCCTGTATAGAGCTTCTCCATCTTTGGCTGCAAAGAATATAATCAATCTGATTTCAGTGTTGACCATCTATCATGTCTATGTGTAGAGTCTTCTCTTGTGTTGTTGGAAGAGGGTGTTTGCTATGACCAGTGCATTTTCTTGGCAAAACTCTATTAGTCTTTGCCCTGCTTCATTCCATATTCCAAGGCCAAATTTGCCTGTTACTCCAGGTGTTTCTTGACTTCCTGCTTTTGCATTCCAGTCCCCTATAATGAAAAGGACATCTTTTTTGGGTGTTAGTTCTAAAAGGTCTTGTAGGTCTTCATAGAACCTTTCAACTACAGCTTCTTCAGCATTACTGGTTGGGGCATAGACTTGGATTACTGTGATATTGAATGGTTTGCCTTGGAAACGAACAGAGATCATTCTGTTGTTTATGAGATTGCATCCAAGTACTGCATTTCAGACTCTTTTGTTGACCATGATGGCCACTCCATTTCTTCTGAGGGATTCCTGCCTGCAGTAGTAGATCTAATGGTCATCTGAGTTAAATTCACCCATTCCTGTCCATTTTAGTTACCTTGCAAGGTAATAGTAGGTTATAAAAATGAATATTAAAGGAGTAACAGGGGACTTAAAAATGAAAAAAAAATTTTTTTTAATTAAAAAAATGATAATAGTAAAAGTATATATAAGACTTTCTCTGGAGCTATTGTGGACAGTATGAGGTCAGTTCATTTTCAGATAGTTCCTTGGTCCAGCTTGTACTTCTCAAGGTCTATAGGCCCCTTCCTATGTAGTCTGTGCTAACTACAGGGTTTTAATCTATTGCACCTGTCACTTCCAAAGTGGTTCCCTCTGTTTATTTTAGCTTCTTCTGTTTGCTGGTCTCTTCAGTGTCTAATTTCTGCCCTGACAAAAGTGGGGCGGTGGTGGTCACTTTTTTTTAGGCTCACTTGTTCAGTCGTGCTGTGGGAAGGGAGGAACACTACAAACAAATACCACTGGCGTGTGCTCACAGTGATTCAGCCACACGGGGTTTGTCCCCACTTACAGTGTATGTGCTTTCCCAGTCTGCACTGTTCAGGCTCTAGGTTGCTCTGCCGGGAACTGTCTGATGCTGGCCCTGGGTTGCTTGCACTCCCCAGGTCTAAGCTGCTCAGGTTCAGGTTCTCAGGTACTCCATAAAGGTGCAGACTTGGTTGTGCCCATCCCAGGTCTGAGCAGCTCAGGTGACCAGGTGCTTGGTGAGCATGGTCACACCCAGTTGAAGGCTGTGACTTATCACCTCCCCTGCCCCAGCCGCTCGGTTTTCTGGGTGTACAACGGGCATGCCTTCTCAGGTGTGCTGTGTGTCTCTTCTGGGAAGCTGATCTCTGGCTGCAACCTTACTGGTGGATGTTGACTGTCCAGAATCCCAAGAAGTCTTGGTTAGCAACAAAGTCTGCTTGCAGTTTGGTACAGGATGCCTCTCTGGGGCCATGATTGCCCCCTTCTGGCTCTGGCTGCCTTTGCCTGCCTATCTCCAGCGGGGGATGGGCTGGGCCGCAGCTGGCTAGTTCTGCTCAGTCCTTTGTTCTGTGAGCAGGCCTGGCGGTGTCTTAGGTTAGGGCTTTTCCCGGGATAGCTATCCCACAGTCTGGGTTGCTATCTCAAGCTAGTTCCCTCAGATTGCCCTCGGGGCATTCAGGCCCAGTCCTTACTCTAAGCAATGCAGCCCACGCCTCCCTGTCCAGCCCCCACTTGCTAGTGGCAGATGCAGGCGTCTATGCTGCTTCTCCGTTGGGAGTTACCGTTGGGCACGTAATCTGTGGGGTTAAATTATTTATTTTTCTTCCTAGTTATTTTGACCTTTGAGATTCCAAGGCTTGCCACAGACCCACCAGAGAGAGTGTTTCCTGGTGTTTGGAAACTTCTCTTTTAAGACTCCTTTCCCAGGACAGATCTCCATCCCTACCTCTTTTGTCTCTCTTTTTATCTTTTATATTTTGTCCTATCTCCTTTCGAAGACAATGGGCTACCTTTCTGGGTGCCTGATGTCCTCTGCCAGGATTCAGAAGTTGTTTTGTGGAATTTGCTCTGCGTTCAAATGTTCTTTTGATGAATTTGTGGGGGAGAAAGTGGTCTCCCCGTCCTATTCCTCTGCCATGTTAGGACCTCCTCCTCTACATTCTTGACTAAGGTGCTATGCTGCTGCTAAGTCACTTCAGTTGTGTCCGACTCTGTGCGACCCCAGAGATGGCAGCCCACCAGGCTCCCCTGTCCCTGGGATTCTCCAGGCAAGAACACTGGAGTGGGTTGCCATTTCCGTCTCCAGTGCATGAAAGTGAAAAGTGAAAGGGAAGTCGCTCAGTCGTGTCCGACTCTTCACGACCCCATGGACTGCAGCCTACCAGGCTCCTCCATCCATGGGATTTTCCAGGCAAGAGTACTGGAGTGGGGTGCCATTGCCTTCTCCAAGGTGCTATACTGCCTCCCAAATAAAGAGCTAAAACAAAACAATCTGTAAGGGCTTCTTTATATTTTAGTATCCTATTTTGGAGAAGGGATAGCTTTGCTCTTATTTTGTATGTCATTTGTAGGCTTTGAAGCTCAAAAGAAAAGGTATAATTATTAGGCTACTTTCATGTTGAATTCCATCATATTCTGATTTCTACTATTTAAAATAATTTTCCATTGTTTTTAGTCGTTATGTGTAGGATTTTAGCCATAGCAGGGAATGATGTATCTACAGTAATGAAACCTTGGTTAATACCAGAATATGATCCCTGAGTTGGGAAGATACCCTGGAGAATGCAATGGCAACCCACTCCACTATTCTTGCCTGCAAAATTCCACAGACAGAGGAGCCTGGTGGGTTATAGTCCATAGAGTTTCAGAGTTGGACATGACTGAGCACACATGCACGAACACACATGAAAGATAAAGGCCCCTTCTCTTCAGAAGAATTATAGTAGGATCCCAAAGCATGAGATTACTAAAGTTTCTAGATCCATACAGCACCCACAAACAGAGACCTGAGCACCACAGAGCCCACTTTTCTGCATATTGTAATGTGTTATACAAATGTACAAAATGTTCATTGTTTTTTTGCTAAATCAATTCTTTAGAAACAGACACGATAGAAAAAAATGACAACACAAGGCCATAAAGCTAACAGAGGTTGGATTTCATTACTGATTCTGTTATGAGCTTCTGTCTTAGAGCAAAGCATCCTGGGAATATCTTTAGACTCTTTTGACAACTTGATGACAGCCTCGCAGCCTAACAACTCTATTTACATAACAAGCTGCATACTTAAGTCACTTGTAGAGCACTATGTAGTGTTATAAGACAGAAAGACATTCACATACTTTCACCATGTCATTTAAAATTTCTGAGCCTCAGTTTCCTTCTCTGTAAAATGAGCATCATAAGACTGTTGTGTGATAAGGATAAATGTATATGAAGATGCTGTTATAATAATCTGTGCATTCATTAGTATTACATTCATTTTATGTGAAAAACATGTACCAAGACTTTAATTCAACATAGTAGATTCAAAACCTCTTGGCCAGTGATCCCCAAAAGGTCTCATTACTATTTGTTTCCAGCCAAATTGGAAGGATATAAACATTCCATCCTCAACAAATTTCCTCTGTCCTTACAATGTTTTCCTTGTCCTTCTCTCCCTTTTCTCTACCCTATCTTTTCAAAGATTCTTCAGCAACTACAGTCATGTATCCAGCCACTACAGTCATGTATCCAGCCATCATTAATATTTTATTACCACAAATAGTGCTCTGTAACTGTTTCCCATGACCTTTCTTTTCTCTTGTTTGCAGAAATGTGCTGAAAGATGAGTCACTCCCTGGCCTAATTCATGAAAAGATGATGGTTTTCTCAGAAACTGGAATAGAGAACAGTCCTTGCTTAAACTACTATCTGTATTTAAGATCAGAATGCTCCTTTTAAGTTACAAAGAATGTGTTGCTATTAATAAAGATTCTCTGTGTTTTGATTGAAGCAAGCTCCCATAACACAATGTTTAAAGTCTGATAATGTGCTACTGATTTAAAAGATTCTCAAGGATAAGCTGACCTAAAACTATCAAGTTTGTTAGCACACAAATGAGAAGATATGGAGAATCTGGTAAGGCCATTTATGTTGGCTCCATCTTTCAGCAAGACCCTCTGAAATCTCTTTCTCTCATCACAGTAGAAATACTCTAAGGTGTCAGTAGTCATAAGGATTTTACTGAGGACTGGACCGAGGAGATAAAAACAGTCAATCTTAAAGGAAATCAGTCTTGAATAATCATTGGAAGGATTAATGCTGAAGCTGAAGCTCCAATATTTTGGCCACCTGATGGGAAAAAATGACTCATTTGAAAAGACCCTGATGCTGGGAAAGATTGAAAGCAGGAGGAGAAGGGAACAACAGAGGATGAGATGTCTGGATGATGTCACTGACTCGATGGACATGAGTTTGAGCAAGCTCCAGGGTTGGTGATGGTCAGGGAAGCCTGGTGTGCTGCAGTCCATGGGGTCCCAAAGAGTCAGACACCACTGAGCAACTGAACTGAACTGGACCTTGTACTAGCCCCCTTGTCCACTTTTCAGTCTTCCTCACTGCTCCCAGAGGTGGGGGGAGTTATTATTTTTTACAGGGTTGCAGTCTACAGAGTTAATGAGCTAGTAAGAGACTGAGTTGGGACTAAACCCGGCACTGTCTGACTTTAAAGCTCTGCAGTGCCTCTTTGACATAACCTCCCAAAACTCCTTTCCTGTGGGAGGACCTCTCTCTGTTCTTTTACTGGGCTAATCTTGGCCCAAACTGTATGCCTTCTTCAGCACTCTCATCCTTTCCTCTCTTCACTTCTCCCCCTTGCTCCCTCACCTTGCCAGATCTCTCCAGTACCAGTCTCCATCTGGTGTCATGACCGTGTGGGGTTCTTTACTGAACCCAGGTAGGCTTGTACTTCCTGGGTCCTGGTAGGAAGGGGAGCAGTGCTCTTTAACTGCTTTCCTAGAGACTAACTCCTTCATGGCTATAAAACTCATTAAAGGTGAACAGAGGCTCAATATCATTCTTGGGGTTGTTTGGATTTTTCAATAGGAGGTAGAATAGTGGCAGAGTTAAAGCAGTGAAACATGGGAGCTGGGACAGAGCATTTGGGCAGAGGAATTGTTCTAGCATTAAGTTAGAGGAAGCAGCAGCCGCTTTGACAAGAGAGTGTGCTGCAATCAATTGGTGATGCCTGCTTTAGCCAAGGGTGCAGGATGACAGAACTGTATATTTCTGACTCCAGTGAAGCCCAGGCTTGGAAGAGGTGAACTCCAAGGTATGTTTGGAGGGTGGTGAGTTCATTTGGAGGTTTCCTGCTTAAGGAGAATTTCTGCTATTGTGGCCTCTATCTTTTGTCCAAATTCCTTTCCCCGCCCCCGTTTCCATTTTGACATAGAACGTGCACAGATCTGAGACCCTGGGTCACACTGAGAGGGAGAAAGGCATTTTACCACTGCATCCAGTCATCCTTGTAACAGAATATAAAGAACATTGGTGGGTGACAGATGCTGAGGTGGCTGTGAAGAAGCCTGTGAGTAGGATTAAGGTGTATAAGCCTAGCACTCTGTTAGGGTTCAAAGCATTAGGGCCCTGGTGGGGAAGAAGGACAGAAGATCCACCACTGTAGAATGTCGGTGGGCACTTAGTGCTCATGGTGCTGTTTCCCTGTGGCTGAACTGTCATCTTCTCATAGCCCCTACATGGAGGAGCAGAGTCCGGAGATGTGTGCAGCCTGCCCCCTGGAGGTAAATGGCCTTGGGGATGATTCAGACCTTATCTATCTATCTCCCTCTCCTCATTTTCTTTTCTTCTTTTTTTGTTTAGCTCCATGGCAGGGAGGTGAGGAAGACCTTTTGAGCTGGAAGGTCTTTATTCTTTTTTTAATATTTATTTTTAATTGATTGATGATTGGTTTACAACATTGGTTTGATTTCTATCATATTCAACATGCATTAACCACAGGCATACATACGTCCCCTCCCCCTTGAATCTCCCTCCCACCTCCCACCTCCCACCCATTTTTACTCCTCTAGGTTATTACAGCGGAGAAGGCAATGGCACCCCACTCCAGTACTCTTGCCTGGAAAATCCCATGGATGGAGGAGCCTGGTAGGCTGCAGTCCATGGGTTGGCAAAGAGTCGGACACGACTGAGCGACTTCCCTTTCACTTTTCACTTTCATGCATTGGAGACGGAAATGGCAACCCACTCCAGTGTTCTTGCCTGGAGAATCCCAGGGACGGGGGAGCCTGGTGGGCTGCCAGACGTCTATGGGGTCGCACAGAGTTGGACACGACTGAAGCGACTTAGCAGCAGCAGCAGGTTATTACAGAGCCTCAGTTTGAGTTGCCTGAGTCATACAGCAAGTTCCCACTGGCTATCGGTTTACATATATTAGTACATCACCTCTCAGTTCAGTTTCACATGCTGCTTAAAACATTATTTCTTAAAATAAGGAGAAACACCCATTTCCCATCCTTTTCCCAGGTATGCCTAAATTTGTGGGTTTATTTTTTTCTGAACCTGTCAGTAGAGTTCAATTATATGCCTGTCTTTTTCATATGTATAAAAAATGGAGCTTTCTCTGATTCAAGACAGCTCTCTACAGCAACAAAAGCAGGAAAGTAAACATGAGGAATGAAAAAGAAAACTAATGGAGAAATTATATCTTCACCAGAAGGTTCCCAATTTCTAGAGCATCAGCATAGAAAGATTTCACCTGCGTCTAGAGTGGAAGCAAACTGGTCGATGACTCTCTTTTTTTTTTTTTTAAGAGAATGTATTTTCTAAGTCCTTAAGGTACACAGTGTTTCTGAATACAGCTGCGAAATATTTGAGGTACAAATATAAGCAAGAGAGAAAACAGCAAAACAATGATCCTTCTGCTGAAGCCTCTTGAGATGCAGATAATATTTTCTTTTTCCTCAAGATTATATTTCTCAAGATAAATCCATTTAGATTGCAACACAAGAGAGAGAGAGAATAATTCAGGTGAACTCAAGCTGAGGAGAAAATTAGGCATTAAAAACTTCTGTTATTCTTTCTTCCTAAAATAGAGTGATAGATACACAATCCCTTATGGAATATGTTAGTGTGATGGAGAGAGAATGGAATTGGGAAAAGTGAAGCCTAATATAATCCAATATCCGGTTATCAGTAAAGGAGAAGTGTAGAACTGAGTTCATAGAGTGCTTAAATATTTAAGATTCAATGAACCAAGGATGCTGGAAACAAAGCCCTAAAGTCTAGGGAGGAGTTTGGATATATTTTGTCCAATTATTGCTTTCACAGATGTAATAAGTTAATCCTCCACCTCATAAAAATTAAAAATGTTATGTGCATGTGTGCATGCTAAGTCGTGTCAGTCATGTCTGACTCTGTGTGACCCTATGGGCTGTAGCCCACTGGGTTCCCCTGTCCATGGGATTCTCCAGGCAAGAATACTGGAGTCGGTTGCCATGTCCTCCTCCAGGGAATCTTCCCAACCTAGGGATGGAATCTGCATCTTTTACGTATCCTGCGTTGGCAGGTGGATTCTTTACCACTAGCACCACCTGGGAAGCAGAGGTTAAGTTCTTGTCCTACCACCCACATCCTCTGTGCTCAGCATAGGAAAAGTTTGGTGTATATTCTTTTGTTACCTGGAGAAAATACATATTATTGTTTTGGTCAGCATATTTTTTAAAAGAACTAATGGTAAATTCTATATGTGTAGTTGTGCAACTTTTTTTTCCCATTAATAGCACAATATGTCCGACACTATTTCAGATAGTACGTATCTCAAATTGCAGGCATAAGTCTCAGCTGTTTTTATTTTTTAACTGAGGCATAATATCCCACAGTGAAGACAGGCTTAGGTTATTTGACCATTGCCCTACTGAAGGACATTTATGGTGTTTCCAATTTTACTCTCAGGTATCTTGAATATGCTTTCTTGGTCATATGTGAAAATTGTTACTTTAGGGAAGATACTAAAAAATTTACTGGGGACATAAGACATGTACCATTTAGAATTCTGTTAGCTAGAGGGTCTTCCCTGGTGGCTCAGTGGTAAAGAATCTGCCTGCCAGTGAAGGAGACAAGGGTTCAATTCCTGGCCCAGGAGGATCCCACATGCCGTGGAGCTGCTAAGCCCATGTGCCACAACTATTGAGCCCACAGGCTGCAACTACTGAAGCCTGTCCCCCAAGGGCCCGTGACCCAACGAGAAGCCACGGAAGAGAGAAGCCAGTGCACTGCAACTACAGAGTGGTTCCCTCTCTCAGCAACTGGAGAAAAGTCCATGCAGCAATGAAGACCAGCACAGCCAAAATACATGAATACATAAATTCTGTTAGCTAGAGATCAGAGTACATATTTACCTACACTCTACTACTTACAGTTGATATCATCAAACATTTAATTTTTTGTCAGTCTGATGGGTTAAAAATGGTATTTCATTGTTTTTATTTTCTTGATTTTTAATAGAATTGAGCATTGGTTTTCCGGTGCTTGATGCCCTGTTTGTATTGTGCTTCTGTGAATTGCCTGTTGCATTTTGGTGGTGGTGGGGGTGGGGGTGGGGGTGGGGGTGGGGCGGAAAGGGCGGGGCAGGTGTTTTTACAACGGATTGCTTGTACTCCCATTTTTAGACATTTTTCCTTTTGTATTCCAGAAAGCAATCTTTTATCTTCACATATGTTGAAGTATCTTTCTCCTAGTACACCATTTAAAAAAAATCTTTTTCTTCATAGTATAATTTGTCATATAAAGGTTTTAATCTTGAAGTACCTGAGGTGAAAGAGGAGAGAGAGAAAGCTGGCTTAAAACTCAACATTCAAAAAATGAAGATCATGGCATCCAGTCCTATCATTTCATGGCAAATAGATGGGGGAAATGTGGAAGCAGTGTCAGATTTCATTTTCTTGGGCTCCAACATCACTGGATACAGAGACTACAGCCATGAAATTAAAAGACACTTGCTCCTTGGAAGAATAGCTATAACAAACCTAAACAGTGTACTAAGAAGCAGAGGCATCACTTTGCAAAGGTCTGTGTAGTCAAAGCTATGATTTTTCCAGTAGTCATGTATGAATGTGAGAGTTGGACCATAAAGAAGGCTGAGTGCCGAAGAACTGATGCTTTTGAACTGTGGTTGGAGAAGACTCTTGAGAGTTCCTTGGACTGCAAGGAGATCAGACCAGTCAATCCTAAAGGAAATCAACCCTGAATATTCTTTGGAAGGACTGGTGCTGAAACTGAAGCTCCAATACTTTGGCCACCTGATGTGAAATGTTGCAAAGGACATGACTTAACAACTGAACAGCAACAAGAAGGCCCTACCCACCCAAGGTCATGCATGCATTTTAATTTATTTATTTTGAATATTTTAATGATTTTTATCTTGCTGTTGCTGCTGCTAAGTCGCTTCAGTCCTGCCCGACTCTGTGCGACCCCATAGATGGCAGCCCACCAGGCTCCCCCATCTCTGGGATTCTCCAGGCAAGAACACTGGAGTGGGTTGCCATTTCCTTCTGCAATGCATGAAAGTGAAAAGCAAAAGTGAAGTTGCTCAGTCGTGTCCGACTCTTTGCGACCCCATGTACTGCAGCCTACCAGGCTCCTCCGTCCATGGGATTTATCTTATCTTTAGGATTTTAGTAATATTGGAGTTTATCTTGTAACCAGCATGAAATTAATATGTATCTTATTTTTTACCAGTTGATATCTAGTTAACCTGATACCATTTATTAAATAATCTACCCACTGATTTGAAATGTTACTTTGTTGTTGTTGTTCAGTCACTCAGTACTGTGTGACTCTGTGATCCCGTGGATTGCAGCACGCCAGGCTTCCCTGTCCTTCACCATCTCCCAGAGCTTGTTCAAACTCATGTCCATCAAGTCAGTGATGCCATCCAACCATCTCATCCTCTGTCATCCCCTTCTCCTCTTGCCTTCAGTCTTTCCCAGCATCCGGGTCTTTTCTGATTAGTCAGCTCTTTGCATCAGGTGGTCAAAGTACTGGAGCTTTAGCTTCAGAACCAGTCCTTCCAATGAACATTCAGGACTGATTTCCTTTAGCATTGACTGGTTTTATCTCCTTACAGTCCAAGGGATTCTCAAGAGTCTTCTCCAACACCACAGTTCAAAATCATCAATTTTTTGGCCCTCAGCCTTCTTTACGGTCCAACTCTCACATTCATACATGACTACTGGAAAAACCATAGCTTTGACTAGATGGACCTTTGTTGGCAAAGTAATATCTCTGCTTTTTAATATGCTGTATAAGTTTGTCATAGCTTTTCTTCTAAGAAGCAAGCATCTTTTAATTTCGTGGCTGTAGTCACCATCTGCAGTGATTTTGGAGCCCCCAAAAATAAAGTCTGTCACTGTTTCCACTGTTTCCTATCTATTTGCCATGAAGTGATGAGACCAGATGCCATGATCTTAGTTTTCTGAATGTTGAGTTTTAATCCAGCTTTTTTACTCTCCTCTTTCACTCTTATCAATAGGCTCTTTAGTTCCTTTTCACTTTCTGCTATAAGGGTGGTATCATCTGCATATCTGAGGTTATTGATATTTTTCTGGCAATCTTGATTCCAGCTTGTGCTTCATCCAGCCCAGCCTTTCACATGATGTACTCTGCATATAAGTTAAATAAGCAGGGTGACAATACACAGGCTTGACATACTCCTTTCCCAGTTTGGAACCAGTCCATTGTTCCATGTCTGGTTCTAACTCTTGTTTCTTGACTTGCATACAGGTTTCTCAGGAGGCAGGTAAGGTGGTCTGGTAGTCACATCTCTGTAAGAATTTTCCACAATTTATTGTAATCCATACAGTCAAAGGCTTTAGTCAATGAAGCAGAAGTAGATATTTTTCTGGAACTCTTGCATTTTCTATGATCCAATGGATGTTGGCAATTTGATCTCTGGCTCCTCTGCCTTTTCTAAATCCAGCTTGATCATCTGGAAGTTCTCAGTTCATGTACTGTTGAAGCCTAGCTTGGAGAATTTTGAGCATTACTTTACTAGTGTGTGAAATGAGTACAATTGTGTGGTAGTTTGAACGTTCTTTGGCATTGTTTATCTTTGGGATTGGAATGAAAACTGACCATTTCCAGTCCTGTGGCCATTGCTGAGTTTTCCAAATTTGTTGGCATATTGATATCGACCTACTGATTTCAAATGTTACTTTAGCATATACTAAATTTCCAAGTATTATGGAATTTATATATAGAATTTCTATTCTAGTCCAAAGACCACTTTACTGTTGTTTCAATACTATACAGTAAGTCCCCTACATATGAACGAGTTCTGTTCTGAGAGCACAGTCCAATTTGTGCATAAGTCCAACAAAGTTGGTCTAGGTATCCCAGGAACACAATTGGTCATGTAGTACTATACTGTAATAGGTTTATAGTGCTTTCACACAAATAAATAGCTCAGACTCTAAAGCATTCGCCTGCAACGCAGGAGACCTGGGTTTGATCCCTGGGTTGGGAAGATCTCCTGGAGAAGGAAATGGCAACCCATTCCAGTATCCTTGCCTGGAAAATCCCATAGACAGAGGAGCCTGGTGGGCTATAGTCCATGGGGTCACAAAGAGTCGGACATGACTGGTTGAAAAGTGCAGCAGTACAGTACAGCGGTTGGCATACAGGGGCTGGCATCGAGTGAAGAGGCAAGAAGAGTTACTGACTGGAGGAGAGAGAGGAGATCAGAGATGGTAGAGATGAAGGATCATCAGCAATAGGAGACAGAGGGCAAGCTGCAATTTCAATCACTCACATCCTGAGCTTAAAATAAAGATATTGTACTACTGTATGCGATACAGTACTGTACAGTGAAGTACACAAAAGCAAAATGACATGGATGGATGCACTTGAAAGTGTACTCCAGACATGTGAACTAACTTACGTGATTCAACATGCAAATACACATTCACATCTTTGAAAGTTCCAACTCGAAGGTTCATATTTAAGGGACTTCCTGTGTCTCTTAAGTTGCTGTGGTGTGTGTGCAAGTCACTTCCGTCATGTCCGACTCTTTGCAACCCTGTTGACTGTAGTCCACCAGGCTCTTCTGTCCATGGGATTTTCCAAGCAAGGGTACTGGAGTGGGATGCTGTTTCCTTCTTCAGGGGATCTTCCCGACCCAGGGACCGAACCTGCGTCTCTTGCGTCTCCTGCATCGGCAGGCGAGTTCTTTACTACTAGTGCCACCTGTTAAGTTACTATAGCTTGTTTAAAACTTGATATAAGAAATGAAAAGTCCCAGAATTTGTTCTTCACTTACAAAATTACCTTGATGGCTGCTTTTCATTGAACTGTTCACACAAATTTTAGTACACTCTTACCAAATTACATAAAAAGTAATTGGGAGATTTTTATTATGATTGCATTAAATTTACAGATTAATTTGTGGAGTATTAAGTGGAATTTTCTGGTTCACAACCAGATATGCTCTTCAGTAATATTTTATAGTTTTCTCTAAAAGGGTCTTTGACTTGATAACCTTATTCAAAATATTTTATAGTTTTGTTACCATTATGAAGTTACTTTGCAATTGCTGAATACAGGTGTACAGAAAAGCATCGTATTTTAAAAAAACCTTTTTTCATGACAGAAGTTTCCTATGTGAAGAAGACTTTCTCTTTTCAGTGCTGAGAAAAAGCTTTGATGGGGTTCAGGGCAGACTGCCCCAAATATGCCACATTGCCATATTGATTATTTTGAATCGAAATTACTTAAGAACAATCAGTCTAAGAGGGGCACTCTGACCCTCTTTTGCCCTCTTAAGAGCAGGAAATAAATCTCCCTTGTGAAAGGTACTCCCCTGCCCCACACAAAGAGATAAAGAGACATCCTTACTTCCAGAGATAGGGAATTCAGGACTGAGGAGTTTGTGTAAACAATAACTTTGCTTAGATTCTTCTAATCAGTTCAGTTCAGTTCAATCACTCAGTCGTGTCCAACTCTTTGCTACCCCATGGACTGCAGCACACTAGGCTTCCCTGGCCATCACCAACGCCTGGATCTTACTCAAACTCATGTCCATTGAGTCAGTGATGCCATCCAACCATCTCATCCTTTGTCATCCCCTTCTCTTTCCGCCTTCAAACTTTACCAGCATCAGGGTCTTTTCAAATTAGTCAGTTTTTTGCATCAGGTGGCCAAAGTATTGGAGTTTCAGCTTCAGCATCAGTCCTTCCAATGAATATTCAGGACTGATTTCCTTTAGGACTGACTGATTGAATCTCCTTGCAGTCCAAGGGACTCCCAAGAGTCTTCTCTAAGACCACAGTTCAAAAGCATCAATTCTTCAAATTAGTACCTAAGTGTAAATTTCTGTCTTGTCAGTTCTTCACAAATGCATTGTTTCTTTGTCTAAAAGGTATAAAAGCGCTTTGGTCACTTCTTTGGTTCTCATATTTCTATGAGTTCCTGTATGTATAAATTGAATTTGTTTTTCTCCTGTTAATCTGTCCTGGGTCAATTTCATTCTTCGACCAGCTGAAAAGAACCAAAAGGGAAAGGGGGACATTTCTCTTCCCTGACAGCTTTGAGAGAATGAGAAATATCCATAAATGTCCCTTTCACCCAGAAGTCAGATGTACCCATGGATGTTTGCAGTGACCCTGGGAGACACCTATTGCTTTGTTTCCGTGCAGTTTCTGCTGCTCCTCTGATCCCTCCTATGACTGAGTTCTGGTGTTTAAAGCAAATAAGTTCAAATAAATATTAATCTTGAAGAAAGGTAGATAGCCTTAGGAAAGAAAATATCTTAAAGAAAGGTAGGTTTTTATATTAAATCTGTAAATATGGATTGGAAACCTTTTGTGCAAGACACAACTAGTTACTGTGAAGCATATCAAAATGAATCAAGTATTTCCCCTGCCCTCAGGGAACTTAAAACAGAGTTAGCAGTGGATGTATTTTTAGAAGGTCAGTGGTGACAAATTCAGTAAAGTAGCTAACTTTCACTGAATGAGTGCTGTACACTAGAAGCATATTTATTTTTTATTTAATCTTTATTAAAAAAAAAAAACAAACCCTTGCAAGAGACACTATTATTCACATTTAGAGGTGAGT